>NC_134408.1:42894884-43257384 GCF_038048845.1 Mixophyes fleayi
TTATTATTATTATTATTATTATTATTATTATTATTATTATGTTAATATTTACATTAGACAAATCTAAGAGGAAAAATAGAATATGTACCTTTAATAAAAACACAGTTTTCTGGTCCACAAAAAATTCATGGTAATTTCTGTTTTTCAGTGGTTCTAGCAAATTCATCATCAATACTATCTGAAACTAACAGTTAATATATATAGATTATATTGTCTGTTAGTTAATTAACATATATCTATATTTATACTAATATTATCTTGAAAGAATT
Source organism: Mixophyes fleayi (assembly GCF_038048845.1). Classification (NCBI taxonomy): domain Eukaryota; kingdom Metazoa; phylum Chordata; class Amphibia; order Anura; family Limnodynastidae; genus Mixophyes; species Mixophyes fleayi. The sequence continues at coordinate 42,895,154 of NC_134408.1, forward strand.
AATAGATAATTACAAACGGTTGCCCTGTTCCCACAGCTAATTAATAATAAAAAAACATACATTATATAATAACATATAGTCGGTGACATTATAGAATTGAGAAATCCAATTAGTCTCAAATTAATTTGGATGCATGTTGCATAAATTCTGTTCTATCAATATGATCAAGCTAAAAGTATCCTATTTAATATGTCAGACTGTGTATCACGGCTGTTGCTGTCCTTAATATACTGGAAGGAAAACAATTTGATGCTTATCATGAAACTATTCAAGTGGACAAACGCGAGCTGACTGAATGCTCTGGTAACATTTACATAAACAATTAATGCCACAGGATAAATTTATCTCGCTCCTAACAATGTTACATAGTTAGGTCTATTTGTCAGGGTTTAACAGTGCATTGTCACAACGCAGAAAGGTGTTTAGCTACAGTTGTGAAAAGTGTCACATTCATTAAGCTACCTTCGACAGATTCAACTGGTGCTTTTGGCAAAACACAAATGATCGACTGCCATGCTAGATGCTAATTAGAAAATTCAATGTAAATTAAACATTTATGACAGCTGAGATGTGCAAACAGGATACACTAGGTCTTTAAAGGTCCAGGTGGGGCATTTATATATAACTCGTTCTGTGGTAAAGTCGGTACATAAACTGATGCAGCAGTACATCATAAATATATTGCAGAAATGGTCTCATAGCGCAGATATAATAAACATATGATTTTCTGTTACCACCGGAGGTGCAGCTGTGTCACCATTGTACATTCCACCTCACTAGCAGTAGTTACCTCATTCCCTCATTAGCACCCACACCTGTTCACTGCCTTTATAAGACTGTTTCTCCCAGTAATCTGTGGCAGTTCATTGTTGTCCTGCCTGCTGATGCTGATTCTCTAGAGTATCCTGTGTAATGTTCCAGTCTGACGTCTTGGTATTGACCCCTGCTTGTTCCGTGATTTCTCTGCTTATCTTTTGACCAGGGCCGGACTGGCCATCTGGCAGTTCTGGCATTTGCCAGAAGTGCCGAATGCCAGATGGGCCGGTCCGGCCGCCCGCACCTCTTCCTGCTCAGAGCGCCACCCATCAAGCAGAGCAGAGCTTGATGGGCATTTTCATAGTCGCGCAGCAGCGCGATGACGTCATGACGTTGCTGACGTCGCACGTGACGTCACTTCCAAGCGCGTAGTGGTTAGGAGGAGCTGGGTACAGAAGCGCGTGGAGCCGTGGGCTGTGAGTGACGAGAATAAAAAGCAGCAGGCAGCCAGCAAGCAGGTAATTCAATTGTACTTTTTGCATGGTGCTATGGTGATTGTCCTCTCTTTTCTAATTAGCCAACAGCTTAGGATTTGTATATTATTATTGCCTATGTATGATTTTACACTTATTAGATGTTTTTTATTCATTATTCATTATCCATTCTGTGTTGTATTGATATTATATTGATGGATGCGGGGTATCCCTATATGATCACCTACTATGTGGCATCTATTACAGGGTCCACGTAGTAACCACTTTTATTGGTTCACCTTAGACCTTATCACCTATGAGGTCTTGTTATTATCTTTATAGTGTGTTTGTTACTTTACATATATATTTAGAATATTGTGTTTTGTTAATTAATTATGTATGACACTTTTATGGTGTTATTTATTTTTTCATTTCTCCTCATTATGATAGGAGTACTTCTCATAATTGTGTCACTATGTATTGCAATTAATGGTCTGTGTTAGCTATATTTAACTAGACAATTCAGGCACTCTTACAATGTATTATTATGTTGCACTATGTGTTTCCATACTCTAGGGCTTGGTTGAAAATTTTAGGGTATGCATCCATACATCTATGTTTTATGTATACTGATCGTTTGGTGCTTTAAGATTTATCTTGATTCTGATTCGTTACTCTGATATGAACTATGAGCTCATAGCCTGCTATCACGCATGCGCCGGCTTACGGAGCGCATCATTATACGTCATCACGCAGATGACAGACGCAGCGTGTTTCAGGGAGAGTCCCAACATGGCGACAACTAGTATAAAGTGTGGCTCCGTTATTACATCCATTCTATTGAACTTTCTCCTTCTGATGAAGTCCTTTAATCACATGGATGAAACGCATTGAGGATTATCATTTTCTACACTTGGTTATCGTGGTATGATTGCAGCAAGGCCGCCGTGGAAACTGATTGTTAACTGGCTGTCACAGGTCCCGCGAGGAAGAATGCATGCTAGATGAGTACCACAAAAGATACCTTTATATGCACTACATGTTTGGTTTTATGTATGTTTGATACTTACTTTTAAGTAATAAAATCTGTATCATACAGTATTACACTATTTTAGTTTTTTTGCGCTTATGGTTCTGAGGTTCCAGTTGGATCCAGTGTTCCCTTTTTATGTAGAGTGGTGATATTGGAGACACCTAGCAGTGTTGGAGATACCATCACTTACACAGATAAACCTAAAAGGCTCTATATCTGGTACGCAGACACATTACTAGTGGTGTTCTCACCTGGGATTGGTTGCAACGTGTTTACACGAGTGCTTTCTCTAACCACCATCTTGGTTTTTACTGTGAGAGTCAAAGAATATATTCTTAGAGTGTATCTAATTTACCACATTCCATTTTCTCTCACATTGTGGTATAATATATACTGTGGTAATACACTATGTGGCGCCCTGTTCCCTTTATTTCCTTTTAGATATTCCAGATTCCCCGTCTGTTACCGGGACCGGCTGCCTCCTGCAATTTGGACTGGGTGTTTACTATTTTTATATTTAAACAGTATTTTAATACAGTGACTTTTTATACAGAAGTGGGTTACGCGCCCCTTTGCTGGTATCTGTTGTTTGTAGATGCCTTTGACACTTATGAAATGCTTGTAATCTTACTTTAGTATACCATAGCAACATCGGCCAAAAAGGTCTAAAAACACTGAAGCGCAACCTTTGTTAATAGTAATATTTGTGTCATTCTCAAAAAAAAAATTCATGACTATATATATATTATATATATATATATATATATATATATATATATATATAAAAAATTTTGTGCTTGTTTGTTTTAGTTTGGAAATAAGCCCCGCTAGAGTATTCTGTCCAAATTTTTGTAATTACAAAGGGTGTTTTTTCTTTGATGTCATTCCTTTGGGAAATATAGGTACAGTAGTTAAAAGCCCGTTACCATGACGGTAAAAAATAATATAAAGATAATATAACAGGGGCAGACCTGATTTCACCGAATTTGACTTTACCCTTGTGGCATCATTGAATGAATAGTTTGTCAAATGGCTGCTCAGCCACAAAATGCTTAGCGTGGCAAAATTCCCAAATACTGTTCATGTGACCACAGTTATGAGCAATAATATTTGTTTAATTAAAGTTACCGACATCAAAAATGGCGTGGCATCTTGTTCACCTACTTTGTAGGCGTTGACGTCATATTATCTCTGTGCTGTTAACACTTTGACTGTTTTCTCTGTTACAGCAATTTGCTGAGGAGTCAGATTTGCATGGCAATGACGAACATGCGTTGTCTTTGGTCATAAGTCATAGTTTGTCACAGGCTTTATCCTGCTCCACCTCACCTTCATCACAAAAGAGTCATTTATCAATGTTGTACCCATTTTTTTGTGTGCATTTAAATGTGTGGAGCAGTGTTACATATATATATAATATATATAATAATTTTTTTTAAAACATTATAGTCTTGTGCATTTTCACGGAGCTCCAGGTGATTTGCACAAGAAGGGAATTGAACAGGGTGGGTAGAAGACAAAGTGTAATACATAATTTTGTGCTGATGCTTCATGTTGGACTGCACCAGCAACGCCACTTCGGCATGCAACAATATTGTGCATGGAGCCGACAGCAGGTGGGCCTGTGTGTTCTAAATGACAGGGCTGATTTTTAGTCCCAGTCCGGCCCTGCTTTTGACTGAGACCCAGACTCCGATTCTTAACTACGTTCCAGCTCATTCCCTGGTACCTTTGTTACTCTCCTAGCTTTGACTAGATTTACTAAGAATCGTGTTTGGTGGCGGTTTAGAACCGCCATGCATCGCCATATTTTTCCGGCGGTTTTGGTGACCGCATTTACTATTGGGCGGCTTAATGGTTCAATTTGACACTTTATTTCACATTATAAGTATCTCTGGAGTTCATGCTAGGAATCCTCACATGAATCCAGTGTGGTCCTACCTAGGCAGTTTGAAAGTGGCGTTTTTCTGACTGACTTTCACATAGATGTGGCAGACTTGAGAAGAACAGATAAAGAGTAATTATGGTTTAACATATTTTGGCATATAATATGAGCGGCGGTTGTCAGACATATTATCTTTTACGGGTATAAGCAAAGAGCAAATATGTAGACGTTGGTTCTGAGCCCTTGATTGTGATTAACCATTCTATAAGAAATCCATTGTTTGTTGTTGTGGTAAAGGTAAAGTTGCCCTCATATGGAACATGTTCCTTTGAATAGTCTGTTGCTTTTCCTCCTAACAAATGAGGGTGGTGTGGCTGTCCATTGTCAGTATATGGTTTGGTGATGTAATGAGAGGGAGAAAGATCTGAGTGTTAGCTACAATTCTAGTTCAATTTAAATCAAGACTGCAATTCATTTGATATGCTCAAATATTTAAAAACATAATTACCCTCTAAAGGTTCCTCTCAAGCCTACCACACACATATATGGAAATACAGCTTAACTATAATAATGCCTGTGCAGTACAAAAGCAAAAAAAATTTCTATAACTGTAAGAGGAAGTAGGTTCAATTGGGATAAATAGTGAAGGACAATTATGTTTTATATCAGATGACTGGTTCATGTTTCATGTCTCTACCTTCCACTGTCTCTCTGCATCCATACAGTGAGGCTTTACCAGAGGCTGCACAGAAATGCCACCAATGACTGCTTTATTACTGTTGGCTGATAATTCTGCTGCTCTACAGTAGCCACACACTCTTTCCCCACCTGCTGCTAAAATTGTTATTCCACTACTTTATGCATCAAGTGTTAACCACACCTCTTAGCTTGTAAGCTCAATTGGACAGGGTCATCTTTACTTGACTTTGTATGTCATTTTTATGTCATGATGTCCTAATTGTACAGCCCTGCCTAATATGTCAGTGCATTATAAACATAAAATAATAATAATAACTGAGAAGTGTTATGACCATGGCTATTAGATGAGCCTTTAGAACCATGCTATTAGAGGTCTTCACCTTTAGCAGCCATCTTTCCTGCAGAAATGATGTTGTTCGGAGGTACTCAGATGTCCCCAGGACTTATGCTCTAGGGTAGTAAAGGCTTATCAGTATAACTAGGGTATAGGATGGAGGTAATTGGAATACTGGAGGTTGGTATCTGGGACTGGCCAGGGTCATGGGTCAGAAGCAAGCAAGAAAGGTCGTGAAACGAGCCAAAGGTTGGTACTGGCAGCAAACAGAGGGATCCAGGAAACAGGCAAAGTTCAAAGGAGCAGAGGCGTAGAAGCAGAGTCCAATAAACAAGCCAAGGGTCACAACGGGTTAACAATCTAAGGCCAGTGAATGTATACGACTGCAATCTGTGCAGCCCACTAATGCTATAACTAGCTGGGAGACTAAGCCCTCCCTGCCTTAAATACTTTGATGGGCAAATCAGGACAGAGGAGACACATGGTTATGAATCAACCTCAGGAGGCTGTTGATTAATTACTTGTGCAGGGCTGGGATTGGTCAAACACCTAACCCTGGAATATGGATATGCAAAATGTATTTATCCGCTTTATAAATGAGAAGACTCCAGCTGGAGTTCTGATTGTACCCTGCTGCCTGTCTAATTGTGTCACAAACTATTAATAATAAATTTACTAATTGCGCACACACCCGGCTAGATCACGCCAGGACGCGACGCTACTTCCAGAGAGCGTCCAGATCATTGTCCTGGCAGCAGTCGGGTGGAAGAGGAAATGATGTCCCGGTCGTCATGGTGAGGGCCGGGACGCAACTGAGGGGAAGGCTAAGAGTCACGGCGGCTCGAGACAAGAAGGTAGGAATTGTATAGTGACTGAATATCAAACGGTTATTGTATCTATGTTATGAGCCCATTTCGACCACTTATTGATGTATTTAGCTTTGTATTACCGCACTACCTCACACTATACACTAATTCATATACCACACTTTCTTACATTTACTAATTGCGGATAGCATCACCACATTTATTACAAGATTAAGGTGGACAAGCAACTTCCACATTTCCTATAGACTTGATGAGGTCCTGAATAGAACTTTTCATGGGAAAGTGCACTTCATACTACTTACTTCAGGGCTGGATATACTTAGGACCAAATTCAGCTAGCTAAATATGCAAAATTATGTGGCAAAATGCTGAACAAAGCAAACCTTCCACAGAACAGCTTTGAACATTTATATCTACTTCTTACATGTGTTTCTATTATGGAATATATAATAAGACCTGTTGCTTGCTGCTAATTACTGAACGCCGCAGAGGTTGACCTCGCTGCTCATGGATTATCATTGCAGTTATGTCACTTGTTTAATAACATGAATCGGTGAAAGCAGCTAAGAGCTTTAAAATGTGACTTGAGTCAAGCCTAGAGCACAGTAAGAGGACACTCAAAGTTGTTTCTATGAGATACAGGGAAGATATAGGTATGTTTTACTTTTGTCTTATACTGTTGTCATTATAGTTTAATTATAAAGTTTGTTGGAGCCATTGTATTGTACACACTTTTAAACATATATAAGAGTACACACACAGTAAAGACAATCTCAATGTCCCCTCACTATCAACACAACAACACAGATTAGATTGAACCTGATGGACATATTCTTTTTAAGCACCATGTCATTATTGTTACAAGCCGCGACTCACTCCCTTCTGTTCCGGCTGGCCCTGCCATCCCTATAGCAAACCGGGACGTCACTTCCGCTTCTTGGCCCGACCGTTGCTAGGACAATGGTCGGACGCCGAGCTGTCGGTTTTTCGCGCCCCGGCAAACAGAGCAGCCGGGCGCATGCGCCATTAAGCCTGTGGGCTGTTAACGTTAATTGCATTTATTAGGCCACACCTGGGGGGCTCATTATACCATTTCCTTGCCTGTCCTTGATTGGCTGTCTTGCCTATTTAAGGCAGGGAGGGCTTAGCGTCCCTGCCGGTTATAACGTTGATCCTGTCTGTTGCTGATCTGCTCCTGTCCTGCCTCAGGGTTCCTGTGAATACTCTGCCCGTTTACTATTGGACCTTCTGTTGTGACCTTATTGCTCTGTTTCTGGATTCTGCTCTCGTTCTGGTGACCCTGACCCTTTGTCGTGTTATTTGACTACTCTGCTTGCTTGTGGCCCCTGACCTCGGCTTACGTCTGATCATCCGTTACCATCTATTCAGCCTCCTCCGGCCCCTGCCGCTGCGGTGTTGGTAATAAACTTACACTACATTAAGAGTAAAGTCCTGGGGGCATGCGAGTGCCTGTGAGTGCATAAAGCTCTACGGGAAAGGCGGCTGCTATAGGCAAAGACCTCTTCCATCAGTTCTGTAAGTTTATTACAGACCGGCAGCCTAAGAATTATACAATATTATAGAACATTGCAGTAATCAAGTAGAATTAACAAGGAGAATAGCCAAAAATAAATAAAAGGAAACTAAACTGAAGAGACTAAATAAAGCAGAAAGAATGGGCAAAAGAAGCCTGACAGGGTAAAAATGAAATAAAGTCAGTATATTTATTTTTTTTTCTCTGTTTTTTTTTGTTAAAAACAGACACAAATAGCTTGTTAGACCTAAATTGTTTGTGTATTATTTAGCCTTTAATTCTATTCTAATGCTCTAACTTGCATATGCGGCAGTAAATAGGACAGAAATTCTGAAATTATAGTATTTATTCTGCAGCAGAACATTAACGCTGACTTTTCCAATAACTATTCACTATTCACTGAGATGTAATTATAAAGTGATTTTCAATCAACACAGAACAAATGCGCTGTACAGCAGCGGAAATTACAAAGCCCAAGATATCCAAACACACTAATAATTCTGATTTGAAAAAAAAGAATGTGCCATTATTTTTAACTTCTGCATTATAACTGTGTTGCATAAAACACTATTTATTATTTGAAATGCTTCCATCGCGAGTTAAAAATTATAAGTGCTTTTTTATGCAGAGAATAAATGTCTCATTCCACTTGAAAAAAATCAAAAACGAAAAGCAGGAAACAAATAATTTGACTGCTAAAACAGTTGATTTATCAGCCAACCAATTAGTTTAAGTTTATAGATTTCAGTAGACATAATATAAAGGGGTCCATTTCTGGGTAGTCTTTTACACAACCCATCTCTGTCCCCATATTAGTATATGCTTGATGTAGCTGTCCTACATACTCAATCGCTGGCCATGGCACCCATCCAATCAGGAGTCTGCTGTCATTTCAAACTGTATATTAGGTATTTTCTCTACTATGGCTAAGAGTTATTAAAATTCTAATGCTCCTAGTAAAGGCAAAATTAAATTGATAAAGACAAAGGTAAGGCCAGTCCATGATGCAATAGACTCAGAATCAGTTTTAATATCCCTATTTTTTTGATTAATTAAAATCTGTACACCCATATATAAACGGATTGCTAATTCAATAGGAAAACATACACAAATCAAAGTCCAAATAAGTTCCTGCCCTGCTGCTGGGTGCTCCATCAGTACACCAATTACAAATGAGGACGGATGCCTTGCTCAAACTCAAATGGTGCTTCTGCACTGCAGGTATGGTCTAAGCACCACCTTCTCAGAGGAAGCTCATGAGCTCTTTAGATATAGAGATTGCATGGGAATTTAATTGGTCCAATTTATAATAATGGTTTCAAAGTCCCTAATATGGACTTTGAAATCTAGAAACTAGAAATGCTCAAAGCATTTTTCACTAGTTGGAAGTTTGAAACATGTTTGCATGTAACACCCCTCACTCCACTCCTGAGTGAGGTGCTGCAGATATACTGTGTTCATGTAACTCACTTCCACTTTTGCCAGTGCAAGACTCATGTCTTCTGTGCTGCATGCTGTGGGGATGTAGGTAGATTGTCTTACAGTGGGGACAAGTTGGGAGACCCCATTGAATCCATAAAGACCACTTGAGCATAACACAACACAGCACATATATATAAAACACCTTGGTATGTTTACTAAAAGGGAGAGGTTAGTTTGATCTACAATGTGACTCTCAATTGTGGTTCATCATCATCAACATTTATTTATATAGCACCAGCAAATTCTGTAGCGCTTTACAGTTGGAATGGTTACAATTAAACTTGTGAAATCACCTCACTACTATGAAGTACGTTTCACTAAACTGAATATATATTCCAACAGTCCTTCCACTCTGACCGGCACCAAGCCAGGCCCAAACAACACTCGGTTGCCTGTTAAAAATCACCACTCTTTTTGATAGATCAATATTAACCAAGGAGTAAATGACAAATATAATAGAATTGAATTGACAATATTGAAATAGATTTGGATTAAGTGGTTTGAACTAGTACGACCATTAAAGATGAGTATAATACCTCAATTGAATAACACAGACAGCTGGGTGGCCATCACAACTCAGTCAGTAAATGCAAAATATGTAAACCTCCCCTGCTCAGGTAACATACCGAATAAAGAATCTCAACAGCAGCAAACTTACAATTGCAGCAATCCTCTCACTCTATCTAGTGCAAATAACACATTGGCAGTTATAACATTGGGAACCATTGGTGCACTTGGTGAATAACCAGGATATTTGAACGCCTTTAATGTATATCTAAGTAGTGATTATCTTCCCTAATCCTTCATAAAGGGAATGACAGCTGAATAGAATTGTATGTGTATTTAACTGATGCAGACAGGGCAATGCAGCTGTTCAGAATTTAGTAACAGTATGAAACTATACTTTTGTCTCAGTCTCTATGCAATATATGTATATGTGTTTTAATGATGAATACACTTATTTGTCACCGTGGAGGCATTACATTGGGCAGCGCTCGGCAGCAATCAGAAGGATCTAATTTTGCTGGCAGTCCTCTCTGCTCACCTATAATTCACCCAGCCTAGGAGACTCCCTTTCTGGATAGCTTTGAATGCTCACAACTGGGTCACCCAGAGGATCACTGGTGCAAGTTCCTGGTAAAATGTGTCCCTCACATTGAACACTCTCAGCAACGTTATGCCTCTTGATGTCTCTCGAGTCCTCCTTACAGGCTGGACTCCGACTAGCATCTATGCTCTGCTTAGGCACCTCTCTGTCACCAAAACTCTCCTGGTGCTGATATAATCTCCTTCAAAATGACTATCTCTGTCCTGCCCCCTATTTATGAACTCCCCTCCTGGTGGCCTCCTCGATCTTCTTCTACCCTTCCCTCCGCCCAGCATCCTAGATTGCTGGGAGATGTAGGCAGGCATACATTCCTGGTGCCCTCTCCATCTTGTTGTAGCCATACGACTATGGGGAATACACATGTACAATCTTCCATATACACTGATTTGATTTTGTGGTTTGACATTTGTGGCTCTACTTTGCTGTTAACAGTTCACATTCAAGGATTGCCATTTGTAGTTTGAATAACATTTTCAAATGTTAAATACTACATGTCATAGAATTTTAAAACATGTTTTAATTCAAACAGCAAACATTAGTCTGATTGAGGTTGGAGGTTTGCCATTCACCTTAGAAAAGTGTTAAACTGTTCCTTGTTACTGCTTGCATGAGTGCAAACTCGCTTGACCATGTGGGAACTGAATTCTACTGTTGCGTCTCGTGGGAGACGTCTATTAGTCAGTGTTGACACAGGCCTTCCCAGGGCACGGAGTCTAACGGACCTCCCCGTCTTAACCAAGAACCACTGCAAGGTGGGATGGGTTTTGCTGCCGGAGGCCCGCAGGTCGTGACCCCTAGTTTAGCCCCCAGACGTAATAGATGAGAGACCAGTAGATGGGAGATCCAGTGGACAGACTCTGTGGTGGTAAAGCTGGGCACGATACTTAGCTGAGAGTAACAGCACAGAATGAAGAATCAGATACACTGAAGCTAACCACAGATAGGAGAGTCGCAGAGTTGGATACCCAGGAGCACAGCCAGGTTAGATACATGGGAACACGAGTAGCTGAGAGGAGTATAGGAATAGCCGGGTCAGATACACCAGGGAGCAAGCAGCAGAATGGTCAAAATGGATAGCCGGGTCGGACACACAGTAATTCAGCCAGGTCGTATACACCAGGGAGTGGGCAGCAGAATGGTTAAAAGATAGCCGGTTCAGATACACAAATGTCAGCCGGGTCGGATACACAGTGGACACAGGCAGCAGAGTGGTCAAATAAGCAGAGATCATACACAGGGAAATCAGCAGTATCAGCACAGGTACACAGAGGGGAGCCATACGCCAAGTAGTAACTCCTTGCTTTAACACAGGCAGTGTGTCAGAGCACGCCAGAAATAGGAGAGGAGATTGCAATTTCCCCGCCTCTCGAGTCACATGACCGCAGCCGCACACCACCCGGAAGCACGAGGCATTGGCTGCGATCACGAGCAGGAACGAGGAGAGGTAAGTTCCTGACATCTACCAACATCGTCGAAGCTCCTTGAACTTGATAATTCTTGTTTGCATTGCTTGAATTTGCTCAAAAGTTTCAGTTTACCTACAAAATTGAGGATTTCTTTTCAATTTTAGAACTGTAAATCTGATCTGAGGAACCAATTAGAGAAACGGTTTTGCAGAATGTTGAGCACCTCTATTAGGAACATTGGCTGAAAGATATGGCGAGGTGGGTACAAATGAGGGAACAGCAAGACAGTTGTTACATTTACCCAATTGTAATGGTATCTCAAGAACCAAAACATGCCGGGTAGGTGAGTCAATTAAAAAAAAAATCGTTTAACCTAATCTTTAATTTCATTTAAAAGCTTTTTTAAAGAGAGAAAACAAGATTAATGGTATTGCATATCATATCTAAATATTATCATGTGTACGCCTGAAAATAGCACACATGGGTAACTGGGAAGATCTCTGTAGTATAATAAATGATATTTCGTATGGAAAGTGGGATCCTGAACATAAATCAGCCAAAGAGAATTTACGACCCTGCAGTATACAACCATTTGTCTTGTTGCAACTGCTTTCCATGTTAAGATTACTGACAGTATGCTTTCATTCTTGGGATTAGCAAAGTAGAATTTCAGCATTGCTCTATCTAAAAACACATGTATATTATTTATTTTTATTTAATTAAACATATATTTGCTGACAATCTGCTCTCAGACACAGCGCTGTGAAATCTTCAGACTGAGTTTGTCTTATCGATAAAACGCACCATCAGTCACACTGACACCAGGTAATAGCCGGAGGCTAAAATACCGTGTTCCTGCGAGATTAGGGAGAGGGTAACATATCTATGATAACTGTTTTTGAATAACCTTTCATTTAAAATATCACTGTGCCTAATTAAAAAATCAATTTCCTTTATTGTTCTCTACTTTAATGGCAAGATGATTAATAGTATGTCAGGTAAACTGTGCACTGAAATGACATTTTCATTAGACGGTTGCTAGGTGTGAAATATTCATTATGATGTACTATTAATGATTCATGAAAAATGCAATTTACCCTTTTCCCTACTGATTCTCAATCAGCCACTTTAATCCTTACATTGCTGGATGGGCCAAGATCACATTCGTCTGACCATAAGATTGTATAATTAAAGTTTTTGCTCAAAAACAGAATTAAGATGTGTATAGTTGCCGAGTATTGTTGTGGGGTTAACGTTTTGTACTTTGGTACTGTTTTGTGTTGGAGCTGCAGCTGTTTCTTGTTGCTTCTCTTCCTTATTTACAGCTGGCTGTCATCTTACACTATGCTGTAAGCAAGAGATGCTGGAAATGATCTCTATAGTCAATCATTTGGTAGCCTGAGCCCTGCACATGAGTGAATGGAGTATGACCTATCTGCTTTTGTGCTATGGAGACATAGGACCTCATTTGTGATGTACACTAGAGGTACAGAAGTGCGTCTACATTCACGTGCAAAAGAATAAGCGCTACATCAAAGTCCAGCCTCTTACCTCGCTCCAAATAAAACATTTCTGCTCAATGCTGCTCATTCTAGCTTTATTCATGGATTAAATTAATAATGAGAGTGAGGGAAAATTGGAACTGTCTTCATTACATGCGTCTCTTTTGTTTTAGATTGGACATAGATTGGCTAGATATACGCTTCTGTGCCAACATGCAACTGGGAGGCGGAAAATGCTCCCCACAATAAGCTTAGGAGGACATGCTATTTTCATAATTATACAACTTGTGCATAGGTCCTTTTTTGGAGTGGAAATGCTGTCTGTGCTTCCCTCACAGCAATAAGTGTTCCTAAAAATGCTGCCCCTACACACCCAAGCAAGGAACTCCCTCACTGCTCCAATTAGCTGGTGAATGCTTGGCAGGAAGCTAGGTTTATCATTATCACCATCATTTATTTATATAGCGCCACTAATTATGTAGAAATCGCGGTGTAGAGCACAGCCAATGCGGACTTGTGCTGTATCTCACTCATTTTGTAATTTGTAAATGAGAGGTAGTTGTGAACTTGTAATATTAGTCTTGTACTATTGATAACTGACAATAAGCATAATTTCCCGAAATTGCAGCCGTGTGCATCCTTCAGTGTAAATGCACCCAGTTTATGTAGCCTGCATACATTCGGCAGGTGACAATGGCAACATCTGTGGGGTGCAAAAATTGTCATATTTTGCATGTTAATTATGGCCCGTTTTACACCCATATGTAAAAATGGAATTTAGTTTTATGGGACATTATATTTCAAGCATTACAGTGGTGCAATTAAGGGGCAGCCTGTGTTTATCTGTGGGATAGAACATTATTCATCCTGCAACTTGCTTTTCCATTACTTAGCTCCTAGGTTCCCAAAGTGTGCGCTGTGGCTCCCAGGGGTGCCGCGGCACTGTCACAGGGGTGCCGTGGCCAGGGGACAGAGTGTGTGGATGCAGAGGGGGCACAGAGAGTGTGGGGAGATGCAGAGGGGGCACAGAGTGTGGAGATGATGCAGAGGGGGCACAGAGTGAGTTAGCTGTAAATTATTCTTTGACAGAAATATAATTGAAAAAATATATAAAAATATTATTTCCCCTTGGATTTATGTATATCTTTGCATACAACTAATTAAGTATTTCTGTTGGGACCTAAATACTTATTATGCTTTTTGACCCAACTACTTCTAAAACGGGACAGCTCTGTAATTATTTTGGAGGGGTGCCTTGAGACTCTAAGGGTGCCGCGAATTGCAAAAATTTGGGAACCACTGACTTAGCTTATAATTTCAATGGGACATTAAATGGCTTGAGCAGTCTTCTTGTATTTAATAAATAAAGTTGGTCTCCCTATTAAATAAATTTAAACCATCCTTCCTTCTCCCAGCCAGTACTTTTTACAGGGCTTCTTACCTCCTGGCTGAACAGGGCTTAGAGCTTAAAGAACATGCCCAACTTTGCAGACATTTTTTCTTAATATTTAAATGTAAAAGACCATGTTAAGAGCGTAAAAATAGAGAGAAAAATCCCCCAGCAACACTGCAGTCGTTCTAACTCTGAACAATGAGAGTCCCTATATACTGGGTCATACAATGATGTGTTTTTAAATTGAGGGCTAACTTACCAAGAGGTAACCCAAGAGCCTTCAAATGGCAATAAAGTACCAGCACTCCCCATCAGCTACTATGTCTGGTATCAGCAGCTGATGGGGAGTGCTGGTTTCCTTAATGGACAACCCCACCCTTTCAATCACCTGCTGTCAACCTATAACAAAATTAAGCAACTTCCATTTCTGTCATGTTAAGAGCATGTTGCTAGGCTGTGGAGTATGGGTGAGATTAGGGTTAGGCTGCTGGAAAGGAGGTTACTGTTAGAGCTAGGACTTGGAGAGTAAAGGTCCCTCACCTTTAAATCTGGAAGCCAGTGCAACCCTGTTAGATGCTCCATCAAATATTTAGATATGTAAAACATTAAAACCCATCACTACAATACACTTGGGAATGCTTGTAATGTCAGTTTAAAGAATTTTGCACCCAATGATATGATATGTTGTGCCTGCATTGTTTGTCAAAATCCATCAGAATATTAGACATTTACCCGATGAGATAAGCTAAGTTTTATTTATGTAGAAGGACGATTAGAATTATACTGTACGTGATCAGAAATAAGAAATTTTCAAAGACCAGCATGTTCTGTTTTCTAAGTATCCAGGATTTATGACTCCACAATGCTTTGATTAATTCCATTATTCTTCTATAGCAGGAGAAATGAATTAAGCTGTTGAGCTCTGGAGTAATCTAACTGTTTATAGGTTATGAAGCAAATCTCCACTCACTGCAAGAATTTATTGAATCTTTCTGTGCCTGGCCTATGCATAAGGGTAACATGGGTTCCCCAGGCTAGAAATGTGCCTCAAATGTGCATGTATTCAGGAAATGATGAGTTAAAATGTATAATATATATACACACACACATATATATATATATATATATATATATATATATATATATATATATATATTGTAACAAAAGGAGGCATTTAGCTGGCAATATGCAGAGAAAGCAGGGAAGTAGAGTAAAACATTGGCACAGTTATGTACCTAGGTGGAAATTAAACCAGGTAAAAACTTATGTGTAGTAAAAGTTGGTTTACTTACAAGATTTAAAAAGCTGCTTCCTCTCAGCAAACAGACAGGGTGTATCTGAAAGTCTAAACAGAGCCAGGGATGGGAGTGTCCTTTTTAAAGAGAAGGTGGGTGTGTCACCTGTCCATCAAGCTAGGCCTGTGGGAGGAGTGTCAGGTATAAAACCCTGCTTGTTTCATTGTTCAGGGAGATCAACGCTGGGCTAGCTGGCTGATCTTGACAGAGAGCTGGACTATGTATAGTAAGCGTTTAAGGTCTCCATAATTGCTGTGCAAGTATACGGTGTCAAAACATTATTACCATCCTGACAATAAAGAACCATAAAAAGGAAGAAGTTGTACGCGTGTGCTTCACCAGTAGCGGGCTCTTGCCAATATATATATATATATATATATATATATATATATATATATATATATATATGTTAATGCAGACAACAGATAACACATAAAAGGGGGCGCGTAACCCTATTCAGTGTACAGTCACTAAGCGGGATAAATACACCCAAAGTCCAATGTACAGGAGGCAGCCAGTTCCAATACAGGTGGTGAGTCTGGAAAATCTATAAAGGAAACACGGCGCCACATAGTGTATTACCACAATAAAAAAATGTAGTGAGAGAAAATAAGGTGTGATGAGTCAGATACACACTCAAGAATAGTAACAACTCTCCAATAAGACTGATGAAACCGAAAGGGTGATTAGATATATGCAAGCGTGACAGCACACTATGTTCAATGCCACAAATAAAATCACCAATAACCATATATCTGCGTACCAGATGGTAGAACCAGAGGATGTAAGAATCAGTTGAATGGATATCTCCAAAGCTGTACAGATGTTACCAGTAACGTCACTCGTCAAATGTATAATTTCGTTAGGACTGGAACCTCAGCATCATAGGAGCAATATAAAAAACTCATATAGTGTAATATTGAAAAAATCAGATTTTACTAATAAATAGTAAGTATCACACTTACATAAAAACACAAGGTAAAAAGCATATATTGGTATCTTTAGGTACTCATCTGGGATGTATTCAGAGATGTATGCATAGATATCAATCAGCTCATATATGGATCTCTGCAGCGCTCCCACCACGCTAGTACCACGATGTCCAAACAGAAAATAGAAAGGTCCTTAGACACTCCTCAACGCATTTCGTCTGGTTAGATGTTCAGACTTCATCAGGAGGCAAAAATTGTATGATTCACCAGTAGCGGGCTCTTGCCAATATATATATATATATATATATATATATATATATCTATCTGTAAATAGCTGGGTCTGATAAGGGCAATAAAGAATATTGACTTGTTCTTTTATTCCTATTATAGCAATTTTGACCTTTGCAGTAACGACACACAACTTGATCCACATGTATCACATGGAATTAAAGCAGGAATATTTATTAATTCACATCTGATTCTTTGCATCATATTACCATCTATTTGTGCTATTTACACCGTTTAATTATAGTAGTTAGCATATAAATTTATGCCATTTTCACGGGTCATAAACCAAAAAAGAAATATCTCAGAATATATCTGAATGTTCACACACCAAAGATCAGATCTGTAGAAATCAGAGATGTACAAAATATTGAAGCCAGTTCAAAAATCAATCAAACTGTCCTGGTTCAATGTTTGGTTGTAATAATCTCAAAGATATTTTTTTTTTTGTTTAACCACCACGGTGTCTATTTTATAAATGCAATTTGGAGTTGGCACCTCACAGTTAAAGACATTGAAATAAACTATAAAATGTTGCTTTTCCTGCCTGATAGAGCTTAAATTGCTACATTTTATAGTATTGCTATCTGCAGCAATCCACAGTGGTCTCTTTATTTGCCGCAGACTATCGCTCCTTGGCTCCAGCTACACTGCACACCTCTGCAGGGGTTTCCATACGTTCCGCAGACTCACCAGGCCTTCTCCAGTCTCAGTTGGATCATCACCTATTCCCAGCCTCTGGAATCTATTGGTCTCGCCTGGCACTCCGAGGACCGTGACCTGTGGGGCAGATGCTGCAAAGTCCATACCTCCTTGCGGGGGTCCCTGGCGAAAAGCATCTGCCTTGCTAGTCTCCACACCTCTGGGCTGGGTAGCACCATGATAGACAGGCCTCTAGGATCCAATCATCATAGTGACTCTAACAGTATGTAGCCCCTTAAGCTCAAAAAATCTGAAACATAGTTGACTAATATTTGACATTTTATAATACATATCATGGAATTTTTTACTTTAAATCTAACAGCGAACATTACTGTATTGAGTTCAAATTCGACATTTTCATGGAAATATGTTTAAAATAAATGCAATGTAGCAACGTAACCTCGCACATCCTCAAACTGGCTGAGACATAGTCAAACCTGTTTATGTTGCTTGAATTTAGCTATTTAAAGTTCAACAATTTATTGTGAATTCTCAAACTTTATAACCAATTCAAGAGACACTTTTAAGAATCTTCAATGGAAAGTCCAGGGAGACAGAATTGCTTAGGAACATGCATAACATCACATTTTTTAACATCTTATCACAGTTTGTATGTTCTCCCTGTGTCTGTGTGGGTTTCCTCCGGGTGCTCCGGTTTCCTCCCACACTCCAAAAACATACTGGTAGGTTAATTGGCTGCTATAAAAAATTGGCCCTAGTCTCTCTCTCTCTCTCTCTCTCTCTCTCTCTCTCTCTGTATGTGTGTATGTTAGGGAATTTAGACTGTAAGCTAAAATGGGGCAGGGACTGATGTGAATGAGTTCTCTGTACAGCGCTGCGGAATTAGTGGCGCTATATAAATAAATGGTGATGATGATGATGAGTGGGAGCTTTGTGAAACACATGCCTGTCAGCATACTTTTGTTAATTTAGATTGGGAATTATATACTCTGATGAGGTGATGGATCACTACAGTGATGCTGAGCAAGAGGAGGAACAATAAAGGTGGCCTCTTGGGACAACAGAAATGGAATCTGGGTCTGGATGAAGATTGATTTATATATGGTTTAAGATCATATTCCTTAGGCACAGAATGGGGGTGACAAGGCAGAGGCTATAATTGTGTACATTTTCTCGGTCTTTCTCACAGATATAATGAGTAATAATGATGAGGAAAATTGAGTTGAATAATGGTATGTTTCTATTGTTACTGTAACTAATAGTGCAGTTGGTAACATTAACCTGGGAAACTGATCTGGGCAAGTAAGCTCCATGGCTGTGAGTGCTACTCCACACATCTTACCACCTTATCCATGCATCTTAGAAAAATAGCACCATGGTCTAAAAGTCATCAGGGCTATGCATTAGATTACAGAAATATGCTCATACTGCTTCTCCTCATAGCCCTCCAAAGTCAATATCATTTAACTATTTTGACTTACAGAGGTTGGTTCAATTGCTGGAGAAACAGTAGATTGTTGTCCAGGAAATATTTCATAGACTTTGGATGACTTTCAGAAAATTTGGATCAGTCTTGACCAAAAATAGTGACATATGATTGGATGTGAGCCAGGGAATGCATCATGTTCAGCTCACAGCCTTTCATATGCCACCCTTTTTAGTAAGGTTCACCTTTGTTTAAAGTCTCTGAAGTGTCTCCTGACTTGGTTGCTGGAAATTTAGCTGCTCTCTTAGAGTGACGGTCCAAACCTTCTATTTTATCTCAAGGTTCCAGCTGAAGCACCCACCCTCTTCCCTCATCCTCTCAGACTATGACAGATTTCCTGTCAGAATTTGCTATTAGTCAGTCAATTATTTCTTCCCTTGCTTTTACCTCTGTGAAATTATACTTTGGTTTAGAATTGTCCGGAAACTGCCTTTCTTATTCCAAATACGTGTGTCTTTACACGTAACTTTCTATATCCCATACAGGAGGCCGTGTGAAAGATGTGGAAATTGTGTTTATTTGGCCTCTACAACCTGCTCACAGGAGGTGAGAGTGAGTAGGAGGATGAAAAGCATTAGCACTATTGAAAATGTTAACATTGTTTTATATGGTTTGTGATTTTAAAGAACAGATTTTCTGTTTTGAACATAACATTCAAAGGTGGCTTTAAATATTGTCATCCTGCTTCTCCTGTCTGACACGTAATACGGGGTTAGGCTATCTACTAAGAAAGATGAGTTTTCTGTTTTGCACATAAGTTAAATACTGAATGTTTTTTCATGTAGCACACAAATATCAACTTTAAATTTCAGTGTACAAATAAGCTATCAAGTATTTGTGTGCTACATGAAAAAACAGTCAGTATTTAACTTATGTGCAAAACAGAAAGCTCATTTGCACCCCTTGCATTGAAACATGGTTTTGTCCAGGAGACTTAAATAAGAAACTTCTTAATTTAAGATCCTTATTGAATCAGGCCCTGTGTCTTTAATGACAACACGTGCAAATCTGAGTATATTACTCTGCACCAGATTTTCACTAAAGATGAAATAAGCTTGAAGATATAGTGAAAATGATACTTTCTACATTTTGATTCATGATTCGGGGAAATTCAATTAATTTTAATATACTTGTGCCTCACAGCGCAATGTTCATGATATTCTGTATGATGCAGAAAGCATTCTAAATCTTTTGTATTTCCTGTTAAAAAGCTTGCTGAGTTATATAAAATACTTAGCAGTGACACAAACAGCACTCAGAATCAAATTACCAAAGTACAGACAACATAGCCTAGAATTTAATAGCGTGTTAAATGATTGCACGGACGTGTTCAGTGAAGCCACAAGAGCACAACACAGTTAATGATATTCTGAAATGAGTGGAAGTGTGGTTTCAAACCCTTGATGTCCTAAATAAAATGTACCGTCTGCATGGCATGCATATGTGTGTCCCAATTACAATGTGACATTATTTCAGATGTAAAGAAATATTTGAAACTTGGGATTATTGAAATGTACAGCTAACTTTGTACTTACAGTTAACTTGCATGAGTTATTGTGTGATCGGAGGTGGCAATGATTGGCTATACCAGTATCAGAATAGTACAACATTTGAAACCTGTGTGTTAGAATTTTCAGAAGTTGGCCAGGTCATTTTTTTTTCTAAATGCACTATTTATTGTGGACCCAAATGAAGTGTTTGGTTGATTTAGACCAAACTGCACTTAAATCACAGATTGTGTGGGCTTAAAACAATTGTTTGCCCTGGAAATTAATAGATCAGAATAAATTGGATTGTTTACAAGCATGTTTGTAAGTCTGATGACGGAGATAGTCAAATCAATTACGACAGCTGTGAAATTTTCCAGAATCGCTGTTGGTGAATTCATTTGTGAATCAATCCCCAAATCCCCAATTAGAAAGAATTCTAGACATAACTAAAAATACCCCTAGACCGCCATCTAGGGGTATTTTTATTTATATTTTGCATATATATTGTGGCGCATCCTACTTCTAGACTATATTGGTATACCTTTCTGAGATTAGCGTTCTCATGTGATTTAGCGACTGATATATTATTGCTTGTACATTATACATTTAGAGCATAGCGATTTTATTTATTTTTCTGGTTAAGAATTCTAGACAGCCTCTGGTGGTTTTGTATGTGGAGTTCCTCTGCTAAGGTGAAGAGCAGCCCCAGTCTGGTGAGCAAATGTCTGTATAAGAGGGCGGCACAAAAACAGCATGCCCCCCTCCCAGAGGCTACCAGTCCAACACTGAAAAACACTGAAGCTCTTCCCTACATGCCAGGACTTTTAGTCCAGGGTAATTATCAGCGTTGAAACTCAGGAGTGGCAAATCTTCTCCACCAATGTATAATAGGCAGGGGTCTCTAAGACTCCTAACCATTACACCCAAAATATGTTTTATATGATGACTACTAGTGATGGCTGCCAGTGAAGGGGATCCCCGGCTTTGATAATTTAGCTGTGGTTAGATTTATTATAATGCTAATTATCTGTTATTCAAGTGATTTATTAATTAACTAAAATAGACCTAGGTGAAAAATGTATTTGTTTATTATTATTTACTGCCAGAGGGCTTGAGTCATTAAATGACGTATGTCCTTTTTCTGTGCGTATCATACACCAAACTCTTCTGCGCACGCCCAGCAAAGGAACCATCGGCCACCCAAGAACTCAGATCCTTAATGGTCACTAACGCAATTGCCACTTACTAAGGCCTGTGATTTTGGGGCGTGAAAAGGGTGACGGGGTGTGGTGCAGTAGTCTATTCCCAATCAGGGCGTTCCCCTGCAGGGGTGTCAAAGTCAGACTTGGACGAGCGTATGTAATCGCATGGTTCTTGGCGTATAGTGTGCACCTGCTCTGGGTCTAGTTTATGTGCCAAACCACTAGCATACACAATAGGACTCTGGACCGCCATGTGATCGTGACGTATGTTCCCAATCACCTGTATACTCTCTGCCCATTAAACACTACTATAAAAAGTCTGATTACAGCATGCACTCTGTATGCTGCCATTTCTGCATTTACATGTACATGGTTTATGTTTTGCTTTGCTTTTTCAAGCAATTAGCAAGGTTTGTTTGGTTTGTACATTTTTAAGTGTCTGCTTAATGGTAGCCTAGTTTTTCTGATTTTATTACTGCTTTTCTTGTTGTTCCTGATACATATGTATGTGCTTGTTTGTTTTTTGTTTTTTCTTACTTTGTTTCATGTCATAGTTTTTACTTGTTTTTACTTTGTTTCTTAGCCTACTCATTGGGCTGTTTGTTAGCATTCTTATGTTTCCAATCTGTTCTATAGCTTTCCATTGATATTGCTATTTAACAGTACATTTACATCAAAGGATCACCCTCCAATTTGTAATAAGTAAGATGGCCCTAGGTGTGAGCCCTTACATAGCATATAAGGAGAAGGAATAATTTTGCTTTCTTTCTTATTACTGTTTTTTCCTCCTGATTCATATTTATGTGCTACTTTGTTTTGTGGTTGTTACTTTGTTTCATGCCTAGTCATGTGGCACAATGTCTAATTGTGTTCTCTGTTTTATTTGCTATTTTTTTTTTTACAACCCCATTATGAGTTTGGCCAACCCACTTGTAGGTGTAAGTATATTGTAAATCTTTCATGCGCAAACAGGAGTGACATTTCCAAAGTGATGAGGTCACACTAGAGGCCATCCTAAGTTCCACCAATGGGGAATCTGCTCCCCCCCACTTCTTCTTGTATTGTGTGCAGCTAGCTGTCTTGAAAATTACAGCCTGGAGGGCGAGACTCTGCTTGGCACCATTTGCAATGAAAAAACAAAACAAAAATAGAGGCAAACACACACAATTATACTATATACGTCTTATTACTACTGTGTTCAGCATAATACAAAACTTTGGTCCAGTTTTTTTTGTAACATACCATATATGCACTATACCGAGCTTGAAAAATGCATACCCATATGTACACCCATAGACCTAGCATTTCACCACATCAATGTGTTAAGAGTGCATTTACTAAATTTTTAAATCTTTTTTTTGCAGCTGAGGAGGAGTTGATGGGTCCACCAAGACCACAGAGTCAAAGGCTACTCCATGAATTACAAAAACACGACAAATAATGCAAAAAATATGAAAAAAAGCAAAAAAAATCCCAAAAATTAAATATCTTAACAAATTAATTAATAAGTTTTATTAAGTTTTTTATTGTTACTAAAATTGTTAATATTATTATTTGTAGATTTAAATTGTTTATTTAGTTAGAAAAGCTGGTGTGTGTGTGTGTGTGTGTGTGTGTGTGTTTTATTTGATTTAAAAATGGGTATTATGATACATTAAATAAAGCAGTGGGTTAAGAGAAAAGGCACGGTATAATAGGGGCAAACCTAGTATTAATGCCAGGCTTAGTGGCAAAATTTGCCAATTGTAGAAACAATACCCACCTAGGCATGGGTGCCAGGGCAGTAAGCATGCTGACACTTTGAGATTCACAGAGACCATTGGTGGTATAGGTGAACAAAGTAGCATAACAAGGGGGAACTCATATTTTAATGTTCATTACAACCACCACTGCACCGTACTGTTTGGTATATAACAAACAAGTGTAGTTAGTAATACACAAATCAGAGATACACCAACAATGTTCCTATGGCATTCGAAAGCATAATGTGCGCTGCCGCAAGTACAACAGAAAAGTGCCTTGCAGTCGAACATCGTAGTATTTGCTGAAGGGCACGGGTGTGAGCACATACAGTAGGAACAGTCACACACGAAGTCATTCAGCTGCCTATGTGACAATCCGCGTCTTGTTGACTTTGGGCATTCACAATGGCCAGGTCCGTGCATCATTTCACCTACGTTCACTGCGCTCAATATGTGTCCCTCAGACTCAGAGTGTCAAAAAGACATAAAAAAATCATACAACCTTAAATGAGGACTTTAGCTACGTTATATTAAAAACTGAGATATATGCCTGGATTATAAAGAAAATAACAAAATAAAACAGTTGGAGGTGCAGCCAAATCAGTTTGTGCCCAACGTTCATACTCGCCAATCCTAGCTTTTCTAATGAGGTCGGGAGCAGGCAATTCCACTGAATTAAGTGTCACTTTTGGCACTATAGAAGGAACTTTGGATGCAAAATTGTGCATTATTTTCACATCCACGAATAGTTGCAATTATATATCGGAGTGATTGGTATCCCCTTGCTATCAGTTCCAGTCAGGCCCGGCGCTCCCATTAGGCAAGGTTAGGCACTTGCCTAGGGCGCCAGGCTCTGGAGGGCGCCTGGAGGGCGCCACAGAATACTAAATGACTTTAAAACTGTGCGGCGACCGCTGACCATACCTGTCACGGCCGCCGCACAGCATTCAGATGCACGGGGAGGGGGGAAGAGGCTATTTTGTCACCACCGCCGCCTCTCTGCTCCGTCTCCTCCGCTCCACTTACTAGTGTCAGTGAGTGGAGGGGAGGAGACGGAGCAGAGAGGCGGCAGTGGTGAGACAAGGTAAGGAGAGGAGGGAGGAGGGCGGCGATTTTTGCGGGAGGGGGGGGGGTCACCGGCCCTGGTTCCAGTACAATATATAACAGTTATAGTACATAATATAATAGTTAATAGTATATATTATAGGAACTTCTCTCTAGATGATTGGTGCCGGCTGTCTTGGATACCACATATCTGCCTTGGGGGATTTCTGACCACTTCTCACTAGTGCTCACAATGGATTTAACGCACCTCAAGGCCAAGTATTTTGGAAACTAAACCCCTTCTAGTTAACTCTATTACAAAATGGATCTACCTTGGAATCCCAGTGGAAAGGATATTTTCCTGTTAACATCTCCACGGCTACTCCTCCTGTCCTCTGGGATGCCTTCAAGGCTTTCTTGAGAGGATCCCTCATTTCTAGTGTGAATTCATTTAAAAAGGAGTCCAAAGTATGGGGTGATAATCTGGAGAGGGAGGTCCTACGTCTAGAAAAGATATATCTCGCTTCTCGATTGGCAGATGATAACCATGCCTGGTTGGTGGTGCAGATGGAGTGGTCAGACTATCTTCTAGATAAAACCAAGCGTAAATTATTGTTTGTTAATTATAATCAATATTTTGAAGCAAATAAATGTGGCAGGTTTCTCACTTATTTAGCCAGGTCTGAAAGAGCGACAACTGTAATAACCGGCATTACAGATACCTCGGGTGTTGTACGCACTTCGACTGAAGAGATTATCACTGTCTTTTATGATTATTTTAAAGATGCATATGCCTCTCGGGCTCAATACACTGAATCTGACTTAGACACATATTTGGCGGCTGTTTCTGTGCATAAACTGAGTTTGGTTAGTAAAGAATTTTTAGACTCACCCTTAACAGTAGAACAAATTGCTGCTGCTATCTCTTCCTTCCCTAATGAAAGGCTCCGGCGGTGGACGGAATTTCCATTGAATTATATAAGAAGCATTTGAAATTCTTAGCTCCATGTGTGTGACATATTTATGAATATGGAAGAATCAGGTTTGATATCTCTATCCATGTCTGAAGTTCTTATAAAATTGATTCCTAAATCAGGGAGGGAATCCCTTGCTGCCTGACTCCTACAGACTAATATCTTTATTGACCACAGAGGTAAAAATGTTGCCAAAAATATTGGCAATGCGTCTCAGTCAAGTAATTGGCGAAATTGTACATCCTGGTCAGATCGGATTCATGCCAGGAAATCAACGGCTATTAATTTATGTAGACCTTTTTGTCAGTTTCGGTTGCACCACCTGCTGGATGAAGAGGCAGTGGTGGTGTCATCAAATGCTGTCAGGGCCTTTGATTCCGTGGAATGGAGATACTTGTGGGCAGTGTTATTGAAATTAGGTTTTGGACCGGCCTTTGTTCAATGGGTGAAATTACTTTATTCTTCCCCCACGGCCAGAGTCTGTTTAAATGGGTTTGTATCCCACAGATTTAATATGGGCAGAGGTACAGGACAGGGTTGCCCTCTGTCTTCTGTCCTTTTTGTCTTTGCCATTGAACCGTTAATATGTGTCATCAGAGCGCATTCAGATATTTGTGAGCTGACCGTAGGTCCTTAAGTTGGACCCCTGAATTTAAGTACTTATGCATTTAGATCTCTAATGATATGAACTGCTACATTCAATATAATCTCCAACCACAGATTGATTATCTCAAGAGCCGGATTCATGTGTGGAAGCAGCTGCCGTTAACGGTTACAGGTCAGATTAATTTGTATAAAAAGGTTCCTTCAGCTGAAGTTCTTGTATATCTTACAGCAATCGTCAATTTATATTCCACAATATATTTAACATTGTTTTATTTCATCTTTGATATGGATGGACAAATGAGCTTGTGTCTAATTCACTACTTCATGTAGGTCCCGGAGGTTGAGTGCTCTTGCCCTGACGAATATGCAGCTCTATTGCTTTTCCTCCCAACTGGCACATATTAATGTATGGCTGCAATCTAGGGAGGGATTGGACCTTCATGACCTCTTGGTCTTAAAAACATGCTCTAGACATTCCTAAACACAGTTTCTCCTGGAGGGTGGGAGTTCAATTAGTGATCCACCTCTGGTAACACAGATTCTCAGGGTTTGGAGGGCATCAGTTAAAATTACTGAAGAACTTGGATATGACCCAAACACCCCTCTTTTTCATACTCTGGTGAACTGGTAAAAATGGAGGGAAGTGAGGCTTGGCATTCGTATGGTGTTTTCTTGGACAATTGTATGGGGATGGAGCATTATTATCTTTTGATAAGCTACAGGAGAGGTACTGACTTCCTAAAAATCATTTCTTTAGACCCCTACAACTTAGACATGCCCTGAACTTGCATTTTTGCAACTTACTTGAGAAGCTGATCTGGGTGAAATTAATGAGGAGACGTGGAGTAATATCCTGGAAAGTTCATATAAAGTCACTGCATCTGCTAGATTTCATCAAATTGACATTTTCCTCCTACATAGAGCATATTTTACTCCTCCAAGTTTGGTGCGGTCAAGTGATCCATTGTCCTAAATGTGAAAGTACGGAGGGAGACTTTTGCCATATGATATGAAGTTGCCCAGTGATGTCCTCTTTCTGGAAGGAGGTCAGTAAATGTGTGATGCAACTTGGTGTGGGAATATTATCCATTAATCTGAAATTATGTTTATTTAATCTAAGTTTAACAGTGAAGGTGCATAAATATATTAGGCTACATTTCACTACATTATTTATGCTAGCAAAGGTATTTCTTGCCAGAAAGTGGATGGCTTCAAAGGGCCCGGTTCTGAGGGAGTGGATAGATCTTGTCAACGAGACAATCAGACACTAAGGGGCATATTCAATTGTCGGCGGGATTGCCGAAAATCTTGCGGTCCGCGCAGGAATACCGTTATTACGGTAATCCTGCATGGAAAAACCGTTAATACGGTAATTTACTCGCTGGATTATGGGCAGCACGGTGGCTAAGTGGTTAGCACTTCTGCCTCACAGCACCTCATAAGTTCAATTTCCGACCATGGCCTTATCTGTGCGGAGTTTGTATGTTCTCCACGTGTTTGCGTGGGTTTCCACCGGGTGCTCCAGTTTCCTCCCACACTCCAAAAAACATACTAGTAGGTTAATTGGCTGCTATCAAATTAACCCTAGTCTCTCTCTCTATGTCTGTCTGTGTGTGTGTTAGGGAATTTAGACTGTAAGCTCCAATGGGGCAGGGACTGATGTGAATGAATTCTCTGTACAGCGCTGCGGAATTAGTGGCGCTATATAAATAAATGATGATGATGATGGATTTCAGCTCCCAGCTCAGGGAGCTGCGAGCTGAAATCCAGCGAGAGATTACCGTATTAACGGTAATATTTTTTGAGCGCTCGAACTTTGGGAAAGGTTTATGTACAACAGTCGTAATTTAGTAGACAAAATATGAGAAGGTATGGTATAGATGGAGAATCTCTCCTCATGTTACAGAGGGAATGACAGAGGTGACCCTCTCTTAGATTTTGCACCAGGGACAGGCACCAAGTCACTGTCATTCTAATACAGAGACAATATAAGTCAAATACCGTATATATACTCGTATATAAGCCGACTTTTTTAGCACATTTTTTATGCTGAAAAAGCCCCCCACGGCTTATACACGAGTGAACTTACCTGTTCTCCGGTCCCTCAGCACTTTACTTCCGCAGTGCAACGCATGTGCGTTCCACTGACAGAAAGTTCGGCATTTGGAACGCACATGCGTTCCACTGTGGAGGTAAGTAAAAGGCTGAGGTGGAAATTAGGAAGCTTAAGTAGCCTGCGTCCGGGGAATGCACTATTCTGCCCACCTGCGCTTGGACGCATGATCGATTATTGTCGTGAGAGGCCGGGGAGGGGATCATTTTAAATGACCACCCCCAACACTGGGACATCTGCAGACCGTATGTAATAACTTGATTACTAGATGTTGGATATATCTACTAGTAGTACTAATTAACCTATTGGAGTGGTTACTATTGGTGAATGGACTCTGTTATATCTTATATATGATGCTAGAGGTGCAAGATTTCAGTGTGTTGCATTGTTGGGGATAGTCTTGGGATGGAGCAGTTTTTGAGAGGATGGGGAGCATGACTTAAATGATCAAGTGGTGCTGAGGAGTGGCTTAGTGTGGCAGGGGACCCTTAAAATGTTTCTATGGGTCACAGAATTCACCATTTGTTTAAAATTAATCTGAGCAAAACCTTTCTACTTTCACCTATCCCACATCTTAAATCCACCCCTTGCCCTAGTGTGGGAATACTACAATTTCAATAACCAAGTGTGAATTAGTTCACTGATGTTAGAAAATACCTTTAACAACAGTTAGATAATTTAGCCCAAGTAACTGCATTGGAAAACAACTGTGAAAAGCAGACAACACTACTGTAAATTGTGAGAAAAGGTGTAAGATTGACAGGTATGTGTTACAACTTAAACAACATTTACTACTAACTACCCCATGACAGTGTTTGCAGATAAGACTGTCATCCCGAGCCATCGCCTAACCAAGTGGAAAGTCTTCAGTATTTATATTATGCATGTCAGCAATCTAGTAATCTGGAGGAGGAGAAAATTATATAATTCATAATCCAATTTTTAAAATACAACATAATTAATTCAACATAATTTGTATTGTTTTATTTTGTTACCTTCTTTTTTTAAACATGCTTTATATCAGTTTGTGTCTCATCTACAAAAATGATATGGTGCTTGCATATGAAGCTCTCCTACCTGGCTTGGAAGCTGACTAATAAGCCGGAAGACATGAGGATGTATATGTTGGGTTACTCACAAATTGTTTGGCTTTGTCATATAAGTCAAATCACTATGCCACATTCATAGAATTATCGAACCCCAAAATGGGAGTGGCCTCATTGGAAGTGAGTGTCAGCTTGCAGTGATGCGGGTGCCAGGGCCGTCAAAAGTAATATTGGACACACAGCCTTGAGGTTCACCAACATCATTGCATTTTTATTTAAATTAATTATTGTTCAACCCTGTTCATCAATGAACAAATTCAGCACAGGTAACCGAAAAAGTAAATTTACTGAAAAGACTGGGAATAGAGCATGTTGTGCCGGGTGGTAGGGGTTATATCAGTGGGTATGAAACAACTTGATAGCCTGACAAATATAATAAGTTATACCTTTTTTTGGGGTTTCAATAACTCACAGAGCATTGACAATATTATAAACACCATACAATTCACTAGTGCACGTCACTGCTTATTACCTAAACACTGAGTATAACAAAATGCACAAGACAAGTCATTTCCAAATTAATTAAATCCCTTGATAAGCAGGGTGTTTTTAAACATGATTTAATTAAATCAGTTCAGGTAACTGCAATAATAAATTAAGTGAGAATTTCGGGGGCTGAGCATTTTAGGTTATGTTGCAGGGATTGCTGTTACATGTCCTAATTTACAGATAAATACTACTATCACCTTGTGTTTAATTGTTTAAGCTTTGCTAGGTCCTCAAACCAAACCATAGAAATAATTTTCTTTATTTTCTAAGCTTAGTTTTTTTTAAGTAATTCACTTTTACTATAAGCGCTTCTATCTCTTTTTTCTTCTTATAAGCCTCTATAGTTTTTGTGAGCATATCTCTATACTCCAGCTCATAGGATGATAAATCCCATATGAAATACGGCTGCCTCTCAATACAGGAATCTTGATAGTCTTGTTATCTCTCTGTTCAGCATCACAATTGGCTTGCTGACTTGGAAGACTTTGCCTCTTCCTCTGGCATACAGTCCCCACTGTGATTTTCCAGTTTAATGGAGAGATTCAAACACAAACAGCAAGCAGTTAGAAACATCCTATTAAACGTCTGCAGATTAGCTGCAGGTGAATTGGAAAATTCCTGTCTCACTAAAAATTGCTTCTTCTAATAATCATCCGCATGCCTGATAGGAAGTATCATTAGAAATGGTTGTGACACTGAACTCTGGAACCATCTAATGGACTAAACTGTTTTTACTGGGTTACTTGCTGGTTAGAATTTAGTATTGTTTTTACAAACTGTATTATAGAATGAAGGGCTGTATTAAGGGCAGTTTAGGTCGGGAGGTAAAAATGTGAATAGGCCGATAAGAATACTGGTGTAGTTTTGCTTATGTGTCAACTTTTCTTTGCTATTAACAAGATACATTTCCAAACAAAATGTGCACCGTATGTGATGTGCCTAGTAGATATCAGTATTGTTTTATGAGAGGCAGATCATTGGAATCATATGTACTTGCCTTTTACAGTATGTGGGAGTAAATAAAATATTACATTAGGGGACCACATAAAAGGAAACTGTATGACACCATTTATTTTGGCCTGTCTCCTCTCGTTTAGCAAATAGGGAAGATCCCTCTCCCGGGATTCCTATTGTTACCTGGAACTAGAAGGATCATTCTCTTGAGAGACGCTCTATTCAATGCTGTTAAAGAGAATTGAATAGACTGATGCCTCCCATGCCGTGAGCTCAAAAAGGCTCATTCAATAACATTGCATAGGTGCAGAAATCTCCATTGAACCACAGCAACCAATCAGTAATAAGCTTCTATCTGCCAATAGACAATGAAAACAAGTGTCCAATTGGTTACTATGGTTCAGGGCAAATTTTGCCCCTCAATGCAATGTTAGTGAGATTTACAGTGAGTATTTGTGTAGTACATTAGAAACAGATCAGAAAAGAACACCCAGATTAATATGTGGCATGGAAGCTCTTAATTATAGTATAAATACTAGATATGCAAATGATGTGTGTTTAGGTCAGAAGTACGCAGAATAGTACTACCTAGTATATAATACAATCAAACAATATCCAGCATAAAAAATAGCATAGCAAATGACCACCAATGACATACATCCCAAACTTTTGAAATCTTTAATCGACACATGGCCACACCTCCTCTGAAAAGCGCTAGCTCTTGCCAACTCCCAGAGACACGCCCCTTGAATTGCCACATGCAGTAGAAGCACTCTAGTGCATAAGGCACCCTCTCGCCATCGTGAGCTGGAACATATCTCCCAACATCTGCAACTCAGGACAAATGTACGCATAGTGGGACAGTCCAAGTGAAACTGGACTGTCCTGCCGAAATCGGGATAGATATGCAATGATGAACACATCTGGGCAACATGAGAGAATTTCCCAATGCTTAGTTCACAGTTCACAGAATGATATTCGTTCAATAGTTCTACTTGCAGTGAATTGATACACAATTATTTTCATTATGTGTCGTATTTTTTTTAAAGTCTTGTTAAATAAGATCTCTTTAATGCATTGATGGACCCAGAGCAAAGATTACAACCCCATTTGCACGTTATGAGAGGTAGCCTTCAAAAGTATCAAGATAAAACCTCTTGTACGGATTATGCTCTAGTGGTTTCTTTCTAGAATCTAGACAGGCAAGCTAGAGATCTTGTAGGACTGGGTTTATAGTTAGGATTTATACTTGAATTAAGACCTTCACTCTAGCTGGGTATATGATTAACATTTGGGGGGAAATTTATCAAGCTGCGGGTTTGAAAAGTAGAGATGTTGCCTATAACAACCAATCAGATTCTAGCTGTCATTTTGTAAAATGTACTAAATAAAAGATAACTGGAATCTGATTGGTTGCTATGGGCAACATTTCCACTTTTTCAAACCCACAGCTTGATAATTTTACCCCTTGGACTTGTTTCAGATTTAGGTTTTGGTTAATGTCAAGGTTATATAATGGGAAGCTTTAAGAGTTATTATAAGTTTCTGCTTAGATATTTGTTGGCAAAAATATTTTGGGATGCTAAACAGATTACCATAATGGTGAGAGACATCTCTTTATAGCATGGGATCTCTTATATTTCTAGGGCAACAAGGGTTCAGATAGCATCTATTTTATGGTTTCCCATATCTAGGCTCCATGACTAGGATGTTTAATAGTGGTACTAGGGCATATGTCCCTTTTGACAAATTAAATTTTTTTAAACCCTGGTTATAAATGCATGAAAATACATACTTAGGGGTAAATGTATAAACATGCAGGTTCTTCAACACCTGCGTGTCCGGCATGTTCGGCGATTAAATTTCAAGCGGCGCTGCATTGTAAAGGGAAGTTTCCCTCTACAATGCAGCGCAGCTTGAAATTTAATCGCCGAACACGCGGGTGTTGAAGAACCCGCATGTTCATACATTTACCCCTTACTGTTCAATTTGTTGTTATGATGATGTTTTGTGTGCAATGTGTTGTTAAAAATGACATTTTAAAATATATTTTTGCTCAAAAAAGACATTTTAAAGCTTGCAAGAAAGGTATAGACCAATTTATTGTACAGCTCAGCAATGGACATGAATTTTAACATCCTTCTTCTTATATATTCTGTAAACATGTGGGAAACAGATGATTACAAAATATTGCTTTTATTATTTGAAATATTATATATTATTTTTTTAAGACAGAAAAAAATATTGTGAGTGGAGTCAACAATTTATTACATTATCAAGAACAAATAATTTTTAGGTTTGTTAAATTGGATACATATTTAATGCAGTATTAGAGAAGTCTACATGTGTCCAAAATTAAATTAAATAAACTTATACCACTACTGTAGTAATTAGATTATTATGATAACACAAAAATATCCCTGTCCATATTTTTGGTGCCCCAATTAATTTTGAGTTAGATGTAGGGTATTCCTGTATATATTAGGAAAGCAGCACGGTGGCTAAGTGGTTAGCACTTCTGCCTTACAGCACTGGGGCCATAAGTTCAATTCCCGACCATGGCCTTATCTGTGAGGAGTTTGTATGTTCATCCTGTGTTTGCGTGGGTTTCCTCCGGTTGCTCCAACTTCCTCCCACACTCCAAAAAAAACGTACTGGTAGGTTAATTGGCTGCTATCAAAATTGAACCTAGTCTGTGTGTGTGTGTGTGTGTGTGTGTGTGTTAGGGAATTCAGACTGTAAGCTCCAATGGGGCAGGGACTGATGTGAGTGAGTTCTCTGTACAGTGCTGCAGAATTAGTGGCGCTATATAAATAAATGGTAGTAATAATAATAATAATAATAGTAAAAAGTAAAGATCCTCCCCAAAAAATCAATAAGTAATGTAACTAATTTCTATAATGTTATGATATTACCCTAAATGCACTTGTAAGACATCAATTGTGCAAAACAGATAAATAAAGTGCTTTATGCAAACTAAAACAACATGTGATTTTTAAAGTTTAATTCTAAGAGAGAAATTCCTTTTGGCAAATTAAGCCCCACATTTCTCAATTACACTGCATTAGTCATTAGAAGACCCTGTCTAATATGAACATTAGGGGGTAAATATATCAATCTGCAGTTTTGAAAAATCAACGTTTTTTTGTTGATTCTCCGGAAGTATCAATTAGTAAGTAATTTATAAAAAGCAAAACCTGCCTTTAATTAAATTGCCATTGAAAATCCAGCCAGCAGTACGGCTGAATATCAGCAATTTGCCATAATCGCACTTTGATACATTTACTCCTAGTTGTTACAAGACATTCAAGTGCAATTTTTTTTTTTTTAACAATAAAAGTTTTATCAAATTTTTGGTTTTTGCAAGGGAAAATGCAAACAAGTAAACAGGAAAGGATAGGGAAAGAATAACAGTGGGTGAAGAGGGGGATACAAAACACGTTACTGTATAAGTACATCAGAGAACACATGTAGATATATTTGGCTCAAAGAAGAAAACAATATAGCATTCACAGAGAAGAGGAGGAAGGTGGAGCGGTAAAGTGCTCAGTATAATAAGTACTCCAATCGAGGCATTTAATAAGGGGACTTGTAAACAACCACAAATAAAATTTGGGGTAGTCCCCAGGCGCCTATACAGAGACAATGAAGTCAAGTGGGTGAAATAGGTGTTTATTTGAATGAATCCATAATAATGAACGTTGGCATAGAATATATTTTCTTCTATGACTGCGATATAAAAACATATATATAAAAAACGTGAAACACAGCAAAGATTTTCCAGCAGTCTTGCTGGTAAATAAACTTCACAAGATAGTGAGCTGTTATGCATAAATGGATGATAGAGTCCAGAGTAATTAATTGTAAAGTTGCAAAGATGGTGCAATAGCCATGTGTATAGGCCCAAACAACAATGGGTGTTGTAGTTCTTTACAAAGCAGAGCAGTCTTTCTATGATACCTGGAGAGTTCAACATCCCACTGTTCGGGATTTCAGTTCCCAAGGGTATAGAATATTTGCTTAAAATGTGCTATGGCAATGTGAATATGAGCAATTGACACTGAATGATTTGTTTCGAAGTTTGGTTAACTCTGCCTTAATCTGGGGCTTGCTAGGGCTCTTTTTGTGTTGCGCTTCTAAAGATGCAATTTGGGTTCCATAAGATTTCTGAATTTCTACGTCCCTAGACTTAGGCCTGACGGTAGCCTGCGAGCTGCCCATCTCACAACTGTTTTCAGCGCGCACCAATAAATAGGTAAAGATGTGTCTTCTTGTTTATTTGTGTGCATATAGGATGCCCAACCCTCATTTAAGACCTGCAAACCTTGTGGATTCGACAATGAAGAGGCCACCTATCTATAAGGAGAGGGAGGGAAAGATTTAGAAAAGGCCATCCACTGCCACGAATGAGGGTAGAATCACATAATAGGGAGGATGTCAGGACCATTTATCTGTCAACAGGAGATCAATGCATGAATATGAGCACTGAAATCCCGAACAGTGGGATGTTGAACTCTCCAGGTATCATACAAATCATATTCAGCAAGAATTTAGGAAAAGCCAGAGAATGTGTTTCATTGGATGAAGCCACTGAAAAAAAGGGGGGATCTATCTCATTTCAGCTCACGGGTAAAATTAAAATCACCCATTAGAAATAAAGCACCCACCCTGAGTTTATATATCTCAAGACAGAGTTTCCTTAGAGTTATGGGCATAAAGAGAAACTGTTGTAACAATAATATCAAATAACATCCATTTGTATCATAGATTTTCTTATCCAGTTTAAACAGACAGGATTTACTTGAGAGGATGACCCCACCATATCGTTTAAATGGACCATTGGACATGTGGCAGTTAGGGTAATTGTGGTTATAAAATTGAGGGGGAGAGTTAGAAGAAAAATGCATCGCTTGGACAGCAATAACATCTGCTTATTATGAGTGTTAAAATATTGAAGCGATAATCTACATTTATTGGATGAGTTTAAACCTTTAGCATTAAGTGAGAAAAAACAAACCATTATGGAAACCAAGGCAAAATGAGGTAAAGCTATCTTGCCTAAGAAAAAGCGAAGTACTGGAGTAGCTCTGTGTACTGACCAATACAAATGCCCGGGAAGCACATAACTGGTAACATTACAATAGAAATGATAATGTCATAATGCTGAAAGTACTGTACAAATACATTCCTGTGGATCATGAGACAAGTTGGAAAACCCCATCTGTATTGGATATTAGCTTCTCATAGAACCAAAGTAAATGTGCAAAAGAGTCTACGCTGCGCCAGAGGGGACAGCAAGATATCACTCAGAGAAAGATCCTTCAGGAGGTCTTAGGAATATGCTGATGGTAGAGATGCTCAAATAATCTGTTCCTTGATATGAAAGTAATGGAGCCAAAGATGAGTATCCTTTGGGGAAGAGGCCAGAGCCAGTTTAGATTTTGGCAGCCTGGGAATCTGATCGATGATAAGATCCATGGATGAAGCAGAGGGAAGTCATTTTCTAAACAGGGAGGTCGCAAAACCATATAAGTCTGCATTAGAGACAGAATCTGGAATGCCTCTTATTGTTATATTGTTGTGCCTGGATCAGTACTCCAAATCAGTAAGTTTCTTCCTGATGGACAGAACTTCCTCCTGGGGCAAATCATGAGCAGAGTTTAAATCATTATGGGAAGAGACAAATTCTCCCATTTTGGTTTCAATATGATCTGTGTGAGCTCCCAACTCCACTACCTCTGATTTTATCTCCTTAATGGTCGATCTGAAGTATAGTCAGATTTTAATGAGGCAGAAGGAGCTGGATAGTGCGTAGGATAATGGTTCCTTCTATGTCCTGAGCAGAGATGACATCCGAAAGGGGAGTCGGGTCTACTCGTGTCACAGCTGTGGAGAAATAACCCACCAGATGTGTTCCTTTAGAGGTCGAGTGGGCCCAGATATTGATGGGGCAGCCACGGCACCGAAAAAATTAACTGGCAGAACCGGCTTGACCTTTTTGCACCCATACTACTGTGTGCTAACTGTTCTAAATATTAGATAAACCAAAGAAGTATTATAATAAGTGAACAATCCATGGTACTTTCAATAGGGGAGACGATACATAGGAGTTAGAGCATGAGATTTAAAGGTTGTCAGAGGTAGGCCCAGACCACAGTCAGGTATACATTTTCAGCCAAATATCACATGATTACAGCACAGTATGCAAGAGCACCTCCATCACATCACCGGAGTAAGTAAATAGGTCAATGTAGAAACATTCATATGTCATGGATGTGTGACCACACAATAGACACTGGGTGTTGCTGGCGTGCCAAAAATCAAAGTATAATGCTGCCTGATTAGGTTTGTATGCAGTTATTACAGCACCAACATACTGATTCCAAAATGACATGAAGGAGCATCTTCAGCTGCACTTCAAACCAGTGATATGGGGAGAGTGCACTGGTTGGTTAAGCAGTAAGGACTGCTGGTCTAATGTCCATGGTGGAGTTGATGGGACAGGACAGCTATTTGTTATATACAAAATGGCAGCCTCTTAAGTCTGTGGGAACAGCTCAACTGACGAGTTAGACAGTGGCAGATCCACACCCCTGGAGCCCCTGGAGTAATGTGTGCTCTGCGCGATAGTGTAAGCCAAAGAATGATGGGGAAGACAAGACTCTCCTTACCTCCCAAGATAGTTGTCGGTAGGAGCCAGCGGGGGCCAGTGGACC
Source organism: Mixophyes fleayi (assembly GCF_038048845.1). NCBI lineage: Eukaryota > Metazoa > Chordata > Amphibia > Anura > Limnodynastidae > Mixophyes > Mixophyes fleayi. The sequence continues at coordinate 42,932,683 of NC_134408.1, forward strand.
AACAGTGCAAATGGAGAAACGTGGATCAATGCTGCCAGATGGGATAGATATAGGAGAAATTGCCTGGATGTAGCTCCCTGAGAGTCACTTAAATCATGGACACCGGAGAGTGAACCGGAAAGTCCAGACCGTCTGACCTGGAGACTTTCATTACAGGCAGACCCAAAGCCCAAACTCCAATTTGCTGTGTCATACAGCTCCCGAAAACGATCCAGATGGTACCAAAGGCACCAATCCCTCTCTTAACAGGCAAACCAGGATGTCAGGGGTCCAATATGGTGCAATGTTGAAGGATGTGCCCAAAAATCCAGAGGAGCGCAGACCAGGCACATCTGATCCTGCTCATAGCTAAGCCATGCCCCTCAGGTGCACATTTTGTTAATTGTTAAAAAAAAACAAAAAAAAAACGTGATCATTGTCTGAGTAGGTGTATAAAGCTTACTGATAAAACCACCCCTAACAATAGCACTAAACCAAAACAGTAGCATTCTTCATTGGTCCACTCAACTAGAAGATGCCTGTCAGAAAATAGAATAATTACACCCCTGCTTATGCTGACCTATGTGGCATTCTGTTATTGGTGTGAAAAAACAGCAGTGGAAAATGAAGGAATCATTTCTAAATAGGGGGTATAAACAGATTATCTTAGACAAAGCAGAGGAAGATCTTCAAAATGTAAGTAGGAAGGGATAGAAGTTTGTCCACAAAAAGTGATAAGTATGATTAGGCCTTTGTGTCACAATTTAGCAAAGACTATAAAGAAATTAAAGATATTTTTAACAGACATTGGAAGATATTGAAAAACACTACCATAGGGGATAGCTTGCCACATAGGCTCCCACACTCCAAAAACACACTAGTAGGTTAATTGACTGCTATCAAATTGACCATAGTCTCTCTCTGTCTGTGTGTGTGTGTGTGTTAGGGAATTTAGACTGTAAGCTCCAATGGGGCAGGGAGCGATGTGAATGAGTTCTCTGTACAGCGCTGCGGAATTAGTGGAGCTATATAAATAACTAGTGATGATGATGATGATGATAGGCCCACCTTCATATACAAGAAGGCCCCTAACCTAAGAGATAAGATAGTAAGGAATGTAATACCAGATGTCCCTAGAAATCCTATTAGAACCACAGGATTTCATAGGTGTGGGATGTGCATGGCATGTAGGATATGTAGTTCTGATGACGGTAAGCTGTCCAACTTTACTGTTAACGGTCAAAGCTATCAAAACTATCAGTTTATCACCTGTCACATCAGCAACTTAATTTATCTGCTTGAATGTAGTTGTGCCAAATTCTATGTGGGACGAGAAATACTTGTCCGCTGAAAATATGAATTAAAGAACATCTATACAATATACGAAAAGGGTTAAAAATTCACAACATTATCCCTTCATTTTAAAGAGGTACACGCCTGTGGAGTAGGACACATTAAACATTTTTGGAGGATCCAAAAAATTGTGGACAATTGGAGAAATAGAGACATTAGATAGTCTGGCCAAAGCTAAAATACGGTGGATTTTTTCACCAAGATCTTTAACACCTAGAGGACTTAGTACAGATTTTGAAATAAAATGACTCCTCAAATTGTGTTCTTTTTTTTTATTATTGTTTGAACCATTTTACTCTTATGCCAGATATTTGGTTTGTACTTACATTATAGATAATAAGTCATATTTATAATGTCTGTGCATTCTTTCGAAGTAAACTAGCCTGGATTGGAAACGGAAGGATTCAAGTTTACCAGAGAAACAGAATGAAGAATGAAAGACAAAGAATAATGTTATATGAATATTATATTTACATTTATGTAAAAAATATATTTTAATATGTAAAAATGTTCCTTATATGTCATTGTTAGGAGGTTATTTTATTAATTGTCAGAGATATTTTTATATCTTTTCATTCTTTTATAATTTTATTGTAGAAGAAGATTTTTTAATTTCGAAGCTCAAGCCTGGACTCAAGCCTCGTTTACTTTTTTGTTGTGTATGCCATTTCATCCAAGCCTCACTTTGAATTAGATGTCATTAGCGTAATAAGTCCAAGCCTCGTTCTCACATGTATGTTATTAATGGGATATGAATACAGCCTTGATCTGGATTCAGAAGTTTTAGCCTCGTTCTGGTTTCAATCAGCATATCTGGAAGAGGCGGAAGTGCGGCATGCAATGTTAGTATAAAAGTTTGCCGATACATCGGACATGCCTTGATAAAGCCTCCTTGAGAGTTGAAATGCGTCGGAATATTTACAACCGTACCGATTCACCGGAGGATTTGTTATTAAGATACAGAAGGAACCAGGATCCTGGGCATACCATCTGCTTTCTTCCATGCTGCACTTATGCAACGGACTCTCTGGTTTGGGTATTTTATTTGCCTGTTTATGGATGTTATTTATTCATTATAGGTTTATACTTTGTGGGAAGAATCTATATGCAGTGGATGTGGTTAATATTAGGCTACATATCAAGAAATTTTCCTGTAAGCATATTACCTGTGGGGAAAAGGCCTACAATCATCACATGATCTATTTGGTTTAAGTGTGACCTACACATTTTATTGATAAAGGGTTTTCTTCTTGGATATCCTTCTTTTTTGCAAGCACTTTTATTTTTTGGAGGACTGTATGTATTGAGACATACTATACTATATATCCTCTTGTATGAGTTTGCATTCCAGTTGTTTATATCTACGAAGAAGCAATTGAAGGATGGTCATTTGAGAAGAGAGAGTTAGCGACTATAGAAGATTTCTATTATTTCTATGTGATTATTGAAGCGCTTGATGTACGTATAATTCCTTTTTTTTTTTTGTGATTCAGTAGTGGGAACCAATACTACAAGAAATGTGGATTTCAAAAAAGATCAAAGAGAACTAAAAAACAAAACAAAACAAAACAACTTTCATTTGTTTACCAAAGTAATTACTGTTCAGGATCTTTTGATCATAAAGGATAAAAAAGTATTTTTTTATCATGTTTAAATGAACCACCTGAGCCTTCACTTTAGATAGGGTCTTCTAATTGCTAAACACATCTTGGTCGTGGTGTGTTTTCTGCCTTTAAAAAACATCCCTCCAGTATCCTGCTGGCACCTTCAAAAGAGTAAAAGTAAAAATGGGATCTATGTTGGTTTCTATGTCTGCCCTACATACTTCTGAAACATCAAACTGCAAAACAAAAAAAAATAAACATAATAACAGGAGCTGGTAGCATTGTATCTCTGTGGGTAGCTCAGCATAGTAGCAGCAGTATGATAATTATCTATTTCCATATATAAAAATGACCAAACAAAAAGATTATGTGACTCTATTTTATCATTTGCTTTTAAAACAAAACATAAACATGAATTTGTTTATAGACAAAATGAAAGATGTTTAGTTCAAAATAAGAAAAAGTGGTAACTACACAGCTTCCTTATTACAGAAATATAACCAGCACTCACTAAACTATAAAGGTAAAAAAAGGTTATAGAATAGAGAAAGAGTAGCAACAAATGTAAATAAAGGTTGTGCTAAGCAACTAAATTTTATAGGAGAAATGTATAATTTTGTACAGGTAAAAATCACTGTGGACAGAATGTAAGTGGTGTGCATATGGTTATCTTTGTTGTATGTTTATTTTTGTTAATTTCTACTCTACCATTGTGTCCAACCAGGGTCTTTCATGAACGTCTGGTGGAGCTGTCCTAAACATCAAACATTTTGGAAAGAAGTGATTTCTCTAGCCACCAATGTTATCAATCTTCAGATCCTGTTTGACCCAAGCATATCCTGGACCCTCTGCCTATTTAAACTTCCCTTAGCATGCCTGGAAGCTGCTCCGGCATATCATGAGTGCTGCAGTATCCCAAATAACAGCCTCATCAGGGGCAAACGCAGGATTTGTAGAGGGGGGTTTCCACACCATGCCGCCAGTAGCGTGACCAGCATGCATGGGGGAGTGGCTATAAATTTAGACAGTGCTTGGCTGCTCTCCAACTCTTCCTATCCCCATAATATACATGCACTACTGTTAGGTGCACGCAGCTCTCCCTTTTCAAGCAGAGCTGGGTGAAGCGGGATCAGGGTCCAGCCACCTCAATTATACAGTGCCCCAGGCTTGGAGGGGGGTTTCCAGGCACTAGGAACCCCCCCCCCCCCTTTTGGTTTGCCTATGCTCATGGAAGAATACTCTCCCTCCTGCCATCATCTCAGTCTGCAACCATATGTGGCACATGTGTCAAATATAGCATATAATGGGCCTCCTGAGAAACTCCTCTGCATCCTTGCACAAATTATGGGTTCCTTGGGCGGCCTATCACAACCATCCTATTCTAAATCTCTAAGTTACAATCCTGACCCAGTCCCTCTGAATTTCTGGTCTACTCTTCTGTAATCCAATGCTCTCTCTCTAGGCCCTCACCCTTGTGGTTTATCCTCCTGCTCTTCCCTCCCCCTTCCTCCACAGCTTCTTTGGCCTCACCCTACCCCTTATCCCCATATTATTAGTAAAATGTTCATTGCAAGCAGCTGTTTGTATTCATGCATTTACAGTTATGTTACTAACTGAGCTATTTTTCTGGATGAAAACTGTTTGCTATTGTGATTTTGTAACCTTCACTTGCATTGCTTGTGATGTTTTAATAAAAAGTGAAGAAGTAGATCTAAAGAATATCCAGTCAAAGATTGGTACAATAATAATAAAAAATTATATAGCAGTACTGTGGCCCATGTCAGCTTGGGGCAGAAGTGGCTGAGGGGGTTGCGGAGTTCTGTACATCTCCAGTAGAATCATATTTGAAAGCTAAATCATGTAGAATGATGTTAAAAATCTTAATTTCTGCTCTTTATTAACAGCACACACCACAATGATTAAACTTACTATCAAGAAGCTGACTGTGTATTGTTTGCAATGTACAGGGGATGCATCACTCTGCCACATGAAATGAAGAACCAATAAAGAATTACTGTGAGACAGTGGCTAGAGACTCTCTAGCCTGATGCTTGGGCCTGGAATGTATCCCAGCAGGTGCAAAATAGATCTGCTCTTCTTACTACCTATTGGAGACTTTTGTTTCTGCTTTTTCACTGACCAGCTGGTGTCTCTCCACATTGGTGAAGAGGGAAGTGGCCCACATCCTGTTTAGCTTACTGTCTCATCTCACTTTCCTATTGATGAAACCCTCAGAAGAATAAACTTAAACTGTTTCTGACTCTGCACAATAGGCAAGTAATCTGCAACTTCTGTGAATTGTATAGGTGATGCAAATTAAAGAAAATAAAAACATTCAGATCCACACCAGCGTTATTGAAATATTCCTCCCAAGTAGTGTTTGTTTGGTTTTAACTCGTACTTGCCAACTTTTCCTCATTGGCTTCAGGGAGATCCTGGGGGAGGTGGGAGTGCGGGGGCGGGGCTTGACTAATCACAATTTTGGCCAATTAGAGCAGGGGGAGGGGCGATATTTGCATCATTAAGCCCCACCCCATCACTTATCTATTGCAGGGGTGAGAACCGGGACATTGCCCTGCTCTCCCTGGAGGCCATGAGGTCTCCCAGAAATGTGGGAATCTCCCGCACATTCCCGGAGAGTAGACAACTATGCATTAAAGAAAAGCAGCTAATGAATCTCTAGAGACTGAAGTGTCTTTTACATTTCTGTCTCCATTACTGAAGTCATGTTGTCATACCTGTCAGTCTTTGATTAAATCTTGGTCTCCATCAAAATGGCCACCTCCATAGGCATCAATACATGGACATAGGACACAATTTCTGAACTGTGTCATCCTGCCACAGATAGCGAAGCCAACAACGTCTTGTACTGGCTCAGCATCAGGGAAAATGCCAGACTCTTCAGGGAGTGAGGGAGATCACCCCTATTTCAGGGAGTCTCCCTGACATTCAGGGAGAGCTGGCAAGTATGTTTTAACTTTTCCTGGCAGGGTTACAATATTATGCAGGGACAACAAGTCCATTGTGCAGGGTCGCAGTGCAGGGGTTATTACATGTGTTATCACTATTTATTATTATTATTATTACTATTTCAATAATGGTTTTTATTAAAGCTTTTAATTACAGGGTATACACACAAAAAAATAAAAAATACACACTTAAAATACAAAGGGGATGCAGGGGGAGGGAAGGGAAAAGGTGGAGGAAAAAAAGGGAGGCAGTACATCTCAATACATATCAATAGCCTCAGGAAGTACAAATCCCAACATCTTAACAAATTATAAATTGTTCAAAATGCAGCTTGGGGGGTCACTTCGAGATATTACTGTGACAGATTGTGGGGGGACCTCACAGCGACTGGCTGAACTGAATTTTTAGAGACATAATGATTCCAGCCAAACCATTTGATATGGGGAGAGGAGGCAGAAGAGATGTACGGTATTCCCAAAGTTTCCATGTCACAGCTCAGCTGAACCGTAGAGATTATTTTAGCTATGGAAGGTAGCGTAGCTGATTTCCATGCTTGGGCTATCACCGCACGGGTAGCTATAAAAATGTGACCTATGATATACCTATCCCCTGGTAAGACTTCGGGAGGGAAAAAATGTAAAAGTGCTACTTCCGGAGTATTAGGTATCGGGGTTTGGACAACCTTAGATATCAAGGCATATACCTCTGCCCAAAGAACACGGGCCATGGGACAACTCCAGAAAACATGGACAATGGATTATTACTATTTCAATTAAACAAAATGTAAAAACAGATTGCAAAATATGTATTTTTTTGTCTTCGTTGTGGTCATACACTATGATACATACAGACTTATCTATTTAAAACCTAATGGTAGATTTCCATATGTATTTATCTAACTTGGTACCATATATGGTGCACATTATATTGTATAGTGCTGCACTATAGACCCTATTGGTAGTGAAATATTTTTTATATACTGAAAATATGTGAATAATTCAGCGTGGGCTATGCTTCACAAGCATCTTGGAGTAGCAAAATGGCCTTCTTGATTGTGACTTCAAAAGGATTGTGTAGGAAGTTTTGTTCCAAACGATGAACATTTATTTAGTTCAAGTATTTCTGAAGCAGGTTTTTTAAGCAGAGTATGCACAGCAAACACAGTATTCCAATATACAGTGTACAATGCTTCCCTTTATGCATGTATGACTTTCTGTACACTCATTACTCAATACAAAGGAAATAAAAGACCTTGAATACTTTCTGATTTCTGCTTCTTGAAATTTTATTCTAACTGTATTTTAAATTTGTTCCGTGTTTGTAAAACATTGGAATCTAATTAAAATAAGTCAAAGATCCCATATTATTTTTAATTTTGCTGTTCCTCTTCAAAATGAATTCTGAAAGCAGTTCTTATTTATGAAGCATAACAAGTTATATCACATAGGCATTTGAGTTATATGTTAGGAACAATAATGCTGTGGCAATACCATACAAAAAAGTAATCAGGAAATAAGCTGTAGTCACTTGTAATATTAACAGGCGGTGTAATAAAGGTCTCTTTAGGATAAATATATATATATATATATATATATATATATATATATACATATACATATAAATATATATAGTCATGAATTTTTTTTTTGAGAATGACACAAATATTACTATTAACAAAGGTTGCGCTTCAGTGTTTTTAGACCTTTTTGGCCGATGTTGCTATGGTATACTAAAGTAAGATTACAAGCATTTCATAAGTGTCAAAGGCATTTATTGACAATTACATTAAGTTTATGCAAAGAGTCAATATTTGCAGTGTTGACCATTCTTTTTTGAAGACCTCTGCAATTCGCCCTGGCATGCTGTCAATCCACTTATGGGCCACATACTGACTTATGGCCGGCCATTCTTGCCTAATCAATGCTTGGAGTTTGTTGGAGTTTGTGGGGTTTTTTTTTGTCCACCCTCCTCTTGAGGATTGACCCCAAGTTCTCAATGGGATTAAGGTCTGGGCAGTTTCCTGGCAATGGACCCAAAATTGAGATGTTTTGATCCCCAAACTAATTAGTTATCACATTTACCTTATGGGAAAGTGCTCCATCATGCTGGAAAATGCATTGTTCATCACCAAACTGTTCTTGGATGGTTGGGAGAAGTTGCTCTTTGAGGATGTTTTGGTACCATCTTTATTCATGGCTGTTTTCTTAGGCAAAATTGCTTCCAGCATTATGAAACACCTTGCCATAAGGCAAAACTGATAACTAAGTGGTTCAGGGATCAAAACATCCACATTTTAGGTCCATGGCCAGGAAACTCTCAGATCTCTTATTCCCTAGACTTGGATTTGAAAATTCCTTCTTCTCTTCTATGTGTTGACCCCCACATGACCAGGAAGAGAGAGTAACTGGTCACTCCTCCAGAGCCACAGACTGCTCCTGGATTTTGTAACTCAATATTTGTGCAGCTGCAGTCACCAACCATGTTTATACATGGCATTTTTCAGTCATATGAGGGGTGAGATAAGCACCCCCATGCTTTTAAAAAGTTGGCTCCTAAGTTTGGCTCATATCTTAGTCCCATAATTTCTATTAGACACAAAGGGACACAGATGTTTGCCAGGTGGTGCCCTGTGCTGCAGTGGGGCTACAATGAATCACTCAAAGGGGTAAATGTATCAAGCTGTGAGTTTCCGGCTGGTATGAAAGTGGAGATATTGCCTATAGCAACCAATCAGATTCTAGTTGTCATTTATTTAGTACATTCTACAAAATGTTAGTTAGAATCTGATTGGGTGCTATAGGGAACATCTCCACTTTTCAAACCCGTTGGAAACTTGCAGCTTGATACATTTACCCCAATTTTTTTTCCTTATTTTCCTGTTTACATAACTGAGCTCCTGGCTGCTTCCATCTTAGACACCAATATTTCCATTATAACTTCCATATGTTTAACCTTTGTGTGTATGCCCAGATTTATTAATAAAAGAGGAGGGGGCAAAAAAAATTGTGCTATAGAGACCACAATGGGACCATGCTTGGTGTCATCGTTTGATGCATCTGATTGAACTCTGCTGCATATGGCTTTGTGTGGCAGGAGGGTGTCTTTTGCTGGGTGATATGCAGAGCAGGGTGTTATTCAAAATTATCTTCTTGCTTTCTCATAAGCACCAAAATAGCAAAAACAAGATTTTGTTATGTGAATAAGATATTAAAACTGAAAGCCATTATCTAATGTACATAATGGTGCAGATCTATCTCACTATGCACCATCATCATCATCAGCTATTTACATAGAGCTACTAATTCTGCAGCACCATACAGAGAACTCGATCACATCACTCCCTGCCCCATTAGAGCTTAGTCTAAATTCTCTTGCATACACACACACACAGACATAGACAGACCGAGAGAGACTAAGGTCAATTTAATAGCAACCAGTTAACCTACTAGTATGCTTTTGGAGTGTGGTAGGAAACCCATGCAAATATGGGGAGAACATACATACTCCACACAGATAAGGCCATGGTCGGGAATCAAACTCATGACCCCAGTGCTGTGAGGCCTTGAATTAAACACTAATTTTATGTGTAGCTTGCCTTTTGAAGCACACAAGATAAACAAGACACGCATTTTTAATTTTAGCACAGTTAAACCAATGCATTTAAAATGTCCAGACTGTATGCAGATGGAGCACTTCCTTCTTAGGCAAAAGGAGCAATCAGGTACTCACTGAAGAGAGTAGGACATGTTGGATGATCTTCTCTTACTTCATTGTGGTACTATGGTTAGAGACGGGCAGCGGAATTGTGAAGATACACCAGAAACATCTTTGTTCAGTTTATCAATGTCTGAGACACAACCTTACTCTCATCATATTTCATATATATATATATATATATATATATATATATATAGATATATACATATATATATATATATATATATATATATATATATATATATATATATTATATATATATACTTCTCATATAAAGTCGGTTCCGTGGATAAAAATATGAACTATGTGACTGCAAAATATTTCTTTATTATTTTTGCACTACATTCACTGGTTAAAATGTATCTTGTGCAACATAATTTATTTTGCACCAAAAATTAGAATTTTCATCACAAAATTTATTTTTCAGCTGAACCCCAAATTTTGTACACCCAATTAATAAAATTGATGACATGAGTGCACAAAATGGATTATGCTACCTGGTACAATATGTTTTGTTCATATAATTGATTTTGTAATCAAAATATACTGATGACAAAAAACCCTTTTTAAAGTATTGTATAAATGTTATAGCCAGTAGTGACTGAAAATGAGGTCAAGATTCTTGATCAGGAGTGGAAGCTTCAAATGTCTACAAAGTCTCATGACATATCTTAAAAAAACTGCTTACAGAAAAAATAAATGTTATTCTAGTTTATAATGGGTTATTTTAAAATGTTTATTTTGCAATATATGAAGATAGTGTTAGGACTCTGATCCTAATTTTTATCTAGCCTGCAGTACCTCTATGCTACCAGAGGTGCTGCTGTTTTGCCATTGAACATTTCCAGCTGACCTGCAGAAGTTAACCTCCTTTCCTGATCATCACCTGCACCTGTTGCACTGCCTTATGTACACGCCCCAGACACTACACCTTTCAGTTCATCAATTGTTTGCTGCTTCTGGTCTCTGTCAGTAAGTGTTATTGTGCCTGTTATTATGCTGATTATATGACTTCTGCCTGTTCCATCGTTCTGCATTTTTGCCTGTGACCCAAGACCCCAGCTTCATTTGACCAAACTCCTGCTCGCTCCCTGGAATCAATATGGATCTTCAGCTTCTGACCCTTGGCTTATCTGACCCTCTTTTGTCTGATTCTCCTGTGGATCATCTGGTGCCTCCTGTCACCTGGATTAACCTGGTAACCTGCATCTGCATTTCCCCAATTATGCCTAACTTCCAGTGCCTCATGACTAGCCTGATATTCAGTCTCCTTGTGCCTGTATCTCATCTCTATACCTGGACACCAGTCGCTGCTAAACCTGGTAACCTAGATCTGCACATCACTATTTGTGTCTGATTTCCAGTGTTTCCTTGTACCTGTATGCCATTTACTACACCTGGACACCAGTATTTTCACTTCAGTGGTTAAACCAGGAAATTAAGTCTCCTTGTACCTGCACACCCTCTGCTATACTCTGACACCAGCATTACCAAGTCTACAGGTACAGTTTAATCCAATGTGCCTTATATCGTGACCTGATTCTGCCAGATACATTCTGGTTGCTCACTGCCTGCTACCATGAGATGCCCTCTCCATCAGATTATTGCCAGACTATTCTGCATTAACCCCTGACTATCTGACTCTGAGTTCTGCAATACATCTCAACAGCATTACCTGTTGTACCTATAGACTTGTGATACCTATATAAACATTGACTGCATTATGTTATTACGTATCTGACCTGTGTTCAAAAAAAAAGACACTCCGGTTACAGTAACTACCAATACTTTCCATTGCATCCATACCGGGAGCCTTAACAGATAGATATACTGTATATGAGATAGATAGATAGATAGATAGATAGATATGAGATCTAGGGGTATATTTACTAAACTGCGGAAAAGTGGAGATGTTGCCTATAGCAACCAATCAGATTCTAGCTGTCATTTATTTAGTGCATTCTACAAAATGACAGCTAGAATCTAATTGGTTGCTATAGGCAACATCTACGCTTTTTCAAACCCGCAGTTTAGTAAATCTAACCCCTAGAGTCAATGTAGTCTAGTCCCTAGTGAATTGATATATATCATTCTCATATTGTGAATTGGAAATCATAGCATATGACAGCAGTCAGAACACAGCAAAACATACTTCTACCAGTTAATCTTTACTTAAGTTGAAAAAATAGCTTTCTGCATTTTTTTTTACATGCAACTTATTGATGCTAATGACTTTGTAATTATCAATATAATACATGTACAATTTAATTAGCAGATTAAGTGTATAATTTCAGGATATAAACTTCAACCCATTGAATTGTTTGACAAAAAATGTGATTTAAGGAGTAATAGAGAGACATTAACAAGAAAATGGTTGAAAAGTTAAAGAATGGGACTTGGTGACACTTCAGAGTTCATTGTGGAATCTGGCAAGTTCAGATTATCATCGTAGGTTCCATAGTTTACATTGATTTTTAAAATTGATTATGTTTTCAGGGTCAGCTTCTAAGAACCTGTAGGCCATAAATTTATAAAATGATTTGTCACACAGGACAGCTCCTGCTTACAACTTCAAATTTTCCAACAGATGATGACAGGACGATGAACAATGGCTCTGCTATTATGATCATGAACATTGAGCCTATAGGCTTAAATCCAAAATGAAAGTTTACCTCTCAATATTAATTTAAAACCATCAAATTCATGTCGGTTTATATAAGATTTTACCTTTATTTTCAATATGGGTTAAATCGCTCTGCTGTAAAAATCATTGGGTTTATTTTTGAAACTCTCTTGCTTTCTAGCTAAGAAGATGAATTAATTATCAGATCAGAGATGCTGAATGTGCTTTAAGCAAAGCATGGTTATATTTTCACAGCTGTCATCAGTATTGCAAAGATAGTGAGGGAAATATTGAACAGTACTAGTAATAAAGTGGACCTGTCAGCTACATACAGTAAAGACAGCCATTTAAAGGCCTATGACATTACTAGGAACTCAGGACATCACTGAGACATGAGGCACCAAATCTCTGGAAATTGAATGAAACTCATTGCCTTTGTTCTTCTAGTTCAGTAAGATTTATAACATTAAATTAGGATCAAACAAACAGTAAAATATCCATATTAAGGTAAGATTGGGGGTAGTTATATTGGATAGTCTTAAGCAATGCTCAGAGATGACTTGGCTCCATAGGAGTCAGCTCTGTGGGTACTTGAGCAACTCCCATATTTGTGCAGCTGCAGTCACCAACCATGTTTATACATGGCCTTTTTCAGTCATATGAGGGGTGAGATAAGCACCCCCCATGCTTTTAAAAATGTTGGCTCCCATGTTTGGCTCATATCTTAATCTCTTAGTTTCTATTAGACACAAAGGGACACAGATGTTTGCCAGGTGTGCCCTGTGCTGCAGTGGGGCTACAATGAATCACTCAAAGGGGTAAATGTATCAAGCTGTGAGTTTCTGGCTGGTTTGAAAAGTGGAAATGTTCCCTATAGCAACCAATCAGATTCTAGTTATCATTTATTTAGTACATTCTACAAAATGTTAGCTAGAATCTGATTGGTTGCTATAGGGAACATCTCCACTTTTCAAACCTGCTGGAAACTCGCAGCTTGGGACATTTACTCCAAAATGTTTTCCTTATTTTCCTGTTTACATAACTAAGCTCCTGGCTGCTTCCATCTTAGACACCAATATATCCATTATAACTTCCATATGTTTAACCTTTGTGTGTGTGCCCAGATTTATTAATAAAAGAGGAGGGGGCAAAAAAAATTGTGCTATAGAGCTCACAATGGGACCATGCTTGGTGTCATCGTTTGATGCATCTGATTGAACTCTGCTGCATATGGCTTTGTGTGGCAGGAGGGTGTCTTTTGCTGGGTGATATGCAGAGCAGGGTGTTATTCAAAATTATCTTCTTGCTTTCTCATAAGCACCAAAATAGCAAAAACAAGATTTTGTTATGTGAATAAGATATTAAAACTGAAAGCCATTATCTAATGTACATAATGGTGCAGATCTATCTCACTATGCACCATCATCATCGTCAGCTATTTACATAGAGCTACTAATTCTGCAGCACCATACAGAGAACTCGATCACATCACTTCCTGCCCCATTAGAGCTTAGTCTAAATTCTCTTGCATACACACACACACACACACACACACAGACATAGACAGACCGAGAGAGACTAAGGTCAATTTAATAGCAACCAGTTAACCTACTAGTATGCTTTTGAAATGTGGGAGGAAACCATACAAATATGGGGAGAACATACAAACTCCACACAGATAAGGCCATGGTCTGGAATCAAGCTCATGACCCCAGTGCTGTGAGGCCTTGAATTGACCACTAATTTTTGTAGTTTGCCTTTTGAAGCACACAAGATAAATAAGACACGCATTTTAGTTTTAGCACAGTTAAACCAATGCATTTAAAATGTCCAGACTGTATGCAGATGGAGAACTTCCTACTTAGGCAAAAGGAGCAATCAGGCAATTACTGAAGAGAGTAGGACATGTGGGATGATCTTCTCTCACTTTATTGTGGTACTATGGTTAGAGATGAGCAGCGGAATTGTGAAGATACTGGGTTTATCTGGCCCAATGCTACCCCCTTCACGCTGGCTGGCCACCCACGGGTGCCTTACTATGCCAGGGAAGTCTACCCAGTATCTTCTAAGATTCATATAGTCACTCAGGTAAAATGCAGTTAGAAAGTAAAACAATACATTTATTGTAATAAAAAACAACCACTAGATTATTATGCACACACAGTAAATAAATGCCAGGCAGTTTTACCACATCATCTGTCCCTTACCCCACTAGCTTAAGGAGTTACAGTCACCTGGATGTCCTGACTTGATAACCCATAGATCTCTCTCAGCTGTATATGTAGACTCTGTTAAAGAACAACAACTCAAAACCAGATCTTGCACTGTCCATGAATGAAATCCCAGAATGAACACCACCTCTCCCCCTGTAGTGGCTCCTTATGTCTAGGGTCAAATTTCCACAGTGCTTTCTCCTCCCTTGGCAAACTCCTGGGTCTCTCTCTCTTTAAACATTGGTAGGTCCTGGATCAGGGGGTTGGAGGGGAGAGTGGAGATGAGCTGTGCTTCCACAGAAGCTCCCTGCTGGGAGGCAGACAAAACATCTGGACTAGTCATATGGAGAACAATGGACACTAATTGGCTTTCCCCTACCTCCAGAGATAGGGTAAAATTAACCCTTTACACTACTAAAATTAACCCCTTACACTACTACTTTGTAATGTCACAGGGTCCCCAGCTGTTCCATGCTTCCTGTAGAGAACGGAGGGGGGAGAATGAATGCAGCTCTAGCCCCCTCACATATATCCTGGACACCACCTGATCTTTACCCATAACCCACCTGGCTTCACTTTAAGGACAATGAATAGCAACCTCATTGCTACATCATCAATATACAATACACAATATACATATTTACAATGAGCTACAATGTCCCTTTATCCACAAGTAATTAGACACTGCAGTGGTATTCTGTTGAGCTGGGGAACAAAAGCAAGGACTATAAAAAGTACATGCTATTATCCACATTATGTGAGAAACGAAAAACAGAATGTTTAATGTTATCACACTCGTTTCGTCACAGGGATCAATGCACTTTGTGTGATCCTTCTCTATATATGACAATTACAATGAAGGAAGTATAAATCCTTTCAGTACATTTTATGAAAACAGGAAAAGTTAAGTTTAATTAAGTCCAAACTATATAATTACAAATATATTTAATTGACAATCTATGATCGAAACGGTTTGATATTTATTTAATCAGCTGATGCTATGTGCCATCTCACAGTTATATTATTAAATGAATACAGATAACTGTCAATATTAAAGGAACACTGACATAAAGTGACTTAAAGGGATTGTCAACATTTGAATAATTACTGATATTTAGGGAAATATGTTCCTCTTAGGTTGGTGTCTTCCCCTCCCTTCACCTCCACTATTACTAAATTACTGCTATGTGTCACCATCACTGCAAGACAGAGGAGGAGAGTTTAGCTTAAGCCCTAGTTTAGCAGTTATCTGATTTTGAGGTTGATGAAAGGGTGATGCGGTCCTGGTAGAAGTGAGCTTTGTAGCATAGTTGCTGTAATGTCAGTAGTGTTAGTGTTGCCTCTGCAGCTGTAATCTCTGCAGCACTGTCCCTGCACCTACTCTATTTTATTCTATTTTTAGCATTACCTGTTCTAATTCCTACTAATTAAAAATGAATTTTCCAAATTACACCACTAACACTCTCTCCCTCACTAATACTCTTTTATGACTAAACTTTTACATAGTTGATCCTCCCGTCACAAATCATCTGCAGTATTCCCCACGTGTTTATCATCTATCCCTCTCTTTCTATTTCCATCTGTAAATGTTATCTTTTTGTCAAATATTACCCTTATTATCATCTTTACGTTGAGTTTTGATCTCATGCGCTCTTTCTTGTCTTTATTCTCCACTCTCCTTATCCCTTCAGCACCTCTACTTAATATGATTATTTTCCTTGTTTTGTTTGTTTCCCTTTCCCTCTGTACCCCCTCCACATCCATCTGACTTCTCCTTTAGACTCTTTCCCGATACACTGTTCATTTTCCTTCTTTTCCTGTAGTACAGTCAAGCCCGCAGCAGTGCACAGGTCCTGTCAGCTGACGGTTAACCTCTGACAACTGTGTGATCTGTCACTCACTTCACACTTCCCGTTCTGTAGAGGAACAAGCTATCTGACCAGGAAGCCTCCCCCTGATGGGACTGTACGGTAGGAGTGGCAGGAGCCTTTCTTCTAACATGTGGTAGAGGGCTCGAGCTGGCACCAGTTGTACCTGTCCACTGGCTCGGAGGAGCCAATTAGCCCTTATCATGACAACATTATTAACTTATCCACTAATCAATAATGTTGCCACACTACACTAAGGGCTAGATTTACTAAGCTGCGGGTTTGAAAAAGTGGAGATGTTGCCTATAGCAACCAATCAGATTCTAGCTTTCATTTATTTAGTACTTTCTACAAAATGACAGCTAGAATCTGATTGGTTGCTATAGGCAACATCCCCACTTTTTCAAACCTGCAGCTTAGTAAATCTAGCCCTAAGTCTTTTCACAGCAATGAATGTTTACACATACAATCCTTACACTTTACATTTCAATCACCCTAATATCGCCCATCCTCATGCTGATTTGACTGTGCCTACCAGCTAAATGGCCCATCAATAATATAAGGCAATTTCCAGAATATTTTCCACTTTAAGTTCCCATTGATTTCTTTCTCTTTAGTAATGGTAAACAAAATATTGGGCAATTGGTCCTTGCAATGCACTTTGTATACCTCATATTCCTGTTTTTTTTATTTTATTAGCGTATTCATAAAAAAAATAACTGTATTTATGAGTGAGATGTATTTCTCCTTGAAGTTTGTTAGCACTAATACTTTAGTTTGGTTAGCTAAGGGAGGCACTTTGTTTTTATTGGCTCAGTGAAACGACTATTATCTTTTTATATATACTGACGTGAAGGACACAAAGAAGTCTGCTGGCCCAAACACAAAGACGACAAGGTATAAGTATTAATCAGCAAAACAATGAAAAATCCATTTGAGACATCTCAAAAGCATACTCTCTAGAGTATGAATTAATACCTTACCCTTTTAGATAGTAAGTGCTTTTTTTATTGGTATCGTGAACTAAAACCACGTGACCCCTTATGACAACCATTTTCTGACCAATCTTAGAAGCAATATAACAAAAACCCACTTAACAGAAAAAAATATGCTTGGAGTTTTAAATAACCGGAACACTGTAGTTGTTAAAGTTCTTCTAAATGTACTTGGGTAAGAGTCCTCCAGTAATCTAATAAGAAGATATTAATTTCAAACTTTAAAATGAAATCCTGTTTGCTCAATTAACATTTCTGGTTTTATTACATGAATAAATCCTGTCCAATTTATTACATTTTGCCTATTTCATTTTTTCCTTAGTGAATATCCTTTGAAGTTGAATTAAGATATTTTTCAGACCACATATGTATTCAATAAGGCATAGTTATATTTTTGCTATCCAGTTTTATAGTTTTATATTGACTCGATTTCAGGGTAAGACATGAGATACATTTTGTGTTCCATTCCATAAAGTGCAATGAGCCTTTGGCCTTTATTATCTATGTGTAATCTATAATATATGTGGGCAGCACAGTGGCCTAGTGGTTAGCACTGGGGTCATGAGTTCAATTCCCGGCCATGGCCTTATCTGTGTGGAGTTTGTATGTTCTCCCTGTGTTTGCGTGGGTTTCCTCCGGGTGCTCCGGTTTCCTCCCACACTCCAAAAACATACTGGTAGGTTAATTGACTGCTATCAAAATTGACCCTAGTCTGTCTGACACCCTCTCTGTCTGTCTATGTCTGTGTGTGAGTGTGTGTCTATATTAGGAAATTTATACTGTAAGCTCCAATGGGGCAGGGACTGATGTGAATGAGTTCTCTGTACAGCGCTGCGGAATTAGTAGCGCTATATAAATAAATGATGATGATGAATAGATATATATAATATTATATAATACTATTCAATCTATACCTGGTTTCAAATTCCTATTTTTAAATCATGTTCAACAAAAGAGGAGTTACAGGACCTTTAATAATTAAGGCTGCAGACTATTTAAAATAATAGATGGACACTATGAGCCTCATTTAGAGTTAAAAAGAGAAGCACATTTGTTCCTGAACAAACAATGTTGTACTGCAAAGGGTACAAATGCATTTTTTTGCATGTAGTAAAATATTGTTTTCTTTTACTGCATGCAGCACACAAATACGGTCAGCAAATTTGACCCCAGCTGTAGTGCAACTCAGGGGCGCACGCAGGATTTAAATATCAGTGCCGTAATGTAGGGACACTGATCTTCCCCTGCGTGCGCCCTTGCAACTCTATATGAAGTCCTTTCTGTGTCTTTCCTGACTACCATACCACTAATTCATTTAAGATCCCAAATTATCCAAAATATTCTAAATTATGAAAATGAATGAATCAGTATAGTCACTTCTAAATCATACAGTATGTAGTACTAGTGTGAGAAAAAGTCTGTGTACTCAACCAATGCATCTGTCATGACTTCCAAATTTGAAACTATAAATTCACCTTTTGTTCTAAAAATCTAAAGACTATATTTAGATTACTAGGACTGCAAACATATTTCATTTGTAGTGAAACATTAAAAAATAACTGCACATCTTTAAGATATTAATATCTAAAATCTTTATTTATACACATCTAATTTAAAGCTAAACAAACTAAAACAACCGATTCTAAAATGCGGCCAAATTTTAGAGAATCAGTGCAGATTGGCACAAAATTCATAGTTAATTTACGTCTCCTGGAGAGTCATGCCAATCACAGTGCATTAAACATAAAAAAGCAGATCAGCAAGCATCAAGAAATGTCATATCTATAACTTTATTTAAGGAGCTTACAGCCCCTCTGGCACTCAATCGAAGTGGGTTGTTCTAGGAGAAAATATCCATGACTGCTATTATTTATTGTGTTATTGTGACTTATGACATGAGCTATGACTTATAAGTGGCCTAGTAATTCTACTTTTTTTGTGGGCACTTCTTAGGCTAGGTACACATTATAGGAAAAATAAATGATTAGCGATATACAAATGACAGGAAAAAAATTATTCCCGATCAACCTGCCGATTCATATGTACACACTGTACATAATTACCATCAGATCTGTGCTCTTCATCTGTCATAACCATCGACTGGCCGTCACTCAGCAGTGATCCGCCCCCATGCATTCCAAGATATGTGTGCCTGTCCCCCCCCCCGCCTCATCTGTCGTTCCAATTCTGCAGTGCACATACACGCTGTAGAATTGGAACGACAGCATAGCATTGCTGAACGATATTTTCCAGTCAGTTTGAAAATCTCGATCAATGATTTCAGTGTTTGTTTTTTTTAACGACCATTGGTAATCATTTCACTGTACACACTAAGATGATATCGGGCCAAAAGGATCATTTACCGTCCCACTGACCCAATCATCAACTGAAAATACTGTAGTGTGTACCTAGGCTTACAAAGCATAAATGCCTGATTTTCCTATTTTTAATTACACCCCACTTAGATAGTCCTATAGGGACTCATAATACATGACTATCTCATGTGGCATATTCTTTACAATGCACTGACTGGAGCAAAAATATTTTTTTTCCCCCAACTTCACATTAACCCCATTAACAATCTAAGTGTACAAGTAACCATTCAATACATTGTCATCTCTACAGGCGTATTATTTACAATCTATGGACTGCTGTCACTATAACTAGTCAGTCAGTCCATCCTTTAAATTTGAAACCCCTTTGTACTGAGAAGCCTTCAAATCAAGTTCATTGTATTAACTGTCAGTTACTTTATAAAACATAACAACGTTTGTGAAGGAAAGTAAGTATAGTACCCCAGAATTATTTTTCTAAACACATGAAAGTAAGGACTGACTAGCCCATATTGGAGTTTAGATGAAGCTAAAACTTGTGAATTTCCTAAAAACTCCTTTACCAAATCATGATCCAGAGCTTTCTTTATTTAGTCACACCTTTGCAGACTTTGAGAATAATATGCACGGTCCTATCACTGGTAAAAACAAAGCACATCTGAAATTACAATTAAGTGCCAGTTAATATTCACAGAAATTTAAAGGTGAATCTGGTGAATCATTAGTACTACGATGTGATAGTCATTCTCTGTGGGATGAACATTTGCTCAAAGTGGTCCAATGAGGATGAAAATTTACCACCAAGTGATAAGCCTAAATGCCAATGTGTGCAGTCAACCCCAAGGTACACTGTACAAAAAAAGAAGCAATGCCAGTGTCAGTGGTAATTAAGAAATTTAAAGGAGTGCTGACTTATCCGCATCCTCATCTGACTTATAGAAAAAATTGTAATGGTGACTAACATTTGTCAGTGCTGCACAATACATACGCAACTTGAGTTTGCAGATTCTTGGGACATAGCCTCACACAATGAAATGACATTAGACATCCTATTTTCAGAAGCTGTTTGCAAAGTTGTATCAAGTAGTAACAATGAAGATGAAACAGTCAAACAACAAGCTGCAGCTACCTTTCAACAGGCATATGAAGAACATAAATAATACTTGCCCCACATTAGAGAAGCGCAATTTCCTCCATTCCACCCCTCCCCAAAAAATAATTTATCATAGGCTAAGCAAAACTAATAATGCAATGGCAAACAGGGACATGGCTGCTAGTTTTCATTTACCTACAACCTTACAAACAAACATAATAATGGAAATATACATGTGTTACAAAGAGGGGATACGAGCTTTATCAGAAATAGAGTTATTGAAAACATTTCGGTACTTGCAAAAAAATCCATATAACCTGTTACAGGTCAGTTGCGATTTCAAGCTGAAATCTTCAGTTTGGATGTTTTTTTTTAACTAGACTTGCATAACATGTATAACATGGCAACAGTTAAGTGCATAGTATGTATACAAAGGGTCAGCCAATGTCACCAGGGAATAAAGTTGGTCCTGATCCTTCTTATGGAAAGACAACATAGTCTCTTTTGGGAAAGAAAACATGCGAGGCCTGACAAACCAAACCAGATGGCAGCTCCAAAAATACTTCATCTAGTATTTGTCCTTGCTGATGGTGATGAAGGTGATAAGATGTATTTGTTGTTCCTTGCCCTGGGACTGAAGCTGCACCTCATGACAATTATAAAGAGCAAACTGTAAGTTCTAAGTCACTGTCACTTAATGCTTGTAATAAATCCACAGGAATATTCCAAATTATCCACAGCTATGGCCGCCCACCATCACTGCTGAAAGTCATAAAGAGAAGAAAAAAATACAACACCACAACATCTAGAGCAGTGTTGGCTAACCTGTGACACTCCAGCTGTTGTCCCAGCATACCCTTCCATCAATAAGCTGCTATATATTGGCAAAGCATGCTGGGACTTGTAGTTTCACAACACCTGGAGTGTCACAGGTTAGCCAACACTGATCTAGAGTACTGTCCCTAAATGGGCACTTAGCAAAAATGATAGCTTTAAAAATTATGTCTTTCAATTTTTTTAATCTGAGCAATTTCAGGAAATGATGACTTGTGAAGAACTGATACAACAAGCATCTAGTCAGTAATATTTTTAAAAAGATTTACCCACTTTATATGTTAACCCTACAAAAAAAAACCTTGCGTTTTAATTTTTAAGTATTTTCACTTTCTGGATAGTAGATGGGCCGATAGGAACCAAGGGGGAGGAATCAGAGATGTGACCAACAGAATCATAGTGAATCAAAGTGAAATGTAATTTGCGAGCAGAGTTTTAAAAAATAATTTTGGAGCAATTGTTTTTAGCCGACATTCAGCTGAATCGCAGCGAACAGTGAGACTTCGTATAATATTATTGGAAATATTTAATAAAAAGTAATAATAAAAGTGTTAACTGTTAAAGGAGCCAGGTGTCCTAAAGGTACACATGCATAAAACATGAGTTCTGAAAATGCTGGAGCTAATTTTTATGGACAAAATTTAGACAGTTCTAAAATGAGTGCACAGGAGTAGGTTTAGTGCTGACGATTATGGGGCTGATTTCTAGTTACTGGGTACAAAATTTACTCCTGAAAAAAACAAACATGTTTTGGTGCAGGGGAGAAATGTAAAATGCACAATATGATTTAGATTTGTGATAGGGGTTGACTTAAGTCTAAAATTCAGTATAAAAATAGAGCTGCCCAGTATTTGTTTGCATTTCTTTCACTGCATGCAAAAACATGTTTGCATTTTCACCCCTTTCAGTGCAACACAGTTTGCTCTTCTCTATAAATAAGCACATGGTTAGTGCAGGATCACATCTGCTCCTTGTTTTGCCTTGCTCTCCTTACTGACTTAGGCCCAATATGTTTCCAACAGAAAAGAGAAAGGGGTTCTCTGGTGAAAAAAATCCACATTCGCTAGGATAGAAGATAGAACAGATCAAAGAGCAGATTTTTTTTTAAATTTGCTGATTTCCGTGTTTAGTGTTACTAACTGAAATTACTTGAAACATGCAGAGGATAAGAAAAATAAGTAATTTTATATTGTTTTAGAATTCATTTAATATTATCCCTCCCAGTCCCACCATTACTGTAATTATTCCTAATAAAAGACATCCATTTAAAAGTGTATGGGCCTGAGTCATTAAGGAAAGTAAGGTAAAAAAAGGAGTAAATGTTCCCCGGGAAAAAACATGTTACAATGCCATGTGGTGCAAATTAGTTTATTATTTTTCACATAAGTTAAATACTGGCTACTTTTTCTTATAGCGCACAAATATTTGATAGCTATATTGTTACACTGAAATTTAAAGTTGATCTATGACATGCCCTACCCAAATATAAATCTGCCCCCACATTTTAATTTTTGCCTCCCTCTCCAATGTAATATGGTTTTGCCCAGGTGCAAAATTATTTCTTTTTTATGCTTTGCTTTCCTTAGTGACTTAGGCCCTATATGTTTTAGGACTGCCAATCCCTCTCTGTGCTGGGATTGGTGACATTCTCTAGAAGAGGTAAGATAACATCGCCACTAACAACGAAAGCGCCTCGTGTGCTATTTCTAAATATTACAGGCCAATGAATTTTGTGAAAGTCAATTAATTGGATGAACTAAACCTAATTGATTAATTTTGTTTTACTGTATGATTGCGATTAATACGCCACGTGTTATGACGCAATCGCACGTATTCATAACACACACATATACATTCGCACTTACACTTGTAAATAATGCACATTTATTAAGGTTCCAATCCACATTTATTTATTAGTAAAATGTATTAGATTGTTTATACATAAATGATAATATATTAAAAGTATCTAAGGCTCAGTATATAGGAAATGTATCATGTTTAGTGTCATTTTGTTCTGCACATCATCATCATCATTTATTTATATAGCGCCACTAATTCCGCAGCGCTGTACAGAGAACTCATTCACATCAGTCCCTGCCCCATTGGAGCTTACAGTCTAAATTCCCTAATATATACACACACTCACATACAAAGACAGAGAGGCAGACAGACAAGGGTCAATTTTTATAGCAGCCAATTAACCTACTAGTATGTTTTTGGAGTGTGGGAGGAAACCGGAGCACCCGGAGGAAACCCACGCAAACACAGGGAGAACATACAAACTCCACACAGATAAGGCCAAGGCCAGGAATTGAACTCATGACCCCAGCACTGTGAGGCAGACGCGCTAACCACTAGACCACTGTGCAGCCCATTACCATCTTTAATCCGCTACTTTCGACTTTGCGATGGCTTCCTGCAATCAATAGTTATGGAAGATGAAAGATTGATTGATCAAAATGACATTGTGTTTTAAGTTTGTTTAGAACTGGTTTGGGTCAGTTTCCTTGGGAAGACACAAAGACAACAGTTGGGGGAAGTTGCCCCTCACCCTTTGAAAGGACCAACTGGAATATCATTAACCCTGGACCAATGAAGACCTCACTAAATGTTATCTGTATATATAGTGACATCATCAGTAGTTTTTTCTATACTGAAGCTGCATATAAGCACGCTGGCCCATTGTTCTGGCTCTTTTTGCCTGTCTACACAGCAGACATGATTACCTTATCCTGGGCCTGGATGAAGCGCTAGAGGAGATGTAATGTATTCAGTGTTTTTATACTTTCCTGCTTTATTGTAATATCTCTTATGTGTAATAATGGCTTGTTGTAAATCCTGTTTTATTTTGCAATTAAATATGTTTGTGCTTTGGAACCACAACAATCACATTGGACAATGTTTTATTGGTAAGCGATAAAATTACTTTAACAGTTTCTTTATAATCCATGACACTAAAGAACAAAGACCATCTATACTGTACACAGTTACTTCAAACCAACAGATAACCACAAGAGTGTCCTTGCAGCAAAAGTTTCCTGCAGAACCAGCAGAGGAAGGAGGGTCAGTTTGTGTCTCCGCCTTAGCATTTTGTGACAAGTCCCTGCCCCCATTGGAGCTTACAATGTAAATTCCCTAACATACACACACACACATAGACAGAGAGAGAGACTAGGGTCAATTTGATACCAGCAAATTAACCTACTAGTATGTTTTTGGAATGTGGGAGGAAACCGGAGCTCCCGGAGGAAACTCACGCAAACACGGGAAGAAAATACAAACTCCAAACAGATAAGGCCATGGTTGGGAATTGAACTCATGACCCCAGTCATGTGAGGCAGAAGTACTAACTACTAAGCCACCTACCATGAGTTAAATATATAAAATAAAATTTAATATTACCTTTGCTTTCCTTGCTTTCCTGATGTTCTCCTTGTCATTAATGTGAGTAGCTGTGCTCCTCACAGTGACTGTAGGAGGAGGTACTTGGTGATCAAACGTGTGTATATGACATTATCACTAAACAATACGATTTTTTTTAAATTCTGCTCTTTTTAGCATTCTGGATCTTTGATCAAAAATCCCATACTTGTAAAACATTTGAAATAATATAAAATATTATTACAGCTTCAAAGGGTTATAATAACACAATGTAAGCTCAGCCAGAATGACTAGGAGGAGGCCTTTCTCTAAGTCTATGTTCTGAGAAACAAATGTTTGTCTCTGATTTGGTTTTCAAGAAACTCTTCAGACTATAACAATGTAAAAGCGAAGCTTTACAAAATCACTTGCTTTAAAATTATGTTTGGAAATTGCATTGTTTGTATGCCACACTTTTATCTAGTTTTCCTTCAGGGGCTGAATTTAATTTAAGAAAATGTATAGTTTCAGTCAAATCATTGCACAAATCCCTCATGCAGCCAAGAAGCATTTCACATCTCCGTTAACGGACAGCCATCTCCACATCTTCCACTGTGGGTTTAATTAAATTTTCAAACCTGCCTAGTACATAAACAAACTGATAATTCAATTGTATCAAAAAAGTGGGAAATGGAAATGGGATTATTGGTTGGGAAACAACCATGAAATGATTAAATATACTGATGGGTCTAAATCATTGTACTGCTACTGTCTTATTCACTGTATACATTTATAATAGAGATATTCACTGACCTCCCATTTTATGTTTTGGTTTTGGATCTGGATTAAGTTCTTGTGTTGGTTTTGGCAAAACTGCCCTTGCGTGTTTTGGTTTTGCCTTTGGTTTTGGATCTGTATTTTTTAGAAAAATTGCTAAAATATGCTAAAATCACATTATTTTGCTCTCTTTTTCCCCGTACATTATTATTAACCTCTATAACGCATTTCCAGTCAGTTTTGACCACCTCACAGGTCACAATATTATTTTCATACACTTTCGGACAGAGACTGCAGCGAGCTGGCTGGATGCTAAGCGACAGAGCAACGACACAAACACACGGCAGTTAATAGCACATCTAGGAAACATTGTCACACAGCAGTGGCCAAAAGAAAAGAAAAGTGGTGCAAGATGGAATTGTCCTTGGGCCCTCCCATCCATCCTTATGTAAGATATTCAAAAGGACATGTACAGTTTTACAAACCAAGCCCTCCAGCGACAGGGAATGCCACTTTTGTGGGTGAAGTGCTTGATTTTTATAGGCCCCAACAAAACAACCAATAACAATAGCTTAGCTGCCTTAAGCCCAACAGTGCTGTCAATGAACTCTACATTATTAAACCATGTCTGCTTGTGCTGCATCTTTAATCTCCTTCTCCTCTCTGGGTACCTCCCTGTCATCCCTGAAGAACTGCCAAACTTATGTAGACACAGGAACGGATATTTCAACTGGAGTGGCATTACATCTGCTTCAGATAGACTGTGACACGGATCATGTGGGCAGCATGGAATCCGTCATGTTGGCATATGCTGAATTTAACAGAAATTTAAACCAATATGTAGATGCAGTTGAGGAGACCGTACTTTAAAACGTGACCCACCGGATAAGATCCTGGATTTAAGAGAACTTGTACATGAGCGATACACTGCGCTTCAGAAGAATAATACAGATGAGGCAATGAGGCAGAAGTATAAATATGTCCAGTTTAAACAACAGCTAAGAGACGTGAGAAAGCAAATGGGTGCGTCACCGGCCCCTGCAGACGAAGATTTAGAAGATAAAGACGGTTGGAGATGGTGAACCCAGTGAAAAACAAAGTATGTGGTCACATGTATGAGAGAAAAGCAATTGAAAGGATGATTGAAAACAAACTTCAGCACATGTATTTAACATTGGCACAGCGGTATCTGAAGGGAAATGTGGTGCAAGAGGGAATTGTCCTTGGGTGCCGCCCACCCACCCTTATAATGGATCTTAAAAAAGACATGCACACTTTAACAAACCATGAACTTCAACGACATGGAGTGCCACTTTTGTGGCTGTAGTGCTTGATTTGTATGCCCCCCCCCCCAAAAAAAAAACAAGCTAACAATGGGCTTAAGGCAGCTAGGGTAACAGAGCTGTCAATGAACTATACAGTGGCAAGATGTTGCTGTTATCATCTTCAGCCTCTTCCTCACCCTCATCAGAGTGTACATCATCCTAACACGATATTAAATCATCCCCGCAGGAATCCACCATTACAGAAGTCTCTGTAACTTAAATGTCAAAAACAAAAAAAAGCTTTTACCTTTTTAAAGACAAAAACACATTTTTAATAAAGGTGAAACTTTACTGTAGAAAAAACACAAAATTGCCAACATGCCATTTTACCCAAATATTAATAAGCATTCCAGAATCAGCTAGCTTCCTTCTCTCAGTTAGATCCTAGCACCTGGAATCTACACTGTCATCATCCTCACCCTCATTAGTGTGTACATCATCCTCACACAATACTAATTCATCCCTGCTGGAATCCACCATTACAGAAGTCTCTGTACTTTGATCTAAATACCAGTAAAGGCCTTCTTCGTGGAATTTGTAGTTAATTTTCCTCATTTTTAGGAAGTAGCCTCCTACGCCAATCGCCGACAAGCTTCCCGACTGTGGTGAAAACTCTTTCAGAGTACATACTGGAGGCAGGCAACTTAAGTATTGCAAAGCGAGTTTGTAAATGGGTCTCCAAATTGCCTTTTTCTCCTCCCAGTATATAAAGGGGCTGATGTGTCTATTTCTATGCTGTCGTTAAAATAATTCTCCACCATTCTTTGGATGTTGATATTAGAATCAGTTGGTGTTATGGCAGAGGTGCCACGATTTTTGACAATTCTTATAGACAAGACCAGATGTCAAAATGTTCTACTGAATCATCTGCATCATCCTTGGCTCTATTAGAAAAGCTTAGCCTTTTCCTAGCAGCAGTAGCCTGAGAAACTGAAGGAGGGGACGCCATTGCTTCACGTACCACTTCAGCTGTCAACTTGCTCACCAGGAGCTCATTGCATCTCTTGTGATCTGGGAGAGTTGGCAATAAAGAGAAGACATATCTCTTAAACCTAGGATCAAGCATAGCCACCAAAATGTAGTGATCCCATTTCAAGAAGTTGATAACTCTTTGATCCTGGTGATGCGGTTAAAGTACTTAATCTACAAGTCCTACATACTTAGCATAATTTCTTTGTTTCATCTCCTCCTTCAATTTTTCAAGATGCTTTTCCAAAAGTCTAATTAAGGGAATGACTTTGCTCAAGCAGTGTCTAAACTCACTTCACAGATGACTGCTTCGATTCATTTCAGCACCTTGTACAACATGGAAAGTATTCTCTACTGCGCTGGACTAAAATACATTTCCCATCCTTTCCCAATGTCATGGCTTGTGGAGTAAGGGTGGATGACATTTTGCTATTCCTCCATCCTCACAAGCACATAAAGTGTGGAATTCCACCTTGTTACCACCTATTGTTTCAGTTGTTGGCAGGGCAAAATAAATTGTTCTTGCAGCTGCTGCAATTTCCTATATGCTGTTGCAAAATGCTGAAAATGTCCTGAAATGTTTCAGACCACAGACAGCATCTCCTGCACGCCCCTGTCATTTTTTAAAAAGCTCTCTACCACCGAGTTGATTGTGTGAACAAAACAGGGAATGTGATGGATTTCACTCAACTGTAATGCTTCCACAATAATGTTAGCATTATCATGAATGACATACCCTCAGGAGAGTCCAATCGGGATGTTTTTTCATGTAGCACACAAATATCAACTTTAAATTTCAGTGTACAAATAAGCTATCAAGTATTTGTGTGCTACATGAAAAACAGTCAGTATTTAACTTATGTGCAAAACAGAAAACTAGTTTGCACCCCTTGCATTGTAACATGGTTTTGTCCAGGAGACTGAAATAAGATACCTCTTCATTTAAGACCCTTAATGAATCAGGCCCTAGGTCTGAGCCTCATAGACAATATTTTTGTACTGTATAACCTTTAGTTTCTAACATGCATCTGACTAAGGTCAATCTTCAGCTCCCGCACACCAGTGTGTCCTTAGTTTTGAAATAGGCTGGAATACAACAAACTCTGACCAATCAGATCACCAGAATGTTCACAGCTCCACAGAGTATTTCTGGCAGTGAAGGTGTTGATCATGTGTTAGGCTGTGACCTGTCCACTCATGTGATTATTATATGCAGGGTGAAGCTGCATGTGATAGGGGCATTGTCATGATGTATGCAGGGCAATGTAGGAATGCAGGAAGCCACAGACTTATAGTTAGATATTGGTGGCAGCAGGGTCCATAATATCACTAAATACTGATGTGAGACTTGTTTCACACTAATGCCTAAAGACTGTTTTTTAAACGCACCTCTATTAATACAAAAAGAAAACAGGAACACCATTGTCAACAGGTAGCTTTACCAGTGTAACTATGTATATATGTAGCACAAAAGAAACTAAAGGGGCTAAAAATTTACAAAAAAATAGTGGCTGTTGATTGTTCCATATGACCAAAGTTCACACATCCAACTTGTTCATTTCAAGAGGCAGCTGTCACAAAATGCTAAGGCGGAGACACAAATCACAAAACCATTTACATTAACTGACACTTCTTCCTATGCTGGGACTACAGGAGACTTTTGATTTTGTGCTTTATGGATACTCTTGTAAGAGTGGAGTAACTGTGTGTAGATGGTCTTTTTTCTTTAGTGTCATGGATTACAAAGAAACCCATTGGCCTGTACTATATAAAAATAATACATGTAAATAAACTATGTATTATACCATACATAAGTATATGTGGTATTTGTAACAGTGGTGTCCGGTGTTGTAGTGGAACGTGTGAAAAAATGTAAAAGAAACAGTTTGTGCCTTTAAAGCCTCTAGCCCAGAGCTGGTGGAAGCCCTGTGGGGGCTTTAGCTGGTCCCTTTCCAGTAGGAGATGGTGCCCCTCCCCTCGGAAGTTGAAAAATGCTGCGGGGACATTGAAAACACTGTTTTAGGTCCCCCTATTTATTGGCACCCTAGGAACCATCTCTATTTGCCTAATAGCAAAACTGGTCCTGCTCCAGCCATATGTCCACAGCCAGCAAAACAGTAGTGATAGGGTTGAGCTAGAGACAGCTAAAGCAAGTGAATAGCAGTTTGATGAGGGGACTGCTTGATGATTAGATAGCCAGACATTTTTTTAATTGAGCAAGAAGTTCATTAAGAGGAGTCAGGGGGCAGAAGAGCAAAAAAAGAGAGAAATAGAAATTGAGAAGCAAAAAAAAAACCAAATGCTAAAGTAAAGCAGAAAGAGTGATTGGTTGACAGGTAAAGTGAGAATAGAACAGGGTGACAGAAAAATAAAGCAAAAAAAAAAATGATGTACAGAGAAATAATAGGTAAATAGATTGAAAGAGGAAATTTAAGATACCAAGTACAAAAATAGAGATTAAGATGAAAATTTTGAGATACAGAACATGAGAGAAAGAGATTAAAAAGAGAAACAAATATACAGGAGCTATACAGATAGAGAGACTGATAGGAAATGAAAATGACAATACATTTTTAGAAGAAGAAATAAATAGAGCGAGATGCTAGAATAAATAACTATTAACATAGAGGAGATTTAGGCAGTGAAGAAAGTGTAAATTTTTCTAGTAGCTGAAGAGCAGGTGTTAGTCAGATATATGCCCATTGGAAATTCCATGGGTGTCCTAAGTGATGATCCCCCACTGCGGCACTCAGTATCAACAATAAGTAGCAGCACTTATTGAATCACTAACTATATTTCCAAAAAGATGTATGAAAAACACAAAAGTTCTGGTCAGATGAATGAACTCTGAACCAGAGCCATAAATAGACATTTTAGTGCCCTAGGCAATAGAGAAAACTGGCACCCCTCATCTTGGTGGGAGTAGATGCTGTCCCCAGCAGTGGTGGACCACCGGAGGAGGCAAAACCACTCTACTGAGGGGCATGCCTAGCCCTTTACAAGAGCTAGACCATTTTCCTATCCTTTGCTGCTCTCTCCCACTGGTTCTTGCAGCTTTGAATGCTTGGCACTGTTGCTGGTGTCTTAAGCTCGGTTGCTACTTGACCAAATCCTGGAATTTGAGCCAGGTGTGGAAAAGAGTTAGGAAAATTTCACCTCATGGAGAGTTGAGCAATGAGTGAACATGCTAGCCCACCCAACCCCCAACCAGTCCAACATTAAATTACATTTTTTGTTTAATAAATAAGCCTTCTTCTCCAACCAGCCATTACATTAAATTAATAGTGTTGACATGTAATAAATATGCCTACTTCCCCCTAACCAGTCCCAGCATGAATTTGATAGCATTCCCATTTAATATGTAGATCTATTTCTTCCATCAGCCTTTCCATTTAATAAACAGTCATACCCCCCCCGCCCCCCACAAACCAACCCTGATATTAAATTAATAACATTTCTATTTAATAAAAAAGCTTACTTCCCCCAACTAGCCCTGATATCAAGTTAATAGCATATAAATTTCCCTAACATTTAATAGCAACTATTATTGTTAATATAGACATCATCGCCTATGGAATGTATTACTGATTTCATGTTGACAATTAAGCACTGTTTTATTTGTATGTTTTATAGCATATTACGTACCATATATTTATGTACCATAAAGAAAATCCCTCCTTTGATCCAGCCTCCAGCCTCATGAATTCCCCCTATTTCTTTCCAGCCCCCTCATTCTCTCCAAACCACCCAACGCCTATTTCTCTCAGGACCACTCCCATGCTATTTCTCTCCAGATCCACTCTCTCCACTGCCCAGTAGTTTACTTACCTTAGCGCTTCTGTCAGGTTCTCTTCTCGCTGCTTCTTCCTGCCTGCTTTTTCTCACCTATTTCTTCTTCTTCTTAGCTCCTCTTGGTTAATCTCCAATGACAGCATTGTGAGTTCATTTGTTCACATCAGTGATGCTGCAGAGAGCAGGAAGCTGTGTGTCTCTTCTCATGATCGTGGCTCTCTGTCCAAGAGCTGGGCAGGTGCTATCATGTAGCACAGCATTTATACTGCAGAATCCTGAGCCTGGGACAAATGGTGGACGGTCTTGTAGATAGTGAAAGAGACTAAGAGACAACAATCTGTATACTAATAGTATAAGTACGACTTTTATGAGTGACTTATTTCTAAGAATGCCTAATTAAAGGTCTTGGGGGTATGTTTACTAAACTGTAGGTTCAATCCGATTCTAGTTTACATTTGTTTAGTACGTTCTACAAAATGACAGCTATAATCTGATTAGTTGCTATAGGCAACATCTCGACTTTTTTCAAACCCGCAGTTTAGTAAATATAGTCTTTGGTCTTTATCCTTGCTTTGTTTACAGCAAGCAAGCGAAGAGGCTGCCCTCGAGGATGTCAATGTGTTGAAACCCTTACAGGTCGCCCAGAGTGCGCAGTTCAAAGATCTTACAATCAAGAAAGATATCGGGCCTGATTCATTAAGGTTCTTAAATGAAGAGGATTCTCATTTCAGTCTCCTGGACAAAACCATGTTACAATGGAAGGGGTGCAAATAAGTGTTCTGTTTTACACATAAGTTAAATACTGACTGTTTTTTCATGTAACACACAAATATCAACTTTAAATTTCAGTGTACAAATAAGCTATCAAATATTTGTGTGTTACATGAAAAAACAGTCAGTATTTAACTTATGTGTAAAACAGAACACTTATTTGCACCCCTTCCATTGTAACATGGTTTTGTCCAGGAGACTGAAATTAGTATCCTCTTCATTTGAGATCCTTAATGAATCAGGCCCATCGTCACTATCAACATATAACAAAAACAACTGATAAGCCGCTTGCATTGGACATGACGCATTCACCACAATACTACTCTTTGGATCCTTTGAACGTGCAATATGTGAACTGTAATGCACTACACCTTTTGGTAGAGGAGATTAATGCCCATTTTTCAGACAACTGTCACAATGGAGAGGTTTCGTTGCCCAATGTGATTGTCCCACCATATATAGCAGAACTGTTTATGACAAATACCTTCAAATAACTTACTCATTATCTCCATAATACTCTCAGTTACAACCCTGCATCTTTCAAAGCTAATATTGCTGAGTTATCGGGCCATGGACCATACAACTTTAAAATATATGGTGCTGTACATCACTTAATAGAAGCTTGCATCCAGATACTGCAATTAGGGATGTGCACCGGCCACTTTTGGTGTCTCGTGTTTTGTGTTTTGGGTTCGGATTTGCTTGAGGTTTTGGGTTCGGATTTGTTTCACAAAACACCTGACGAAAGGTTTTGGTTCGGATTTAAGGTTTTGGATTCGGATTTATTTTGAAAAAAACATAAAAAGTGTTAAAATCAAGTTTTTTGGGTTTATTTTCACTCCTACGCTATTATTAACCTCAATAACATTCAATAACAATCATTTCCACTAATTTCCAGTCTATTCTAAACACCTCACAATATTGTTTTTAGTCCAAAACGTTTCACCGAGGTAGCTTTCTGGACTGCATAGTGGAGTGGTCCCGGTACCCAATTTGGTATCGGGGCCACAATACCTCCTCCGACTTTCAAGTGTAGTGTTTCTAAGTTATAAATCCTACAGTAGTTCGAGCACGTCAATACCTCTTGTTTTAGACGACCATGGTACTGAGCATTCATCATTGAGATCCCATCAAGTATGTGAAAGACAGACAGGGTCGAAGTGTTATTTGTTGACTTTGTTAACCAAAAAACTGTCCCTGTGCAAATATTCGTGCAATGAAGAGTGACTTTTTCATTTAAAGTCTCAAGTTTTCAAGTGTAGTGTTTCTAAGTTATAAACACTACAGTAGTTCGAGCACGTCAATACCTCTTGTTTTAGACGACCATGGTACTGAGCATTCATCATTGAGATCCCATCAAGTATGTGAAAGACAGACAGGGTCGAAGTGTTATTTGTTGACTTTGTTAAACAAAAAACTGTCCCTGTTGCAAATATTCGTGCAATGAAGAGTGACTTTTTCATTTAAAGGCTCAAGCTTACCAGTGTAGTGTTTCTAAGTTATAAACAGTACAGTAGTTCGAGGACGTCAATACCTCTTTTTTTTTTATTATGACTGGGCATTTAACTTTTGGTTTAATTTGTTTAATTGGTTTTAATTTTGTTTTACTTTGTGCTCATGGCAAACGACTATTGGACGGTCAATTGTTTTGTGAAAGACGTAGCGGTCTTACGACTTCCCCTCTTGGAAGATGACCGACTAACAGCAGCAACAGCGGCAGTGGCAGTAGTAGGCGTACCGCTGCTGGATTCCTCGGATGAATCCCTTATTGAAGAGGACTCAGTCTGGCTGGTGACTTTGGCTGCAGGACTGAATCTGATGGAGATCGTGGAGGAAGTTGACGAGGAGGGTAGCAGACATCAATGTAAGACGTGTACAGTAAAGTAAGCCATGAGAAGAATAATATATAGGGTATGAAGGAGGGGAGGGGAGGGCAAATTATAATTTTATTGAAAAAGATAAGTAGAAAGGTATTCTCCATAGTGAGAATGACAAAGTATTCTGGTGTTCATTCATGATTTAAGATACAGAATATGCAGAATCAGAATATATACTGATGCTGAGACTTGTAACCAGCAGAGAATAAACGTTATCCTGAGTAGACATTATCGGAACATTATCAATTTTTTTAAAGTTTAAACTATCCTTTCATTTAAAGGTAGATGACAGCTGCACACAATGGGTCTTGCCATCAATGTAGCCTGGAAAATGCAATGCAACCACCTTTCCACTTTTACTTCAGCCACAATTTCATTACTTTAAGCAAAACCATTTAGTAGCCCAATGTACTTGTACAGATGTTCCATTGAGAGAAGATTTATGTAAGAAAGGCATATTTATGAAAACTCTAACCCACAACTAGTCCATGTAATGTGGAATAGTGGTATTATCACATCAGATGTTTCTCAGCTCTAGGTGTTACTAAATCATGTATCAAGAAGATGCTATTTCTTTGTCTGTTTCCCATCAGCAAACATAATGGTGCAGTGCCAACGCCAGAACACTTGTCTCAGCAGGATGCTGCCGCTTGTTTTGCTTAGGAGACAATACTTCCTTTCTGTCTTGTGCTTGGCAAAACAAATCATAAGATAGATTTTCTGACCGAACAGCAAAATGAACATTTTATGCCTGCTCACATAATTTTCTGTCTTATAAAATACAGTGCTCTTCTAGGGATACGGTGAGCCTTTAATACAGTCAAATAATGGTCACTGCAACCGTGGTGCATCTTATAGATGATATGCCAACAGCCATATAACAGCTTGACATGGCAAACATGACTCAAATGGGCAAAGCTCCTGTATGTGTTTGCTTTGTTTTCCTCACCACGATATAAACAAGTACAAAGGTACAAGTAAAAATTAAAGCTTTAATAAGTTATCACAACTCAATTTGTTTTTTTGCCATAATCTTGTGTGTACTTTGAATATGCATCTTGCTACAGGTATTTTTTTTCTTTAATCCCTAGTGCTTTATTTTACAATAAATGAACAGTGAACTGAATACAAAAAACAAGCAAACAAATAAAAATGGACATAATTCACCTACATCAGATGTGCAGTTACAACAAAGTGGTCAGTGTGGCAAAGGTCTAACTATCACAACTTGATTTAACACATGGAAACATACAGCATAGATAAAAGTTCATCAACCTGAATAGAGACTTAAAGTGATATAAAAGTGATGCAATACTAATATATATAATAAAAATATACATTTTGTGCAGAAAACAGTTAACTATATATAAAAGTGTAAGCTTACTACTACTATAAATAAATAAAAAATCCTATCCAGAGTGCTAACTTACAGAAAAAAAAAAAGATTATAATTCAAAATGAATTTTATCTTGTAATCGGAAAGATTTGGTTATCATTTCACACATCTTGAGTACTGTGTCCGTTCATTCGACACATTGTAAAATAATTGTCCAAATATTTTTCTGAACAGTGAGCCAAAAAATTTACGCAAAACTAAGAATTGAACCCCCATGTGGTGTCTTGGCAAGTGATGTCAAGGGAATTGTGCCAGACCATGGTTGGAAAGATAAAGTGATTTTCCGAGTTATCTCTATTTCATACAATCTTAATAAATATGCATTACAGTAATGACACACCAGTTTTAAGTTCTCTCTCCAGGCTCTAGTGTGTACAGTCAGTTGTGAGAAAAGATGCCAAAGCTGTAATGCTAAGTTTTTGTACTTAATGGCTGCAAATAATGAGAAAAGCTTGATCTATGATTGGTCATTGTTTGTACAGACAGCCTGGATGGAGAACACAGTGCTAGTGTGTTTGTGCAGCAATTTTTTTTACAATATATTATTATTATCTTTTTTTTTTTACAACCGAAGCCACCGTTTGCACAGAATCCCTAATTTCCAGTCATATGTTGTACAGATTACCAGCTACCTGTTGTACAGAATGACCCACCCCCAAATGCTACCACGTTTTGAGCAGACACTCTTCCAGCTGCCGGCCTCTGTTGTGCTCCGGATCCCCCCACCAACTGACAGCTTACATTGCACAGAGACCCCCCCCCCCACTCCAACTATTACCAGATACCTTGTTATATTATACAGTAGGCCCTTATAATGATGGATCATGTGACCTAAGTACAACACTGGTTCAACAGTCATTTTCCCAATGATGTATTAAAATAGTGGTCTGTTTAATAAGGACCCTTGGGGTTTAATTTAGCTAGAATTTCCAAAGAAGAGAAAGAAAATTAAGGCCAACAAGGTTGAGAGATCCCATTAGAATTCTTGATGCATTATCTCTAGTGTGCATTAATGTCTCAAAAAAGTACAGAATTTGCTATGGTTTGTGGAAAATGAGCTTAATGAATCTTGAAAGCATATATGTTACTGGGGAGTTGTGGTTTAAGCTTTTCTCTAGAGTACTATTAGTGAAACTTCACAGAAATTAGATATTTTATTAATAAACTGCTTACTGTATACTATAACATGGAATCACTGGGGCTGAGTGCAATGGGAGATGTTACTGTAGCGTCTGAGATTTTCCTAATTGCTCAATCTCTTTAGTGGATTTTCTTAGACAAAGAAAAGAATGAATTGCTGCAAAACGACCCCAAGGTTAATGGTTAATAATGTTTATTCTTTCCCATTCCAATATCACTTATGTGGATTCTAAAATATTTTCTCTCTACACAAAGCCCAATAGTTAAGAGAAGAGACACTGAAAATGGATGTTTAGAGATAACATACAGTAGGTAACTGAAATGTACGTAAAACAAAAAAGATTTTCTTAGATTAAGGGTAATAAAAAAGAATACTCACTAAACACAAAAAAGACAAAGACCTTATATAGCACCAACAAACGGAGTGTAGATAAAATACAAACAAACATTTATTGACTACAACTACTGCTACTACTACTACTACCAACAAGTGTGAGTTTGACCTGCGAAATTCTGTAGTATCATCATCATCATCATTTATTGATATAGCGCCATTAATTCCGCAGCGCTGTACAGAGAACTCACTCACATCAGTCCCTGCCCCATTGGGGCTTACAGTCTAAATTCCCTAACACACACACACAAACTAGGGTCAATTTGCTAGCAGCCAATTAACCTACCAGTATGTTTTTGGAGTGTGGGAGGAAACCGGAGCACCCAGAGGAAATCCACGCAAACACGGGGAGAACATACAAACTCTTTACAGATGAGGCCATGGTCAGAAATTGAACTCATGACGCCAGTGCTGTAAGGCAGAAGTGCTAACCACTTAGCCACCGTGCTGCTCCATAGTACCCAGTACCCAGGATCCTAAAATCATTTCACATACAAAGGACACTTCATCAGGATGGAAGTTACAGAAATAACACCAGATAGACCCCCCTTTCAGAGCACAAATATGTGGAAATATCACAATAATGATTTTAAAGAACAATTACAGAAACAATTGACATGCTTACAAATTTAGAGATTTAAAATTCAGAGAACCAGAGGTTTTAGTCTATTATATTACATCACATTTGGGACAGACTAGCTTATTAAATTATCTTATTTCCTACTTCATCTAGCCTATTGTAAATCCTATTGTTCCCTATTAACACATTTTTATAGTAAAAAAAAATAATGATAAAGTGAAAACAGGAAAAGTTAAAAAAAATAAATAAAAGACGAGAGAGAGGGGAAATGGAAAGAATACTAGGAAGAAAGACCGAATTAGCATGGATACCCTCAAGTAGCTAGAGGAGTTGCACATCTGTTTAGAGATGAGCGCACTCGGATTTATGAAATCTGAGCCCACCCGAACGTTGCCGATCCGAGTCGGATCCGAGACAGATCCGGGTATTGGCGCCAAATTCAAATCTGAAACTGAGGCTCTGACTCATAATCCCGTTGTCGGATCTCGCGATACTCGGATCCTATAAATTCCCCGCTAGTCGCCGCCATCTTCACTCGGGCATTGATCAGGGTAGAGGGAGGGTGTGTTAGGTGGTCCTCTGTCCTGCTATATCTCGTGCTGTTCAGTTCAGTGCTGTGCTGTGCTGTGCTCAGTCCAGTGGTGCTGTGTCCTGTGCTTTGTCCTTCTGAGGTCAGTGGTGCTGCTGGGTCCTGTGCTGTGTCCTGTTCAGTCCAGTGGTGCTGTGTCCTGTGCTCTGTGCTTCTAAGGGCATAGTTATTTCCCCATTATTCCCAAGTTTTTAAAAAATAAAAAAAAAAGTTATAAAAAAAATAAAAATAAAAATTTAAAAAAAATAATAATTATAACCAAATTTGCAAAACCAATCCAGCAGTATAAGCCCATTGGTACTGCAATGTTACCAAGTTCACACATTCAGCAGTAAAAGTCCAGTGGTACTGCAATATTACAAAGTTCACACATTCTGCAATGAATAATCAATTCCTCAATGAAGTACAGCACTGCCCTCCAGATAGTACAGAGGGACCTGTGGTTGTGGAGTCCAGCGGGGACGAATTGATAATGTGTGATGAGGAGGAAGTACACACTGTAGGGGGAGAGGAATCAGAGGTTGAGGATGAGGACGACATCTTGCCTCAGTAGAGCCTGTTTAGTCTGTACAGGGAGAGATGAATAGCTTTTTTGGTGTGGGGGCCCAAACAAACCAATCATTTCATCCAAAGTTGTTTGGTAGGCCCTGTCGCTGAAATGATTGGGGCCCTGTCACTGAAATGATTGGTTTGTTAAAGTGTGCATGTCCTATTTCAACAACATAAGGGTGGGTGTGAGGGCCCAAGGACAATTCCATCTTGGAACTTTTTTTTTTGCATTATATGACCAATCAACAGTCGTTTGTCATATTCAAAAAGTAAAACCAAATTTAAACAAATTCAAGAAATTAAACCAAAAGTAAAATGCCCTGTCATAATTTAAAACAAGAGGTATTGACGTGCTCTAAAACTACTGTATTGTTGTTTATATTTTATAAACACTACACTTGAAAGCTTGAGTCTTTCAATGAAAAAGTAACTGTCCATTGCACGAATATTTGCAACAGGGACAATTTTAGGGTTAAGAAAGTCAACTAATAACACTTCGACGCTGTCTGTCTTTATAAACACTACACTTGGAAGTTGGAGGAGGTATTGTGGCCCCGGCACCAAATTTACTACCGGGGCCACTCCACTGTGCAGTCCATATTTAGGTGTATCAGATATTAAACAACGGTGACAGTTGATGCCCAATTTTTTAATTATATTGTTGGCGCTGTAAAAACTTGTGTTCCGGGCACACCACACTACGCAGTCCATACCCTTTTTTGGTGGAATTCTGACCCGTGGAGGGTTTTTTAATTATATTGTGGCCTCGGTACCAAATTGTGTACCGCGGCCACCACACTACGCAGTCAAGATAGATAGATGCGTATCATAGATAAAGTACATTCAGTGTTGTGGGGCAAATTGAAAAATATTCAAAATGCACTGACATTATCAAAAACAAGAGGTTTTCACACGCTGGAACTCCAACATGTATATGATGGAGAGGATGGAGGAGCAGCCGTATGTGCAGTGTAATGCAGACCTGTTGAAGGTTTTTTATATATTTTATTGTGGTGCCCAGTGCCCACTACTCTACGCAGACTAGATACTATTTTTTGGTGTAATTCTGACCTGTTGAAGGTTTTCTATATATTATATTGTGGTGGCCAGTGGCCAGTCCTCTATGCAGTCCAGATACTATTTGTGGGTGTAATTCAGACCAGTTGATGGGTTTTTATTTGTATTGTGAGGAACACTCCTCTACGCAGTCAAGAATATTTATTGTGATAAATATTTAAAAATACCTCGTTGCAACGTTTTGTACTAAAAAAAAATAAAAATTATTGTGAGGTGTCAAGTGTTCAGAATAGCCTTTAAATTAGTGGAAATTATTGTTATTGAATGTTATTGAGGTTAATAATAGCGTAGGAGTGAAAATAAGCCCAAAAACTTGATTTTTACACTTTTTAGTTTTTTTTCAAAAAAAATCCGAATCCAAAACCTTAAATCCGAACCAAAACGTTTCGGCAGGTGTTTTGCAAAACAAATCCGAACCCAAAACATCGAGAAAATCCGGATCCAAAACACAAAACACGAGACCTCAAAAGTCGCCGGTGCACATCCCTACATCTGTTGTTGCTGGCTGGATGTTAAAAAAGAGTTGCTGCTATGATACACTTTTCTTTAAAAAAGATCCTGATTTTTCCATAGCCCATTAATTACAAACTCCCCTGTGTGATCTTCGGAAGCATAGTTTATATAAGTTAAACAATTATTAAGAATGTATACATATATTTACATATGTTGCCTCTTTTGAGAAAAATGTGGACATGTTTAAAAGCACCTTGCCACTCTGCTCATAGAAAATTGCTTGCTCTCATGTTGCTCTCATGTTGCTCTCATGTTGCTCTCATGTTGCTCTCATGTTCCAGTTGGGCTTTTGTGGAAGCCCAATTGGAACATCCCTTAAATGTGTAGTCTTTAACCGTTATTGTTCATTTGATTATCTCATCTGCAACACACAATCTTACTTTAGCATTACCATTAAATCCACCCTGATCCACCCAATTGCTTCTATTAGAATGAGCCAAATTTTACATCTCTGCGGACTCCAGTATCTTGATAAGCTGTCATACACTTTCCCAGAGCATATGAGTGTGAGCGAGAGTGACTGCCATGATGCTGAAGGGCTGCTGTGTCTGTTATCACTGCAACACAGAGATACAAGTATATTGCTATAATTATTAATGGCACTAGCAAGATGCCGCTCCTCTGCTATCAGCACCTGCTATTTTGTCCTATACAGTCTATAAAGGATTTGCAATACCTGTATTTATTTAGCAGCAGGGATTATAAAAATACATTTCAGTCCCAAATTGATTTTTAGCAATGATTATGCACAAATGCACTTATTTGACCATCTTCCAAAACATAGGTGACTGCCCACATTTTTTATTGGAAACTGCCCTTGCATAAATCTTGGTCAGGGGAGGGCTGGCAAATTTTAGCCTAGGGGGCAAGACTCGACCTGGCAGCTTATTGTGAACATTTTAAAGGAAAAAAAAGCAAGTGACCCAGTGACCCAGTCCAAGGTAGACCACTATATGACCAGCCCGGAGACAGATGTCCCCTTCCCCCTAGCCCAGCTTGCCCCTGGCTCTGGTTCACCTTTTTGGGCATTGCAGGTACAGATGGAAATGCACATAAATAAATAATGCCTAAAGAGTAAAAAACATTACCTTAAAGTCCTGACTGCTATTACTTTAAGACCATTACTTCATTAACTTCAAGTCTTTACTATTACTCTGTAAATCATATTCAGTCTCCACTCCTTGAAGGTCATTTAAATATCTTGCCCAGTAAAACAAAATATCGCTTTTTCATGGAGGTGGAAAACAAGGCCAATTAGGGTACCTAGTCGGCATTCAACAAGGGCCGCCTCTAAATGCCCAGCTCTTCCCATCAGATTATGCAATCTTTCCGCTCTATTCTGAACGCGGCTGCCAGACTCATCTTCCTCTCTCGCCGCTCCTCCTCCGCTTCCCCTCTCTGCCTTGCCCTACACTGGCTCCCCATTCCCTACAGAATCATCTTCAAACTCCTGATCACCACATACAAGGCACTCTCCCAGTCTACTGCCCCCTACATCTCCAACCTCCTCTCCATTCACACTCCTGCCCGCTCCCTGCGCTCGGCCAATGACCGTTGCCACTCCTCCTCTCTGATTACCTCTTCCCACTCCAGAATCCAAGATTTCTCCTGGGCAGCCCCCCCTCACTGGAATGACCTCCCTCGCTCTATCCGTCTCTCTACCACTCTAAGCTCCTTCAAACGGGCACTAAAAACCCACCTGTTCCTCAAAGCCTACCATCCTTCCACCTAACCCGCTCTCCCCTCCCTCCTCCCGTCCCCTCTTCTCTCCTTTACATCAACTGGTCCCTTTTGTACCTGAGTTTTGTTCACCCTCCCTTAGGATGTAAGCTCAGTTGAGCAGGGCCCTCTTCCCTCCTGTGTCCTTACCTACTCTTCTGCTCCGTCTTTTCTGCATTAGTCTGCTTGGAGCTGCTGAATTGTTGGTATTTTTGTTTACTGCTCAGTAATGTTTTACCCTGTACTGTCTATCGTCTGTGCATTGTACGGCGCTGTGACAACTAACAAATAAAGGATAATAATAATAATCTTTCAAAACTTCGTTAAGCACCCAGATTTTATCATGAAAATTTATGCTCTTTGTGACAGGATGGACCGCATATGCCACCCTGTCTGTTGTTGCTGGGAACCGGCTGGGCTTACTTAGACACCGTTTCCTTTCATTATCCCAAATGCACCCTCTCACTGCAGTAGGAGGGGCTTACAAATGCTGCCACCACTGGACTCCTTTACCAGCATCCAAAACCGTTTTTTTTCTGGATAACTGACGCTGCGAGTTTGCCCCGTTACTAATGTACCTGGGCTGTTACTCCTGACCTCTTCCTATGGATCAGGGTGCTGTGGATGGATCCTCCCTGGCCTATCATACTGTCCAGAGCTGCTGGGTAGCGGGCAGAGCGGTGGTACTGGATGCTGGGTCCTGACCTCAGAAACAGCCAGGAATGGATTAGATTTTGGGTCTAATCTGTAGGTCACAGTAATAGAGAAGTTTCCAAGCAGGTTTTTAAAGCAAGTGATGTTTATTTGCTCACCCTGGTTGAAGGTATCGGGGAGCAGGTCAGATGGAACGAGAAGAACAATTTTCAATACAAGTCAGTGATTTTTATACAGATTTGTACACAGCCTCAATGGGTAAGCTAGCCCCCTTAAGATCTGTGCTATTTTTAGAATCAGGATGCAATTTGTTTACCCAAACATGGATTTACATGCAATGCAAAGCTAACAATATTTACACTTATCTGTGATATCCTAAAACTTGCTGTGATTTCCTGCATCTTGTGCTGTGTACAATGTTCAGACAGGTTCTAATACTCTGGACAAAAGGTCACAGTAACAACCCCTTGCAGGGCCTTCTGCCAGAGCAGGCATTTGACACTTCATCTAAAAAGTCTTAATTAGCATTTCCTGCTATCAGTCTTCCTCCCCACATATGTCTAATTGGAGATTTCCTCTAGAAACGTTAAAACAGAAAACTAATTTTCTCCCCTGGCCTCAGAAATAAATATATTTCCTTTCCCAAAATACAAATAATAGAAAAAAAAAATACATTTGCACTTATTTGCACAAGCTTCAGCGTGCCTTTGTGTTCCATGCTGGAGCTTGTAAAAAATCAAAGCTGGGATTCGTAGGTCCACAGCAGTTTACACTACTACCCGGCCACCCATCACTTAAGGGGTGACAGGAAGATTGCAAGTTCTGTTTAACATGGTGTTGTTTTGCCCTTGAAGGGACCTTCATTTTATTGCAGGCCAGAATCGCTTGGAGAATTTCGCCCCATGCTCACCGGGTTGGGGCTGGTTTCACTTTATAGCACTGTTATGGCCTGGCATAGTCTGGTGCTGTCTGGCATACTCATTACCACTCTGCTTTAGTGGTAGCCAACCCAGGCTATAGCACTGGAGCTGTTTTGTATTTTAGAGGAGGCCAT
The DNA here is from genome assembly GCF_038048845.1 of Mixophyes fleayi. Classification (NCBI taxonomy): domain Eukaryota; kingdom Metazoa; phylum Chordata; class Amphibia; order Anura; family Limnodynastidae; genus Mixophyes; species Mixophyes fleayi. Next base: position 42,976,801 of record NC_134408.1, read on the forward strand.
ATATTCGATTACTGGTGCAGTAATCTGAGCCAACCCACTGGCTCTTTTTTTGCACCCACTAAACCTTACACTTATGTTTAAGTATCTAGGGATTATTACTTGGAAATTCTTTATAGCATAACATTTATATAGAATTCCCATTTAAGTATTGGTGGTATATTAAAGTAAGATAACATACAAGTTGGCAATTACCAGTATTAACCGTTGCCACTATCGAACAAATGCTCCTATTTATCTTCTAAACATATTCACCATGTGCACACCCCAATCTATGTCATGTCCATTATAACTCCACCTTTGATTTCAATTGCTCCTTTTTTTACTTAAATTACTTCTTGTTTAAAATTCATTTACTGTATGATTTAAATATATCATTAAGACAACATTGAGACTATATTTCATAAGTCACATTTATACATTTTATTATTTTAATGACATTGGTTTAGGTGCAAATATAAGTGTGCTTTACTGTATAATGGGGTAGGTGCAAAAGACACCCAATTGAAAGTAATGGCAGACCCCAATCACTCGTAGAGGAACTGTAAAAGTGAGATTGTTTTAGTTAGCTAAAAAGACTCGACTCAACAGAGAACTTACCATGAATGCTCACTCTTTACACCTAATATTTAATTAGATTATCTTATCATGGCTACTTTGCATTCGCTTCCGGACACACCAATGAATCCACCTAGGCTTCTACGGCGGTCATGAATGGCTATGGGCTCCATTGGAAAGGTAAGCTAACGCTGTCTTGAGAAGGCGTCACTTTTGTTTATGGCTGCCGGTGATAAGCAAATCTTTTTGCCGGCAGGTCAAATTGCAGTCCCTAGTACAGTTTATGGGGACTGCAATTCCTCCTACTTTAACCTCTTGAGAAATTGAAAGAAGAGCTGTAATGGCCAATCTCCGGAGAAAACAGTTGTTTTCTCCAGATTTTTGGCTCATCACAGATTAATAAATAGACTCCTAAGTCATGCTCTGACCTGTAAAAACTTGCTGTGTGCAAGTCTTTACAAATAAAAGAAGGAACAGCACTTGCCCTGTGGGCTTGCATTTTGCAGCTTTTAAAATGGCCCTTTCTGCTTGTCATGTACTGTACAAGACGGATAGCGTAGCTTTATGACACTATAAAACATGATTTTACTATGAAAAATGGAAAATCAATTCTGTAATGTGCAGCACTTTTCTGTTCTGGGTAGTAAACAAGATGCATTTTCTCATTGTATCAGCATGGAATATATGGCTTAATTTGATTCATGATTACCAGAGGCTATATATTAGGGTTTAGGTCTGAAACATCAGCTGGAGAAGTCATAGAAGCTACTATACTAATAATGAAAATCTTTAGGGAATTTCTGTAACTGCACAAAACCACCGGTTTACAGTTCATTCTCAATACAGTTGGCGACGATGTAAATTACATAGAATAACTGGGGTTATATTTCTTCTTTAAGTACTTTTTCTGCAATAATTAGAAATTACCTGCTGTCCCATGGATTCTGTCTTAGCTAAAAACAATTTGTGTTTCTGTACAAGATTAGGTCTGCACTATTGCACTATATTACCGCAATGGAAAGTGTCTTATGAATAGTAAGTCATTTTCTCAGCATCTAATAAGTGTATATCACCTAAAACAGAAAGCAGAGACACAGGAAGGCCTATTGTTGAAATCATTATTCTGGTATGAGGCTTGCTGTTTTATGAACCCTAATTATGTATTGAGCCGTCTCCCTGTAGAATATATGATGTGTACCGATTGCAAGTTATACATCTTTCATATAACTATTATTTTACAGCATTGACAATTTTATGTAGTGTTGTGTGCATTTATTAACGGTGTGATTTGCTGCCTAATTGTCACTGACCTATACACACTACTGAGACATAAGGGTATGCATGTAATATCATTGGGCAGGACTTCCTACTAAAGCCATTCTGTTTCTGTCATTTTAACAGTGCCTGGCTAATAGGTTCTACTATCTAAAGTTATCTGGTCTCCTATGGTGCTTACTGAATTAGTGTGCACTGACTTGGCTTGTTAGACTAGAAATGTTTGTTTTGTATACCTGTGCTACCTGCCCCTGACTTTGGATTGGATTAAGTTTCTGCACCTGAGTGTTCTGCCCAGATCTTGAGTATTATCCACCATCTGTCTGACAGCTTCACCAAGTGAGACTAGCCTGAGTCTGTAACCTTTTACTCATTGTGTGATGATTGGCTACACCAGGGTTTCCCAAACCCAGTCCTCAGGGCTCCCCAACAGTGCAGGTTTTCCGGATCACGTGTGAGATAATTAAGACCACCGGTGGATCTGTTACAATGTGTCAGTCAGTAATGAATACACCTGTGTTCCAGCAAGGAGATATGGAAAACATGTACTGTTAGGGAGCCCTGAGGACTGGGTTTGGTAAACCCTGGGCTACACCATTATGAGTACCTGACTCTCCATCTATTCTCCAGTGTGATTTGAATCTGAAGGCTTGGTGGTATATTTACTAAACTGTGGGTTTGAAAAAGTAGAGATGTAACCTATAGCAACCAATCAGATTCTAGTTATCATGTATTCCATACATTCTACAAAATGACAGCTGGAATCTGATTGGTTGCTATAGGCAACATCTCCACTTTTTCAAACCCACGGTTTAGTAAATATACCCCTTAATGTGGAATCCCCCTTTTTATTTCTTTTCAGGCCAGACTTCTCCCTTATAATACACCAGCCACACGACAGAGCAGAATGAAAATTCACCAACATCATTCAAGCTTTATTTAAAGACTATAATTTCACTAACATGCAGAATTTGGAACTTATAAATACAATGTGGAATGTTGTTCCAGAAAATGGCAAAGCAAAAGTGGAATTCGAAGATTTATCGGTGGAACTTCAAACCTCTGCCAAAATGTCCGGTTCTGCCACAAAATATGATGCATGCGGAATTTCTCCACAATTTCATTAATTTATATGAATTATTATTATTATTATTATCATTTATCTGTTGGGCGCCACAAGGTTTCCACAGCACCGTACATAGTACAAACAGTAGTACAAAACAGGGTGACAAAGTACAGAACAATAAACACAAAGTACCAATGCTTCAGGAACTCCAGGGGGACATATGGAGTAAAGACAGAGCAGGGCCCCAGTGCCCCAGGGGGACATATAGAGCAGGGCCATCTCTTCCATTGGGCACGATGGGCAGGTGCCCGGGGGCCCCACAGGCAAGGGGGCCCCATAGACAGGGCTCTTAAGTAAAATAAATAATCCTGCAAAAAAAAAAAAAATCCTGCAAATATATCTATCTATATATATATATATATATATATATATATATATATATATATATATATATATATATATATATACATATATTTATATATGATACACATATATAGAGGTAGGGGCCCCACTGCACTGCTTTGCCCGGGGGCCCATAATGTTGTTAAGGTGGCCTTGATATGGAGTAAAGACAGAGCAGGGCCCCCCCCCCCTCTCCAGGAGGGGGGCCCTGCTCATAAAAGCTTACATCCTAAAGGAGGGTGAAAGAAAAACAGGCATGAAAGGAAGCCAGTGAAGTAGGGGGAGAGAAGAGAGGGGTCAGGGGAGAGAGGGAGAACGAGAATGAATGATTTTTAGTGTGTCTGAATATATGAGTTTCTGTGTGGGTCCAAGATGGTAATATTTTTCTTTGACATGTGTTGCCAAATTGAACAGTTTTCAACGCCTGTTGCTTGCTGTTTAGTAACTTACTTAATGAACAAAGGTGCAAAGTGGTTGCACTTTAAAAACATATATTGCTTTTAGGATAACAATCCCACTGTAAGTCTGCACTTTAAGAAGTATGCGCTTAGTTGTTATATAAATGGAAAAAAACATGCATACAAAACCATTTAATAGTTAGATCACAAAGGAAATGCAAACATTGCAGTTTTTGTGTTATAGTTACCAGATGTCCATAAGCAAAAATGAACAGAACCCAATAAACAGATCTTCATTTCAAACAAAGTTAGTCATCCTCATAAGCCAAAATGCTTAGAAATTCTACTATCTGAACTGCCAACTCATTTAGGCTTGGAGAGTATAAAAATCAATAATAATCTTAACTGAACTTTTCTAAATGTGTTCAAGGGATTCATTACTGTAGCATTGAAATTAATGGAGTCTGGAATATGAGTCTCTGCTTTAAAGAAGTGTATAATGTCATTATGCAAACTGCTCTTCCACTGTGTAACAAGTTCACAGTGGATGTTGCTAGAAAGCTTGTTTGACAGTGAACAGACAGACTAGATAGCTGGAGCACTGTCAATCCAGCACTCACTTTACACTGTAAGGGGCATATTCAATTAGGATTTGCGCCCGTGATTACGCACAGCTGCGCGTATAAAGTGTCATTATGGTACCGCAACATCGCGGATTTGCGATGTTGCGGTACCAGGACCCGTGCAGCCGCGCGTAATCGCGGATGCGAATCCTAATTGAATATGACCCTAAGTTCACTATTTACACTATGAACCTTGTAAATAATTCAGACACATATATTCCTGTTATGAGTTCCACTAACTACAAGAGATTAAATTGGGTATTTTATTAACTGCTTTTGTGGTTTCTGAATTTTACACTGTTTTTATTTTTATAGTAAACGTGACATTTCACCATAAAAATGATAATAGAACATTATTATTAATGACTACAGATGAAGTTCGTTCACAGACTGCTCAATATATGGGCGCACACAGCATTTCATTTTGTGCAAATGCATTTGTCTGACTTATGTATAACAAGGACCATGCCTACATTCTTGTTTTTTTAATTGCTCTTATATAATCAGTCTGCGTGACGTGGGAATAGAGTGTCATGTTCCGAATCACAATGATTTCATGTACTGTTTGCAGCGCAGTGGTATTGTGATTAGTATTGCTGCCTCACAGCGCTGAGGTCATGAGTTTGATTCCAATTAAGACCCTATATGTGTGGAGTTTGTATGTTCTTCCTGTTTGAGTGGGTTTCCTCTAGAGATGTTCACTGAACCCCGTGTTCTTGTTTTGGATTTGGATTAACTTCTGTTTTTTTCATGTAGCACACAAATACTTGAAAGCTTATTTGTACGCTGAAATTTAAAGTTGATATATGTGTGGTACATGAAAAAACAGACAGTATTTAACTTATGTGCAAAATAAAAAAACTAATTTGCACTCCTTGCATATTAACTAGAGATGTTCACTGACCCCCATGTTCTGGTTTTGGTTTTGGATCTGGGTTAACATCGTGTTTTGGTTTTGGCAAAACTGTCCTTGTGTGTTTTGGTTTTGGATCTCTATTTTTTTCTAAAATCCCTATTTTTTTTTTGCTAAAACCACATATTTTTGCTTTTTTCCCATACATTATTATTAACCTCAATAACAATAATTTCAAGTCATTTGCAGTCAATTTGGACCATATCACACGTCACAATATTATTTTCACTTTCAAAGACTGCAGTGACCTGGCTGGATGCTAAGTGACAGAGCAATGACTCAAGCACACGGCAGATCCTAGCACATCTAGGAAACATTGCCACACAGCAGTGTCAGTAAAGAAAAGTGGTGCAAGAAGGAATTGTCCTTGGATCATGAAATCAGTTATGGTTCATTTGATCGCTCCACCCGTTCCTTGGATAACTGTGGTAATTCTACAGCTAATACATGGCGACGAGCACTGACCCGCCCCCGGATGCGTGCTTTTATCAGACCCATACCAATCCAGGGTGCCAGACAATGCCCTAAAAAAAGCCATTGTAATTCACAGCAGAAAGCAAGTTCATCAATGACCTTCGAATAAGCCCCAATTCACAAAAAATTATAATATAGTTAGGTGCCTTTGACATAAAGTGCAAATTACAAACTCTTTGTACAATACTGATGAAATAGCAGCACAGTGGAAGGTAATACATATACACATCTATTTAGACATCCATGCTTACATTACTTCTGCAAGCAACGTTGTTCTTTGTTAATAAAACTGTTGTCTTTATACCGTTCAAACAAATTAAAAATAATCCTCCACCAATCTTTGGATGTTGATAGTTGACAGTGGGATCAGGTGGAGTTACAGCAGAGGTGTCACTAATTCTGGTCAATTTTTATACAGTAGACAAGACCAGGGGGTAAATGTATCAAGCTAAGAGTTTTCCGGCGGGTTTGAAAAGTGGAGATGTTGCCTATAGCAACCAATCAGATTCTAGCTATGATTTTGTAGAATGTACTAAATAAATGATAGCTAGAATCTGGTTGGTTTTTCAAACTCGCCGGAAAACTCTCAGCTTGATACATTTACCCCCAGATGTCAAAATGTTGTGCTGAGTCATCTGCTTCACCAATGGGTGTCTAAGATTTTTGCAAAGCACATCAGTATATAGCATATGTAGGTAACATTGGCACACAGCCGTAGCTGAAAGGAAAAGTGGTGCAAGATGGAATAGTCCTTGGGCCCTCCCATCCACCCTTATGTTGGATCTTAAAAAGGACATGCACACTTTAACAAACCAAGCACTTCAGCCATAAAAGTGCCAATTCTTGTGGCTGAAGTGCTTGGTTTTCTTGGGCCCCCACAAAACAAGCTAACAATGGGTTTAAGCACCTAAGTTAACATTGCTGTTAATGAACTATACTGTGGCAAGATTTTGTTGTCATCATCCTCAGCCTCATACTCATCCTCATCAGTTTGTACATCATTCTCACACATTATTAATTCATCACCAGTGGAATCCACCATTACAGAAGTCTCAATATTTTGATGTGATTGGAGGGAAAAGACTTCCTTGTGAAACTTGAAGTTTATTTTTATGAACATCGTCTTTTCCACATTTTGAGGAAGTAGCCTTCTAAGTCGATCGCTGACAAGGTTCCCGTCTGTGCTGAAAACTCTTTCCCAGTACACACTTGAGGGTAGAAGCAGCTTAGGCAGTGCAAAGCGAGTTGGTACATGGGTCTCCAAATTCCATTTTTTTCCTCCCAGTATGTAAAGGGACTGTCTGATGTGTCTATTTCTATGTTGTTGTGAAAATAGTCCTCCACCATCCTTTTCATGTTGACAGTAGGATCAGGTGGAGTTGGGGCAGAGGTGTCACTTTTTTGGTCAATTCTTTTAGACCAGACCAGATGTCAAAATGTTGTGCTGAGTCATCTGCATCATCCCTGGGTCTCTTGGTAAAGCTAAGTTTTTTCCTAGCAGCAGTTGAGTGAGAAACTGAAGGAGGAGACTCTGTCCTGTCACGTCACACTTGAGCTGTCATCTTGCTCACCAGGAGCTCCTTGCATCTCTTCAGATCTGGGTCAGTTGGAAACAAAAAGAAAACATAGCTCTTAAACCTAGGATCAAGCACAGTCGCCAACATGTAGTGATCCGATTTCAAGATTTTGATAACTCTTGGATCCTGGCAAAGCGAATAAATTACTTGATCTACAAGTCCGACATACTTAGCGTAATTGCTTTGTTTAATCTCCTTCTTCAGTTTCTCAAGCTGCTTTTCCAAAAGTCTAATTAAGGGAATCATTTGACTCAAGATAGCAGTGTCTGAACTCACTTCACAGGTGACTACTTTGAATGGTTTCAGCACCTTGCACAACATGGAAAGTATTCTCCACTGTGCTTGAGTAAAATACATCCCCCCTCATTTCCCAATGTCATGGCTTGTGGAGTAAGCATGGATGGCTTTTTATTGTTCCCCAATCCGAAGAAGCATATACAGGGTAGAATTCCACCTTGTCACCACCTCTTGCTTCAGTTGGTGGCAGGGCAAATTAAATTTCTCTTGTAGCTGTTGCAATCTACTACATGCTGTTGTCGAATGCCAGAAATGTCCAGATATTTTACAGGCCACAGACAGCATCTCCTGCACGTCCCTGTCACTTTTTAAAAAGCTGTGCAAGTTTATTGTGTGAGCAAAACAGGGAATCTGATGGAATTCACCCAGCTGTAATGCTCTCACAATATTGGTGGCATTATCAAAAATTACATATCCTGAGGAGAGTCCAAGCGGGATAAGCCATGTTGCAATGACCTCCCTTAGTTTTAGTAACAGATTGTCAGCTGTATGCCTCTTAGTGAAGCCGGTGATACACAGAGTAGCCTGCCGCTGAAAAATGTGACATACTTGGGTACATGCTGCTGCTGTTCCTGCTGGTGAAGGCGAATCACCAACCCAGTAGGCTGTCACAGTCATATAATCTTTAGTTTGCCCAGTTCCGCTTGTCCACATATCTGTGGTTAAGCATACAGTGGGTAGAATTGTATTTTGTAGCCCAATAATTAGTGGATATTGGGCTCAGATCTTATACTAGCATAGTCACCATGGCGTCTGTGATCCGCTTTGCGACTGGGTGACAGCTTCCATACTTGCTTCCTTTTGCAACCGATTGTTTAACAGTCAATTGTTGTAAACTACTAGTAGTCTTTTTCTTGGTCTGCTTCTGGGATGTAGATTCACCCACAGCAGCAGCAGCAGCAGCAGCAGCAGCAGCAGTGGTACTAACGCTCAAGAATTCTTCTGAGGAATCCAAGATAGTGGCAGAGACATCTAGCCTTAGTAACTTGGTTGCAGGACTAACTCCGATTGCTACTGAGGATATTGATGAGGACGGTGTTGTGGGTGTAGATTGCAGGTGTCGGGATCTAGCTGAGAAAAGGGACCTAGCTGGTGATGACGGAGCCGACTCACTTCCGGCTGGAAACCTGGCAGGAGGTAAAGGCAAGGACCTGGTTGGGAGGGTGTAAGGAACTGGGCCGAACGGCAACTGCCCGGATGCTGCAACCTGTTCATGCGGCGATGTTGTAACGTAGTTCTCTATATTATAAAGCTCGAGTGAAGCCACACGGCTTTGAAGGGGTTGTAATGAGCTAGGTAAGGACCAGCCACCGACTCTTGTGAATATAGCAGAGGGGAAGCCTCAGGTGTGGGGTGCACTGAAGGGGGAGCCATGGGAGGCCTGACAATTTCCAAATGAGGACCACTCAAAAGGGGTTGGGGAGGATAAATGCAGAGACTGGCAGATTTATAATGCGGGACCTGAGCCAGAATGAGGGGGCCCATCTGCTCACCCGAGGGTGCTAAGCCCGCCCTAGAGGAAGGGACAATGGGATCCCAGATGATGGGGCCCAGACCCCTATAAGGGGAATGACAGCACCTACTGGGAGGAGGGAGCGTTTTCCCTGCTGGGGGGAGCCTCCCAGCTCCTAAAATTTATCGGACCGGAGGAGGAGCTGCCCGGGAGTCTACCTGCGGGGGAAGGAGATGACAATCTGCGGGAGTTGGAAACAGCCTGCTGGGGGTGGCACTGCTCAGGGAGCAGAGCCGGAAGTGAAGGGGGCATCCAAATATATAGCCGGGACAGCCCTGGCTCTCTTGGAACGAGGCATGGTGACGGAGAAAGGGCAGGACCAATGGATGGGAGGGGATAAAGGTGAAATGAAAGGGATGAGGGGAGGATGGGAGAGAGAGAAGGACGGACGGATGAGAAGGGGGGGATGAAGGTGGAAATTGGGGAGGGAAAAGGAAAGCAAAGGAAAGGGAGGTAAAATAAAATAGGGGGCAGAAACGGAGATGATTAAAAAGGGGGGTGGACAGAAAGAAAGAAGCCAAGGGTAAAGAATAAAGGCACACGAACAAAAAAGCCAAACACAGATACTGAGCCTGCACGAGGAGACCAACCAGGAAACCGGATCCGGGATATCAGAGGATCCCTTGCTGGTGCAGCTGAGTTATAAAGCTGCAGCCCACTAACACCTCCCTTGTTCCCCATTGGCTGCTGTGGTTGAAGACTTGCACTATAGGGTGAGTACTTCTGTCAATCACTTGCATGCTTTTAACTGCGTTCGTCCTATACAGCCTCACTTTAACTATCCAAGACACCATTAAGGGTTACGGGGGGTTCTGTTGTAAGGGACCTGGGGGTAAATGTATTAAGCAGTGCTTTTCCTATATCGACGATATTCGATGACTTTGTAGGGCAAATTTAAAATGGCAATGTCTTGAAATGCTGCATGCTTTATAAGAAGGTTTTAAATGTGACACCCTGTACATAAATTTGTATCACTAACTTAGGGACTCACCTACAGGGGATGCCTTGACATTGGCAAGGAGCTTAATCTCAATATAGCTATATTGTGCGCAAAATTCTCCTTTATGTATATGCTGACACAGTGATTTATATATTGTTTGTTTGTGAGACAACAACTTTCTTTTTTTTTGCACATGCACATTGGTCTCATTTGTCCTCGGCTGCTGTCTCAAATGATTTTATTCACTTGTACACATTTCATTAATTTAAAGAAGCGTGACTTTATCTCTTTCACTAATGTCTTGAAAGACAAGTCTTGCCTCCCATTTGCCAAATCTGCCCTGCAAAAGTCATTGAATATCAGTGATTTGAAAAAGGCGCTGCTTTGTACATTTACCCCCTGGACTCACTTGAGGTCCCACCAGCACAGATGACCCTGGCCATGCAATTGCTTCTCATTCACAGACAGTTCATCTCCATGATGATCAGTGCTGGCGGACACTAATGAAAACAGATGGCCTGTGGGGAAGCAGGTAGTCCCAGCAGAGAAGAGCACGCCTCAGCCCCACCCATACTAAGTAGCTCGTGTGATGCCTGGTGAAATCACAATCACTTATTCCTGCAGCTGCACACTCACTGATCTTGTCATCTCCAGGATCTGTAAGTGACTGTTAAACAAACAGTCTGATGGGTATGTAAGAGGCATGTGGGGAGGTCTGACAACACGTGGGGAGGTTTGATGGCCATGTAATGGGTATGTAGAGAGGTCTGATTGTGTATGCGGAGGTGCGACGGAAAATGAGCAGAGAGTCCTATTGTAATTACCGATAATGCGAGCAGTGCGATGTCCGCGTGCCCCATCGACGGCATTTGAATCTCCCCCCAGTGTTATGAGTGAGAGGGTGAAGGTCAGGAAGGTCTCCACCTAATATTATAAAAGGCTCTAACCATAGCGTTATCAGATGGGGTTTTCACAGAGCATGTGAAATGAATCTGGGCTGGGTGACAAAATGAATAAGTGACTATCAAACAATGGTGGTGAAAGTACAGTAATATTGATATGGAGATGAGCTTTCCATATTTCATTATGTGAATTAATAGAATTTATAGGCTAATAGTTCTACTTTCATCACATTTTTTAGCTTATGTTGATGAACAAATGAGGTTTGAACTTTTAATTTTTGATATCACTTCTGTGTTTAACATAAACAGCCCGCTCTGTTTTCAACTACAATGACTTCCATTGATAAAATGTGCTTTGGCAAGCATGGCCACACTGGCACATGTGCCAGAATACCCAAGAATACCCAAGCTGAGCTCGCTGTGGTTGGTTGTCATTATATCAAGGGGACCCCATGCTTCAGGTATTCATGCTATAGTAACACCAGCCCTGTATCAGTGCTGGTATCAACTTTTTCAAGGGGGCCCCACACTGTTTGTTCCACAGATTTTGGTGATATGAGCCTAGGCTATGAGCTATATTACTGAAAACTATTTTCTTTTTTTTTTACACAATAGCAAGGTCCATGTTGAGAATCATTGTCACTAGCACATATCATACACCAGGGGTAAAGCAGCCGCATCAGATATGCCTACTGGCAGGCGTATCCAGGGGCGCCAAGAGGGGGGGGGAACAGTCTGATAATTAATTTAATTTATTTTTCTATCGGTTTGCAGCGCACGCTCACTTGCACACTCCCGCAAATTGGGTGTGTGGGGGCTGTTAAGGGGAAGGAGGGGCCGAGCTGACAGCTGTCAGCAACTCCCAGTCCCCGGACAGTGTGTGACATCACACAGTGTTCCAGCAGTCTGGAGAGCAAGGAGGAGGAGATCCAATTCAGCTTAGGTAAGTGTACTGGACTGGGGTTGTGGGGTGGGTTATGATGTGTTTGTTAGGGGGGATTTGTCTGGGGGGGGATTATTATGTGTCTGCTGGGGGCTTACCATGTTTCTGGGGAGGTTATGATGTGCCTGATGGGGGGGGGGTTATGATGTTTTTTGGGGGTGTTGTGATCTGTCTGGGTGGCGTTATGATGTGTCTGCTGGGTGTGTGTCACAGGCACTAGGAGTCTTTGCCCAGGATATCACCAGATGATGTTCTTACCAGAGTAATATAGCTGGTACTATGGTCCTCTGGTAGCAGGGTGACAACGGAACAGGAGAATCAGCAGATGGTGAGAGAATGCTCAAGGAAAGTCTATGACTAGCAGCAACTGGTAATGACTTAGATGTATGTACACGAGGAACCAGATGGACAAGGAAACGTGAGGAGAGTCAGTGGTCTGCGTACAGCAAGTTGTACCACTGCTATAGTGAAGGAATGGATTCCAGGTGCAAGTAGGTAACGGGGAAGTCAGTGGTCTGCGTACAGCAAGTTGTACCACTGCTTATGTGAGAGGATACTTTTAACTGGTGCCAATGGGAACAGGAGTCAGTGGTCTGCGTCAGCAAGTTGTACCACTGCTATATATATGTGAGGAGGGAAATGCAGAGATGAATGTAATGCAAGGTGTCTCAGGAACAACTACGGGACGCCACTTGGCAAAGATTTCTACTGTAAATGTTGGCAATGTGCGCAACACAATGTCCGCGTGCCACATCGCCGGCAATTGAATCTCCTCCATATTGCTACTTTATGAATAAATTAGTTTGGAATGTAAAATGTTATGTAATTTTCTCTCATCATTATTGAATTTATGTTTAAGGGTTGTTGAGCACATCTTAATTTTTATTGTGTATTTATCTTTGTATGAGGTTGCAGAGCCCCTAGAATCAGCCATTTCTCTTATACAATAATTGTGTTTCCTTATCTGACCATTTCCAAATATATAGATATCTGTGATTATTTTTATCACACATATTTTGCTGGTTTTTTAATTATATACTGCGTGATCTGTGCTGTGTACTGTGTTCACTAATTATTTTCCATATTTCATGTACCTTTACATTTTCCAAACAGGTCCCAACATTCCAGGATCCATACAAGATTCCAGCACCAGGTTGTGAAAGCTGCAATAACAGGTAGATGAGAGCAACACCATTTTAATACATAATGGGGGAAATTCAATTGCCAGAGATGTTATGCGCAGACATCACGCCGCACACATTACCAGCAATAACAATAGAAATTTCTGACAAAATCTCTGCCGCAAAGTGTCTCACGGACATTCCGGAGACACTTCATGGCTAATTGAATTCCCCCCATAATGTCATGTGTAAAGAGGTGCAGCCACAGCCCATGTTGGCCACACCCCATCACTATGTGGCCATGCCCCCTTCAACAGAGCAGTGGTGCACATTTCTTCTCCTGCTATGTGTGGAGGGGGTCCCCAAATTCCTCTTGGCGGCCCTGGGCATATCTTACATGCTTTTACCTATGCATGGTATGCTAATTGCGTGAAGCACTCTTACCATACTTAGCCTGCATTGTAACTCCCCATTGCCTCTAAAAGTGAAGAGTTCTAAGTGTACTGCACAACAATGTGTATTTTACTAAAAATAAAAAACAAAATCAACTCAACTTCAGGCATTCAGTGTGCTGTTTTTATACCTGTTTTACTGAGGAAGATGAAGGTGTTCAGGTCAAACACATATCAATAGATTCATATTTTTGATTGTAGACACTTTGCTCAAATGCAATGATTACATTCTGTATTTAATTAACTTTAGTGTTAATGTACTTTACTTTATTTTTTGCAGGTTTCATCATATGAACCATTTGACCATAATGTCCACATAGCTGTCACTTGTGGGATCTCCAATTTCTTACTACAGAAATCACCACAGCCCACAAGGACGACTTCAGTGCTCCTCAGTTCAGATACTGGTTGCCTCTGGTAGAGTGGGACCATACAGTTTCTCCTTTTACCCCCTTCTCTACTAGTGGCATCTTGAAAAAAAATATCCAACTGTCTGGTTAATGGGAATTGAGGGTTCTGGTCACCATGTTGCAGATTGCCCTCAAATCATTTGCAAAATAATGAAAAGCAGCTCAGGCTGAGATTTCAACTATTCGTAAATGCAGAAGAGGCCCTCTCCTGTTGCAATTTAGTTAAAAAGTATAAAGAAAAATGTTCTGCTATTGAAACAAGATAAGCCTTGCTCCAAATTGCCCTTGGACATCATTTCTGAGGCTGACTAAATACAAAACAAATATGTAGAATGAAGCCCATATGTTTTCTTATGTAGTATCCGGGGCAGATGGCAGTTGTAATCTAACACTATCCACTTGGGGTCCAAGGCTACATTTGGTATGTATGCAAACCGCCAATGGAACCAATTCTTCACAGAAAATTTTGATATTTATCATGTTTCCTCTAAATGTGCTTGGAAAAGACATGTTTGTTTAAAAAACAGCTACAACAATTGCTCTACGAACAGAACGTCTATAAAATGAACCATGCCATTTACTTAGCATGCAAAATATTCATGTTGTAAAGAAATATTACGAAAGAGCACTAAATTGGTATTTTATTTGACTTGAATTACCCCATGGAAATGCAAACTACAGGATAGCAAATGTATGAATTTATTTTCGTGCATTAGCAGCACAACATGGTCAAGGCTCGCCAGCAGGGAGCCCACACTACTTACGACCTTTTGCAGAAACAAATGCATAATTGTCATCTAAAATGATAGTGACTTCTCCACATAATTATATGTTTGTATGATTCGACAGATGGGAAGCTGTTAATAAGATATCAGCTCATATAAAAAATGGAAACACTCGTATAAAATATTTCCCAACTCATAAAATGCAAATATTGACGGCTCTTATAAAAAACACAACAGCCTGAAAACGTTATTGAGTATTAAATGATAGACTGTGTATCAGAACAGCTCAACCCATAATATTCTCAAAAGTGATATTTTTAGCACATATTGAAAAACAACTGTTCCAAGTGCTGTTAAAATTCTTAAGTGCAGATGATAGCAATGTCTACATCAGCATGCTCTGTGAGGGAGAAGAGTTGCTATGGAAACCTACTGTAGTAAAATATCAAAAAGTTTAAAATTGTTCTTAGTCTTAAATGTTCACCCACTACATAATTAGTTGGATGAAGTACTAAGGTCATCAGCATGTTAAGGCACTTAGTGATAAACCTCTGCCTGTATTAATTTCCAAGCATATTCAGTTTCTGCTTTAGCTGTTTTATCCTGGTATGACTTGTACGAAGGACTGAAATCCCTTAACATATACACTCAAGGCCTGATTCATTAAGGAACCTAGGCAAGAAATTGAGAAAGTTTTCTTACTTAAGTTTTCTGGACAAAACCATGTTAAAATGTAAAGGGTGCAAATTAGTTTTTTATTTTGCAGATAAGTGTCTGTTTTTTCATGTAGCACACAAATATCAACTTTAAATTTCAGTGTACAAATAAGCTATCAAGTATTTGTGTGATACATGAAAAAAAAACCAGATAGTATTTTCCTTATGTGCAAAATAAAAAACTAATTTACACCCCTTGCATTGCAAAATGGTTTTGTCCAGAAAACTTAGGCAAGAAGTTGAGTAAGTTTTCTTACTTAAGTTCCTTAATCAATCAGGCCCTCAGTGGCTGTTTTGTTACATGCACAACTGCTTGTTAATGCAAATATCTAATTATCCAAACATGTGGCAGCAACTCAATGCATAAAATGCATAACATTGGTCAAGAGGTTCAGTTGTTGTTCAGACCGAACACCAGAATGGGGAAGAAATGTGATCTAAATGGTTTTGACTATGGAATGATTGTTGGTGCAAGACAGGGTGGTTTATGTATCTCAGAAACTGATGAAATTCTGGGGTCTTCATGCACAACAGTCTCTAGAGGTTACAGAGCATGGTGCGCAAAACAAAAAACATCCAATGAGTGGCAGTTCTGCGGGTGAAAGCACCTTGTTAATGAGAGAGGTCAGAGCAGAATGGCCAGACTGGTGTAAGATGACAGGAAGGTGATAGTAACTTAAATAAACATGCATTACAACTTTGGAGCATCTCTGAATGCACAGCATGTTGAACCTTGAAGCTGTTGGGCTACAGCCGGAGTAGACCTCATCAGGTTCCACTCCTGTCAGCTAAGAACAGAAAGCCAAGTCTACAAAGGCTCATGTTGCAGACTGATGGCACAAAGAATTTAGTCCTACCCAGAACTAGAAAGGTGTACCTAATAAAGTTGCCATTGAGTATACCTTAATTTGCTACAGGGAAAGCTGACATCTTTTGACCTGGGGGGGGGGGGGTACACAAGTTAGTGGCCTTTTACCAGTGTGTGGCAACAGAAAAAGGGGCGTCCTGAAAACTGTGAAGGCATGGTATGTCCAACATAGGCATGGTTGTAAATAAGCAATGAAAAATATGAAAAAGTTCTATAAACAAGTGCAACACCCACCACTGACATCTGACTAGTGATGTCGGTGGTGGATGTAGTGATTCCAGGGATTCCATTGATGATTACAAAATATACAGAGCATTCTAGTGATCGCTGAACAATACAAAACGTGTATTAGTCACTCCTATACGGTACTCGGTTGCACCCAGGACTTTACTTGTAGTAGTAGGGACTTATTAAATTCCGGGTATTTGAGATAGTAGACAGGACTTGGTAGGAGACCATCAAGGTACAGTTTAGTAACAGTGATTAGAGAGGAGAATTTGTGCCAATGAGCAATATACAATACAGAAAGCATGTTACTAAGCAATATACAATAAAGAGAACATGCTATTGACTACACAAAACAGAATGAGGAACATTTAGAGGTGGACATTGTCAACATCAAATGACATTAATTATAAAGATCTGTTATTTTCCTTTTACAAATCAAATTATAAGCTTCTTTCCTGCAGTACTCCAAATATAAATGTCAATTATGAAATGCAAATAAATGGCCGCAACATCATATAATATAGCCGCAATGCTAATGAATTAAGTACTATCAACTGGAAGAGTATACAATCGGCCTATTAGAAGCAGCTAGCTAGTGCTGCAGATCATCATTTTCAACATTGTGTATAATTCCACTTGACTTCCAGCACCCGCAACAGATATACCTCCTATAAAGCACAGCTGCATCCACATGTAATTGTGTTGCACCTGAGATGCAAGTCAACCATAAGCAAAAATATAAATTATTAGGTATGCATATGTATTTTTTTGTGCATATGCAGTATGGAATGTGTACCTGCAAAATCTCTCCAAAACATAGGTATGTCCAACACTAGAGTTCCATACTATTGATTAATATTCAATGCTAACTCTGTTCTGGAGACTACTAAAAAATGCAAATCTCCAAACCTCTGGGGGTTTGACAATGCAGGTCCCCCAAATCTGTGGTGACTTTGCTACACAGACCCCAGATGTATGGTGGCTTTGTAATGATGATCTTCCTAATTCCTGGTGCCTTTAGCAGTGGTCACAGTGGGAATTTTAGAAGGGATGGTAAGGAAATTGGAAATGGATGGACGTCTAGGTGCCCAGAAGCTTTTGGGGATTTCGATAGTGTGGAATTAAACATTAGGTGCATTTTTACAGTATACAGTATAATGTAAAACATATTACATAATGCAAAGCTACCCATTCTGTGTCCTTCACCACTCCTGTGTCCTTCACCACTCCTGTGTCCTTCACCACTCCAGTGTTTCTTCACCTTTCCCTTATGTCTTCCTTGTGACCCTTTAACTTTCTCTTCTCTGTTATCTGTCCACTCTGCCCATGTGCCCCTATCTTTATACTTGAATTATATAAAATTAAAATAGCTCTTACCTCCTCTTCCCAGGCTGACCTGCTCTCTTCTACCTGTTCTTGCAGTTTCCACTACCTGTGGCTGCTGGTTTCTTAAGCACAGTTGCTGCTTATTTGAATACTGCAATGTTGGTACCCTTCTGGGAAAAAGACTGGTACATGAAATACAGAAAGTCCCCACAAGCCCCAGCATTAAATCAATAACAGCCATATTTAATAATTAGGCATTTCTCCCTGCAACCAGCCCCAACTTTTAAATTAAATATAATTAATATTCACACTTAATAAATAGACCTATTTCCCTCCAACCAGCCTTGATGTTAATTTAATAGTATACACATTTAATAAATAGCCCTATTTTCCCCCAACAAGCCCCAAAATTAGATAAATAGTATTCCTATTTATTAAATGAATATATCGCCCCCCCAAACATCCATGGTAATAAATTAATAGCTTTTACATTTAGTATACTGTATATACCTATTTACCACAACCATTCCCGACATTAAATAATTCATATTCACATATAATACACAGTCCTCCTTCTCCCCTAATTCAGATCCACATTTAATTAATAGTCCTAAACCACCTCAGCTTTAAAATAAATTAAAAGTAACATTACCCCACCTTAAATTAATAGGTCCCACTATTAAATTTATTATTTTTTTAAACATATTTTATTTGTTTTTTTTTATCATTTTTACAGTATAAAGACAAAATTACATTAAACAGTTTAGAGGATTTTTAATATAAGCAAAGTGAAAAAGCACAATGAAAGTATAAGAAAGGAAAAGGGGACTGACTTGGAGATGGGAAGAGGTCTTTGGAAGAGGAAAGGGGAAGGGAGGAGGAGGAGGAGGGGGAGGAGATGAGAGAATGTTAGTCGGGAGGGTAGGAGTGAAGGGGAGGTGGCCTCTATTAAATTGAATACCCCATCACCCCACAAATAAATTAATAGCACCCACCATTACATAATCAGCCCCACACTCACAGTCTGCCATTATATTAATAGGCCTCTTCTCATCCTCATTACATTCAGACAAACCCCCCCTTTCCTCATTACATTAAGACAACCCCACTTCCCTCATTATATTAAGACAAACACCCCTTCCCCCATTACACTAAGCCTAATTAAAACCACACGCTTTCCTCACTCTTATCTTCTTACAGCTACACTGTGCGTTAGGTTAGCAGCAGAAATTAGGAGGTTTGTGACTTAAAATATAATATATCACAATTGATTAGCAACAAACAGTATATGCAGAGTATCGAAAGCAGGATATCAGATTATGTACATTATCAGGTTCAGTATCATATGCAGATTTATCAAGTTCCAAATCATATGCAGAGTTATCAGATCCAGAATCACATGCAGGTGGCTCTGCTATCAACAAGCAGAAATGCAGGTTACAGAAAGTCCCAATATCAGAGCAGGAGATTAATACAAATCAGCAGATGTGGTACAAAGGAATGTCACAGTGTACTTATCAGTAGTGTAAAAAAGTCCAGAGAATCCAAAGTATTCTGAGACAGACCCAGAGTCCCTCAGAAAGGCTGCCAACAATAGCACTTGGAGCAGTACAAAAGTCAATGCAATTTCTCACCACTCCAATTGGATTGAGTGGTGCTGTGCAACTGAAAGACAGGATTCAGGCTGGAATGGATGTGGATCCTCTCTGCTCTCTGGAAGGGGTGGAGCTTACAGATTGTAGGGCCCAGTGGGGATTTCCTCAGTATCCTGTTAGGTTAGTTTGACACGGTGCACACATGTCTGCAAGGATATCAGAGCATCTGTGCAGCTTGAAATGAAGTGAGGAGAAGAACCGGCACATAACGCCCCCTCCGAGCGCTGATCCCCAGATTAATGATGGCCTTACTATACAGACTTCAGACACATGGTGATCAATGAGCATGCTAGGAGCCATAGAAGCAAATGACAGAAGCTTTTCTACCTAGTAACTGTGCAGTTCCACAGTTTATGGAATAGGTTGGCAACCTAGAGACTGGCAGATGAAGCTTCCTGTTCTGTATAATAAAACACAATCATAAGGGCTGCAGAGCATCCACCATCTGCTTCTTGACCACCAGTTGGCAGCCACGGATGAAAGTTTAAATTGTACTAGCCCAAAGGGCACATGCCGACCTTCACCTGATGAAGAAGTTCATCCAAAGAGCCAATTAACTTTGAGTGCTGTATGGAAAGAGATCTTGAACACGTGGAAGGACATTACCAGGATGAGGAGATAGCTACCAGGATATTGCTCTACTTGTCTGTAAATTCACAACAAGCTTTACATATAAGTAATTTTCCAAATATTTTATCATCACGTTCTGTATTTGTTACATCTGATTACAGCATTATTTGAACTGTACGTACCCAAAACACAGACATTTTGGACAACTATTATCATTAACAATTGATATTATTGTTAATAAATTAATTTATTATATCTAACAGTAATTCCTCTTTACCATTTGTTGATGTAATATTATTGCCTATTTTCTATTCTGAATTCATAATTGTTTTTAACTCTAGAGTTCAGGCCAGAACACAGCTATTGCTGATTTATGTAATATTAGATATTAAATATTTCTATTTACTCTCTTGTTGGCAAATACACTAAGTCATATCCACACGATTCAGTGTATTGAGCATCCTATCCAAACAAACAGTATTGCCCTACTTTTACAACCAATATCAGCACATAAAACTACCATTTGCGCCTGGGAACCGAAAAACATATATTAATACATAACTAAAACTTATCAAATCCAGAGATGTCATATTTCATGAAACAGCACCTAGTAAAAAAATATAATGTGAAGTTCAAGAAGAGGTGGTAATGCTTGACATACCCACATCCTCCAGTGCATCTATGTCAGAGACTTTAAATCTTGACAACCAGCAGGATAAAAGAACTTCTGTGAGAAGTACTTCTAAGGAGATATAATGAGGAATATGCCAACACTGCATTCTCAGAGCCACACAATTTGCAGGAAGCAAGATTCAGTGATGAATGGGGATATTGGAAATCAGTTGTAGATAAAGAAATAACATGTTTAGATGAAACCGAAACCTGGAATGTTGTCAATAGGACAATGCACTGTACAACAGTTAACAACAAATGGGTTTTCTGTAAAACATTTAATACAGATGGATCGATTGCCCGTTACATAGCTCGCCTCCTTGCAAAGGGATTTACTAAAAGGTCCGAAAATGATTATGGGATGATTATGGGCAATCTTCTCGCCTATGGCAAGGTACAGTACACTTCGTTTAGTTATTGCCATATCTATGTTGCATGACTTGCTCCACCAGTTAGATTTTGACTCTGCTTTCTTAAATGGGAATTAGTGGAGGAAATCAATATGGAGCATCCAGAGCAATATAATGAGAAGGAAGGAAATGTATGTTTACTAAAAAAAAAAATCTTTGTACAGTTTGAAACAAAGGGCTATATTTACTAAGCTGCAGGTTTGAAAAAGTGGGGATGTTGCCTATAGCAACCAATCAGATTCTAGCTGTCATTTTGTAGAATGTACTAAATAAACGAAAGCTAGAATCTGATTGGTTGCTATAGGCGACATCCACACTTTTTCAAACCCGCAGCTTAGTAAATCTAGCCCAAAGTGTTCAATGTTGGTACATCAAGCTAGACACTGTGCTGGTTAACATGGGCTCTGTACGGGTTAATGCAAGTATCTCAAACACTACATCCACATAGAGTTAGTGGAAAGAGTGTGAGTTCTAAAGTGATGCCTTGAACTGTAAACTAGCAGTGACATTGGGTGTAGTATTCTACAGATAGGTATTACGATATAACCACTGTAAGGGGTGTCAGTAATGTTGTCTAGGTCAGTCAATATACCTATAGCTGAACAAGACAGAACTGTGTCTCATCAATATTAATAAATGTAATGGTTAAATAGTGGTCATGACTTAATACACATGATCATATAACATAATCTGTAATAGAGGAAATTTTCCTGGTCCGCGCTTCCTACTAGGAGGTCTCTACAGTAAACGGAATAAACAGAGGAAATAGCTCCAATGTATGTTGTTCCAAAAATACAGTTCAAAATTGAAATAAATCCTATGGGTAACCTCGGATGAAAAAGTAATAACAAATAATAATGATCTTGAACACAGGTCCGGACATAATGGGAAAATGAAAGCTATAAATTTGTAAGTCTCAGTATGGAAATCTCATATGCAAAGTTAAAGGCCTTTGGACTTTGTACGATTAGAGACTGACCACTGTCTATACCACAAAATAATAGATAATAAAATGTTCGTCATTAGTGTATACGTGGATGTCTTGTTGATTGTAGGTCAGAGAAATCACATATACTGCATAAAAAGGTCTGTTGGGAGAAAAGTTCAGATTGAAAGACTTAGGTCCTGTACATCACCTGTTGGGAATGAGAATTTTACAGAATCTGAATGCTGGGACTCTCACTATAAACCAATAAAACTACATTGAGACTATACTTCTTAACTATGGAATGACAGCTGCAAAACCAGTAAATACTCCAGTTGCTAAAGGTACAAATTAAACATAGATATGTCACTAATAAGTGAATCTGAAATAGAGGAAATGTAAGAAATCCCCTTTTAGAATGCAATTGGATGTTAATGTGATGAGCCGAGTGGCTAAGTGGTTATCACTTCTGCCTCACAGCACTGGGGTCATGAGTTCAATTCCCAACCATGGCCTTATCTGTGGGGAGTTTGAATGTTCTCCCCGTGTTTGCGTGGGTTTCCTCCCACACTCCAAAAACATACTAGTAGGTTAATTGGCTGCTATCAAAATTGACCCTAGTCTCTGTCTGTGTGTGTGTGTGTGTGTATGTTAGGGAATTTAGACTGTAAGCCCCAGTGGGGCAGGGACTGATGTGAATGAGTTCTCTGTACAGCGCTGCGGAATCAGTGGCGCTATATAAATAAATGGTGATGATGATTTCCAATAAATCCAGGCAAACAGCATTGGACACTGTTAAGAGATTCTTGAGATACCTAAAAGGCACAAGTTCATTAAAACTGAAGCTTTCCAAATTCAAGTCTTCAGAACTAGAGAGTTTCTGCAATGCAGATGACGACGATTGTTGCTCATATACTTGTTACCTGTTTGAATTAGCAGGCGGAGCGGTCAGCTGGGCGAGTAGGAAGCAGCTTACAGTTGTTCTTTTAAGTACCGAAGCAAAGTATATGGTATTGACAGAAGCTGCTAAAGAAGCCCTATGGATTAAAGAGGCTTTGTGTGAACTACATCTTTTAAGTAGAGTTGAGACCATCAACATAAAATGTGACAATAGAGATACTATTGATTTGTCAGCAAGTACCAAGCATCATGGCGCGTCGAAGCAGATTGTTATTAGATATCATTTAATTCAAGAACTTTTTGGGAAAAAGACAATTAGCATGAGCTACATGGCAAGTGAGCAAAATGCAGCTGATATGATTGTGAAATGACTTGTTGAGGAAGTGCTGATTGCATTTCGTATAAAATGTGGCTTGAAATGTTAGGACAACTGATATTTTTGCTGACATTGTCTGTTGCATTAATCCCATGTTTCAGCTACAGAAGAACCACGTGAAAGTTATTGACAATACATGTGTTCTGGGAGCTGGAGACATCTCTAAGTGAGGTGGGGTGTTGAAATAGACAGCTGAATGCTGCATGCTCTCTCCAGTATGCACGATTCTGTTTGGTCCATCTAGTTCATGGTTGTCCAACCCACGGCCCGCGGGCCGCATGCGGCCCAGCATGCCTGTAAATGTGGCCCAGCAGGAGTTTTGGTTGTGGCAAGGGGGCAGCACTGAAAAAAAAAAAAAATAGAGAAAATACTTACCTTGCAGTCACGTCAACTAGCGTTCCGGCTCCCTCCCTGGTCTCCTCCTCCGTGTGGCGCTCACAGTGAATGTCGGGGGTGACGTCATCACACCCGACATCCATTGCGTAGCGCAGCACAGGGGAGTCACCCGCGCGAACTATCAGCAGCAGTGAAAGATTATCCAGTATCTTATTGTTGTTACTCTGAATTTGGACTTTCTGCACCATGCAATTATGAACTAGCTGTGTTCT
The DNA here is from genome assembly GCF_038048845.1 of Mixophyes fleayi. Taxonomy (NCBI): domain Eukaryota; kingdom Metazoa; phylum Chordata; class Amphibia; order Anura; family Limnodynastidae; genus Mixophyes; species Mixophyes fleayi. Next base: position 43,000,641 of record NC_134408.1, read on the forward strand.
CTGTATGTATCTAATATAAATATTAAGAGATGATTGTATTTTTAATATTTTAAACCATTTTAAATGTGTAGTGCTGAGTAGGGTGAAATTATCACCCACTGTTACCCTCATCGGAGGCTGCTCCATGAGCCATTTTTCCCACCACCCTTTCTTTAAATCTCTGTAGATTTCTATTAGTCCTCCTGATGCTACTTATATCGGTGACCATTTCAAACTGGTCAATAAAAAAAATGATTCATGGGTGCAGAAAGAGGGGAAAAAAAAGTTTTTGGCATTTAATTCCCCGAACCCCACTAAGGGACAGATGCAGGTAAGTTAAATTGTAGCTGGTAATGGGACTACTGCTTTAATCATGATTCTGCAACAGGTTTCCTAACTCTTACTAACTTCATTTCCAAGTAAGTTTAATATGTTTACTATGTTTTCTATGTTTTTTTTCGATGATCAGCTATCGTTAGGGTTAGTGTATTTTATGTGCGGCCCAAACCAACTCGTCGTCTTCCAATGTGGCCCAGGGAAGCTAAAAGGTTGGACACCCCTGATCTAGTTCTTTACTGAGAATGCCCTATTCCTTTTCCTTAGTGCGTATGAGTGCCGCGGTACTGCACGGACATGCAGTACTTAACTCCTTGTGCATTTACCCTGTTTCTCAAAACTGTTTACTGCATATACAAACTTGTATCCTCGGTTCAATAGACCAACGTTCTAGTTAAGATTGCAACATATGGATTGACCTCCTTACTCACATCTGCTGACACTTGTTACAATCTAACAAGCATCTGCCAATACTTGTTTACATCTGTGCAACTTCCCGCAGTGAATTTACCATGGCAAAGAAGCAGACATACTGCATTGGAGAAACACTTCGCAGTTGTTATTTAAGACTGAGTGAGTCCATTTTTCGGATTATTGTTTATAAGGCCTATATGAGAACAGTAGCGGACCTGTATTTCCTGCTTTTTGGATGCTTTGGGGTGAGTTTGCTATCAATTTAAAGACATGTGAATATACGTATGACTCAATATGGGCAAACTCAAAGTCAGGGTATGTCTGTTAGCAGAAGTGTCATGAAATGGAATATAGTTTACCATATATTTTCAAATAGGTGTAATTTAGACTTCTGCATTTTATTTATAAATAGGAGGAATATTTCAGCAAACAAATATTACAGTGTACCTATAATTTGTATTGGCCTATCAAAAATATGTGCTAACATGCAGACTACCCTGAGCTTCAGATCATATAAAAGTGACTTTGAGAACGTACCTTCCACAATATTCCATGCCCGCAGGGTCCACATGGCTCAGTACCGTCTCCCTTGTACATAATGCCTATGTTGTATGACCTTTTACTCTCCTGTACTGGTGTAGATATGGGTTCTTCTATATCTAGCTTATGGTTCGCAATATGCTCGCCATAAACTCCATTGCATGAACAAACCATATCATGTTGTTTAAAGAAAAAAGTTCATGAGGGTTATTGGATTTCCATTTTGGAATCAATTAGGCAAGTGGCAGCCAAGCACATTGTCTTATCATTTTTTGGCATGTTTCAAGATATCTTGAACCAGGACGGAAGAGTGGCAATGAGAATTCAGGTGGATCTGGGAGTTAAATATTGAGCAAAGTCAAAATTATATCGCTAACCTTGGATCAGAAAGTGCATATTTTTGGCAGCTCAACCAAGTGTTTCCTTAGGGACCACTAACAGAGCTTGTTTTCAATATATCTGGCACACAGGTGTATTCATTGCTGACTGACACATTTTGAAAGATCTACAGGTGGTCCTAATTATTTCACTTGTGACCAGGAAAGCATGCACTGTTAGGGGTCCATGGGGACTGGATTTGGGAAACACTGGTCTAAAGGTACTATTCTGGCCCTAGTTTCTCCAACTGAGACCACATGAGGCTAGATGGAGTGTAACCTGGAGGAGACTAGACTACAGTAATACATTTTCTAGGCATTTTCTTTGATGTGAACAGTTATAATACAATTAGCTTGGTCAATTCTAATCTTGGCGCAGACTTCAGAGACTAAGATCACTTCTACCTGATTTCCAGTGCAAAAGGAAAACTAGACCAGTGTACATAGTGGCAATTAGCCTACTGGAAATATTATGGACCATGCAGAGAGATTCTAATAAGGTTTTGTAGCCACCCAGATACATATTTGCTTGCAAAATGCTGTAATTGAAAATATTTATAAAAGCTTTCACAAGCAGGCCTCTCCTCCTTTCTTCTGGTCCACTCCCACCATGTCTACCTTTGTCCTTCTTTTATGCCTTTTGCAAGGTCTGTACGGCACTTGATGATGTATTATTATGTTGATGAGATTATGCTTAATTTCTGCTATTCTTGAATTTATGCTTCTTGAATATCTTGCATTTTAAATATAGTAATTTTTAAATATTAAGAAAATTAATAATCCTGGCTTCAAAAATTTCCCTTGGAAAAATCTTCTATTTAGAAGACAAGAGGTGTTATAGCCCTAAAGAATTATCTTGGCTGGAAACATATCATCTTATTATAGAAGAAATTCTCCGTAAAGATTAATGGGGTACTGTAACTAACCTATGTGTTTGGTAGTGCCATTTCAGACACTCTGTTCCTGTTCAGTTTGCCTCTTGTACATGCTTAGTTGTAAGCACTGCTCTAAAGGTGCATGTATCCAATTATACACTAGTTATGGATGCTCACAACTAGAGACCTGATAGAGTGTATTTCAGCACAAGTTTGTAACATCTCTTTAAAAGCTGCTCAGCTCCTGGACTGGAGATGGAGTAACAGGTTTTGTACCTTCTGGTGTTAGAAATTCTTGTTATTGTATCTAATTCCTTGTTTACCCAGTTTATTCTGATCTTGTTTGTTTGTGACTTTAGCCTTGTTTATTTATTCTGCACTGCCCTCCTTTACCTTGGACTTTTATACCAAAAGTGCCGGCCTTGTCCTTGGCCTATACTGGACCACCCTTCAGCTGACCAGTAACACTACCTTGGGGGATGTAACCAGTGGATTTCTATGGGAATAGTGGCTCTATATCTTAGACGTTCATTGCAATTAGCTCTATGGCTTGCCTAGGTTTCCAGCTTCAAAAAATGGTAGCTCTAAGCTTGCAAAACTTTGATCAGTGATGGACAACACGCGGTCCTATGATCACATGTAGTGAACAGAGCCTTCACCTGTAGCCCAGAGCTCCATCTTGTTTTATGTCCCATCAGTTCTTTTCCCTGCTTTATGCTCCTTTAGCACCAGCCTTTATAATATGCTGTATGGCTCACCATGCATCACTGTGGTCCCATATTGTATTTAATAAGAGTTGAGGCAATGGATGAAGCCCAGCAGGTCAAACAATAAGACTGAACTTATTCCTCGCACAAAAAAAGCTTACTTCACCATCACATGACCTCTTTCTCATCATGTTACCTCCTCTGCGCAACCCAGGGCGGTCAGGAAGTTCCAACAGCACATCTGAGATCAGAGAAGGCAGGAATAGCAGTCTACACCATGTAGTCTCCCTCCTTCATCATTGGGAAGATCTGCACACTTCCTGATTACTTCATTAAAGCAAGGTAAGGAATGTTTAGGCAAGCCATGCAATGCACTGTTATGCACCAGTGTATTCTTAGTTCAACTTATACATGTGAACAAACATTCAATATCATGAAGAACATTAAAACCAACAAGCTCAACAGGTTGACAGATGGAAATCAGTATGTGGAATGTGCTTTTTCCAGCATTACGCTTAACTTTTAAAAGACGGTGGAAAATCCGGTCACCCATAAGTCACATTGAATTGTCAGCATTTTATTTTAGCCTGTAATCCATATTTATTTAACATTAAAATGCCTGCTGGTATATTTTTTCATCTTGCACCACCAGGTACCTCAATGCATCTGGTGGGGAGACAGGTGGTAAACTCAACAGAAAGGGTTCTCCTGCATTCTCTTACCCTCTCAGATGCAGTGCTAACCTGATAGTAGTGAATAGTGTGCACATTTAATCTGTCATAAATGTAAATAGTGAATACAATTTTCACCATAAGGTAAAAATTGTGCAATAACAAAAGTAAAATAAAATGTAAGTATGATATTAGCTGAACAATTATGTGCTGTAGTAATACTTGGAAATACAATACAATACAACGATTTGTGAATGCAATAGACATAAGCAATATCTAATGCAATGAATAGATGAACAGCAGTAACCATGTGAATACCAAGAATCGAGGTTAAGAAACTTTAAACTCCACTTAAGCAGGGTTAAATACTCAGTTCTGAACTTGAGGAGAAAGGATATTTATCAATATCATTTCACTAAAGTACTTTTACTACAGTTGCACACTCTGAAACAGCATATTACATACTGGAGACACGGATGAAATGGAGAAAATAGCATTAATGGCAAGTGTTCATTCTGGACCATAAATGGGTCTGCAAAATGATGAGGTGGCAATAGGTAATATTACAACATTAATATCAATAATGAAAATGGCAGCAACCCTAAAGAATGACAATATTGAAGAAGGTAACTCGAAATCAAAAGAAGACAATGATAATGGGACTAGTAATATGACAGGTAATGCACCCAGTTCTAAGAGCAACTGGAGATTTATTGCGCACTAAGTAATGCTGTTCCTTGAAAAGTCACAGATAAGTGTAATGGAAATAATCCTTTGAGCACTAAGTATTATAAAGCTAAAGAAAATAAGGGAGCACTCTACAAATACAAATTTATTAAAATCATTAAATTAATAATAAATTATATCAGTAAGTAAATCTAACATAAATAAGTTGCCATCATATGCAATATCCCATATCATGCCAATCAATTATGACATACATAAACCAAAGTAATTAGATCTTTTATGGAATAAACTCGCTATGTCCAATAATAATTGGCCACTATACAGTAGCTATTGGGTGATTGGTTAGTCCGCACTTTGCAGAGAACACAAGTTCTTAGTGTGTTGACAGCAGAAGAACTTTCCAGCAATTATTTTGCTGTCCATAACATTACATGAAACACCTATTCTCAATGTATTGATAGTAGTCAAACATTTTAATTGTTAATATGCTATCCAATATTAGAATAGAGACAACTAGCACCCAGCAGTGGGAGGGAGTAGTCCCAGCAGTGTAGGGCAATCCAAGACTGTACCTCTGCTTCAAACATTCTATAATAATGGGTAAACGACTCTGGGTGTAGTGCAGTGCAGAATTAACATACCTCTCCTCTGCCATACTCCCATGCTTTTCCTCAAAAGTTCTTTCTCTCAGTGGGCTCTAAATTCACTAACTGTGTTCAGGCACTTTGGATCTGCTGAAAGCTGTAAGTTTTGGCACCCAAAGCTGCACTGGATGGCCCCCTATTGCTGGTGGCTACTTCTCCCCTGTCACTCAACACAGGTGATCTCTGGGTTCAATGGGTTACATCTAATTACCAAATGGTGTGTACTCCTTTGATTAAATGTAATATTTTAATTATTGCTGAAATTCAGAGTGATATTCCAAGATTTCAAGGTTAGAGGGCTGCACGTGTGGCCCTGGAAGTGTATCATCCTGACCATTGTTGAGATAGATAGATAGATAGATAGATAGATAGATAGATAGATAGATAGATAAATAGATAGATAGATATTGTAGAAATAATTTGAACTAGACAAGATTATTTTTCTGATGAAATATTAAATAATTTATAAATCGAAAAATGTTTCTATATCTATATTATTCTCATGCATATTTCATGATATAATTTATTGCTATGTAGCTCATCTGATCTAAAATTACACCATCACAACTGGAATATTAATCCAGAATTAATTAACTGATGAGCCAAAGTCACAAAGGTTGCATAGCATTAGAAATTTATACATAATATCTGCTCATTTCCACATAGAATTAAAATAAAGACTATAAGGTAGTACTAGGAAGATGAAATTTCAATTTAAACATCAGAATGAAAGATATTTTCTAAAAGTTTCATCCTTTGGCAAAATTTAGCAGAAGCAAAATATTAAATGCCAAAAGAGATTGAATTTGTTGCAGAGCATGCAAAATGATCTGTCAGTTATTATTAATAAACAGGCGAACAAAGCCTACGGCATCTTTCCTGATCCTAAAAGCATAAAATATACTCTCCGATTTAACATTTTATAATTAAAAACTCTGGACTCAATACATAAAAGAATTAAGTCTGATTTACCGTTGTTTTGCCGTTGGGGAACTTTGCGTGTTCTGAATATATGATATTTACCAATATAGAAAGAGTGGTGATCAAAAACAAAGGGAAATCGGAGAGAAATTTAATTAATCATATTTTAGAAAACAATAAAATCAAATACTCCTGCTGTGACTAATGGGAATATAATACGTTTTAAGAATATAGCAGCAAATGTGACCCATTTCTTGAAATTAAAGCATTCAGAACATAGAAAACAATCATTTTCCAGACACACTTCTCAGACTTATGTATACATACTTACTGTATGGACCCCTTGGAACACGGGGCCTGATTCATTAAGGATCTTAACTTAAGAAACTTCTTATTTCAGTCTCCTGGACAAAACCATGTTACAATGCAAGGGGTGCAAATTAGTATTCTGTTTTGCACATAAGTTAAATACTGACTGTTTTTTCATGTAGCACATAAATACTTGATAGCTTATTTGTACACTGAAATTTAAAGTTGATATTTGTGTGCTACATGAAAAAACAGTCAGTACTTAACTTATGTGCAAAACAGAATACTAGTTTACACCCCTTGCATTGTAACATGGTTTTGTCCAGGAGACTGAAATAAGAAGTTTCTTAAGTTAAGATCCTTAATGAATCCACCCCACTATCTGTAATGTTTAATGATCTGAGGTCTCTGCAATGCAAAACAAGATGTAATGTATTGTTTCTCAAATTTTTTTTTGCAATGTCTGTCAGTTTGATAAAACGTATCTTGAATCTCAATATTTTTAATTTGCAAATCAAAATTCTTGATGCACCAATTTGTTAGAATTTTGCTCATCTCTATGTACAAGCAATATTTCCAAACTGTGTCCTATACTAAAAATGCCATTACAATGTGAGTAGGTCAACAGGCTAATCTCCCCGGCCACAGGACTTTCATAAGCAGGACTGTTCCTCCGTTGGTGTGGACATAGTAAATTTGGCCACAGTATCGGTCAAAGAAGTAGGTGGAAGGGCAGTGAACTGAGTGTGCAGCAGAGGTATGAAATTAGGGAATTGTCAGTGAGAAGCAGGTTAGGGCATTAGAAACAGGGCAGTATAGGTACATTTGGGAGTGGGGAGGAAGTCCGATAATTGGGAGCAAGGTAGATAAGACATAGGATTTGTTTTCTATTGGTCCTAAGAAAAGTCCCACTTGTTTGGTTTTTAGTTTTTACCCAGTGGTGATGTGCCAGGGACAGTGAAGTAACACTTTAACAATGGCATTAGTACATCCATGCTTATTTGTCACACATCCAAAAACTGGCAACTACTAACAAACAAAATAGCTCTATAAATGTGCTACACAAACCAAAGGGACCCCTGAGGCTCAAATGCCAAATTAAAATTTATAGGATACAGCAGCTGTGGAAGAACATACATAGGTAGGGGTATTATTATTAATTAACCTTTAGTGTGAATGGGTACATGAACAAAAACAAAACAATTATTGTGCATATTGAAATATAATGTTAGTCATAAAGCTGTTTAGAGCACACAGAAAGTTATACCTGGTGAAATGACAAGAAAACAGCATGTTTGTACTCTTCATGCTTCGGGGTAGCATAGGTGGAGGTAGAATGGAGAATTTATTGTGGTCCTGCGAGAAATGTGCCCATTTCACAAAACACACTGGGCCTAATTCATTAAGGAGAGTGAAGCAAAAAAAAAAATGAGTAACTTTCCACCTTGACAAAACCATGTTGCATTGGAGGGGTAGGTAAATTTAAAATGCGGGGACAGAATTATAGCTAGGGTAGGGCATGTCCTAGATCAACTTTAAATTTCATTGTAAAAATAAAGCTATCAAGTATTTGTGTGCTACATGAAAAAACAACCAGTATATGCAAAATAATCAAATAATTTGCACCCCTTGCATTGTTTTTTTTTGCCTTACTTTCCTTAAAAAAATCAGGCCAACTTTCTTTTACTTTTTACCAGCACACTCAAATAGGTAGACCCCTGAACAGAAGTCAAATCCTTAGTGCTCAAACTGACAGTTAGTATGATGATACTTGTGACGAGACCGGGTCCCATTGGGATAAAATTGGATCAACCTGGTCCAGGGGCGGACCCAGACATTTGTCCTACCCCGGGCGATTTTAGGGGGGGCGATTTAGGCCCCGCCCACTTTATGTGTTCTAAGGCTGCCGGCGGCTGCACAGTATGTGCAGGTCCGTTCAGCAGTGAAAGTGTGCTGTCCCGCCGCTCTGATTGTGTTTAAAACACGGACCTGCACAGTGTGCAGCTGTCGGCAGCAAGCCCCTGGTAGGGGGGGCGATCGCCCCGATCGCCTTCCCCCTGGATCCGCCACTGACCTGGTCTGTCGTGAGTGGACCCGACTGAGAATATCGGTTCCCTTGTATTGTTATTAAATTTCACCCAGTGGACATATCCGGTACTACATGTGTCCCAGAAGGAAGGGGGAGGGTGTCACAGGAAGCTTGGATCAGCTGAAGCCACTGTGACATCACAAAGTAGTGCAAAGGGTTAAAAAGGGCAGGATCTGGCCCTGATCTATATAGAGGGGGCTGATTTTATGAAGGTTGTGCACATGATATGAAACCCCTAAACCCTCAGACTTGCTGGCAGGGAAACCACAGAGGGGCCTTTGTTGAAAACACACTCCTTACCACATCCCGGTCACCACACCTATGCTGTTATTACCAATGACTGTGGACTGTTGAAGAGGGGGGTGGGCCTGGGGCAGAGAGGAGTAAAACACGGGAACCAGGAGAGGGGAGGTGTGTGTGTGTGTGCTGGGATTTTTGAAGGAGAAGGAACTCTGACTGGAATACGGTTATCGAACTCTACCATGGGACAAATTCTGGTTGGACATTTCTATCCCAGTGAGGAAGTTTGTTGGACCCTCACTCCATCGGGTGTCACTTGTGATCCAGAGAAAACTTGTGAGCCTACTTGGAGTAGGAAGACTGATACTCTGGTTCCCACTAAGCTAGTGGAGAGTTGGCCAAACAGCCGAGATCAGCAAGATTGGACAATTACTTGAGACCGACCCACTGTCCATCCTGTGGAAATAACTCTGGGACTCATTTATAGCCTAACTGGGATTCTGTGAAACTTCCTGTGTGGTGAGACATCTCCTGTGTGCTATTTGGGTGTTTTATTGCTACTGGTTATTAGCTAACATTCTTGTATATTTGGTGGGGGGAGTATTTCTCCTTTGTGGAGCACTGTTTTTGCATATGTGTAATCACTTGTATGAATAAAGGGATCATTATCTCTTACTTGCCTCCTTACCCGTGTGATTCTGTTAACCTAGAGGGCCAGGTATCTAGTGAACTTAGGTTCTAACCCTGGTGTCCTCACAATATTTCACACATCTTGTGCAGGAGCCTTACTGAAGAGTAGTGGTCTCTTTGTAAAGTGATATATCTATTGATCCAGGAATTCAACCCTTGATACCTTGACAACTTTATGAGTGATCAACAGTGTCTGAGATGGGCCTTTCCACTGCGTGTCAAGGTGGACTTATTTTCATATACCTTCCCAGCTGACTGGATCAAATGACACTATTGATCTGGTTCTGTAGGGAATGTAGCTGGAACTTGTGAACAGAAAATCTTAATTAGTTTGATTAGTGTCTTGCAAAGGTTCAGAATTACTCCATAAATTAGCTGAAGGTGAAGGCTGGATAGAGAAACATTGGGAGATGTTGACAATCCCATTGGTCTTTCCATTCAAATTTCATGTGGGTTAAACCCAGACTTTCTGCTTGATAGATCTGTTGATCATGACTGCATAAGGCCATTAAAGACCTGTTCTGTGCACAAATGTATTTCAACTGATCTGAAGCCTATGGATAGTAAAGACAATGTAATTTCTGTTTTACCCCTAACCCAGTGGTTCCCAAACTGTGTGCCACGGCTCCCTGGGGTGCCACGGCGATCTCACAGGGGTGCCGCAGCCAGGGCCGGTGGTAAGCAAGGCGGGGGACTACTTGGTAATTATTTTGGCTTAGAGGTGCCTTGAAAAAATTATTGAGGCCTTAGGGGTGCCTCGAAGTGAGAAAGTTTGGGATCCACTGCTCTAACCTCTTATAAATTAGTTTTACTACCTGCCCAGTAAATTAGGTGCCTCAGTCTGTCAAGTTTTGGAATAAAGTCCTTCAGCAACGTTTTGGTGACAATGACATGGGTAACGTCCACCCCAGAATATATGCAAACAGCACAAGTACATATTCAAAGTATCTTCTTCATTTGAATAAAATCAACGTAAATAGTTAAAATAAAGTCCCAATTGTTATGAGTCACCACACTAGTTGCAATGGCTCACACTGATTCATTCCTAGCAGCCGGGATTCTTACCTTCTCCTAGCCTCTGTGGTGACTCACTGTCTCTTCTTGTCCTGGCTATTGTCTAACAGCCGGGATGCTGTTTTCTCTTCTAGACCTCTGCTTTGTTCTGTGATTGCAGTCATATGACTGCAATAACCAAGCTCTGTGGGGGGGCTTGCTCCCAATGAAGATTTCCTATTGGCCTCCATTAATTAATTGGCAAAGATGGCTTAGCCTCCCTGCAGGTTAAAGCGCTTTTGCCCTGCATTACGTTTGCCTGCTGTGTTGCTGAAATCCTATTCTGCTGATTGTCTATCTGTTGCCTGACCCTGCTTGGTCCTGGCTTGTCCAGGTCTGCTGCCTGTCTCGACCCCTTCACTTGTTCTTTGGACCTTCCTTGCTCGCAGCCTGTCCTGGTTACTAAGGTAAGCTGTTACTACTCTGAGTACAAGACCTAGGGGCTTCCAAGTACCTGTGAGCATATTATGCTCTACGGGAAAGGCAGCTTGCTATAGGTAAAGTCCTCTATCTTGTTCTAAGAGTTTATTAAGTTTTCAGCGGTAGCTGTAACATAAAATGTTGTCATTGTACTGTTTTCTGTTTATTTTTATCCTTGACAACTTCATATATCTGACATCTAGAACATACCTGACAATACTGTTGAACAAACAATTTAAAATATGGGGCAAACCAGTTCTGATTTATCAATAAAATAATGCCTCCTGTGCACCATGTTGGCCTATGGTACCTTCAGCTAGAACAACATGCAGCTCAGTTGAGTTGACTGTGGCTCACATCAAGTAGCAGCACTGACATATTAAGAGATGCACTGTGGGTTTTGCTAACACAACATGGGGTGGTAGATGTGCATAGCCGACAAACAGAAGTACTTTTGCCTGCAGTTGTTGAACCCCAAGCAGAAGCAGGAAATTCAGTAGACATTCAAGGGGAAATGAGGGAGGCGTCTTTTACTACAAACCTAGTACTTTATCTTTGGGTGCTTTCTGATGGTCCCATTGACTGAACTGTATGGAGTGGCTCAAAAGATATAGAATTGCAAAAGCAGGAGCACATGGGTTCAATTGAGGTCAAGGAGTGATGTGGTAGTAGAAGAAAGGAGTGTAGTAAGTCAAATTGGCCTGTTCACAGTGTGGTTAGGAATGTAATTTATAGGGGGCGTAGCAGCCATGGAAGATGATGTCAGGGCAGCATGCCTATGTATCATGGAAGTAGGTCAGCAAGGATTGCTTTAGCAAAGTAGAACATTGAAGGAGAGTACATCCTATATGTTTTCAGGGAGTCTTGCTGTAGCTGTATATTTAAGGGCTGGATTGGACATGCCAGTAACATGCCTGATACTTGATACATTTTGAGTCAGAAGCCAAGGGGACAAGTTCCAGGGAGGAAGGGAGGTTAGATATATGGCAGGAAGTATCTATCAGAAATAAAAAAATAAATCAGCAGAAAAAGGAAAGAAGCACAAAATTGTTTACCCATGAGGACTATATTCAATCCTATAAGAAAATACGTTGAACCTTTTTTAGAATGGTGACATTGGTCACCGAGGAGAGATTGGAGGTTAAATCTACAAAAGTTCCCTTGAATTGTCCCACAAACAGGAAAAAAACTCTTATAAAAAAAAGGTAAGAGGAGTGGCATGAATAAAGGATAAGGAATAATAAATAATATAATGAAATACCCATAAATAAGCCAAGAGAAATTATTGAAATTGATAAAGGAAAAAAAAAAAATTAACCTCTAGCTCACTAAATGAAATAGAAACCTCACTCTTAGAAAAGGGCTTAAAGCAAGTAACAATCAATCTAAACTTTTTTTAGATGTTCAAAAATGCATTTCAAAATGAATAGTATTTTTTTTATCTAGAAAAACAAATAGATATGGCGGTAAACCCTGAAGAATGAGATTTTTCCATTAAGAAAAAAATCTACATTTTAAATATAAGAGAACTTCCTAGAGAGCTTCTATAGAATGTTAACTGATGATTTAGAGAACATAATACTAGAGGGTCTAATATAACAAGCAAAGAAAAAGGGCTTTAAAATCTTTGCAGAAAGATCTCACCATCTTAATTAAACCCGGCGACGAAGGGTGGGAGTTATCACATTGGATTGAAGTAAATATGAAAAAGAGATAAAGGGACAGCTGAATGAGGGTAATACCTGTAAGAGTCTAAAGGGGGATCCCACAGAAGCCATTAAGAAAAGCTTCAAAAAGTTTTTAGATAAATTTGATGAAAACTGTACTATTACAAGGGAGAACAGTGAATTAATTGATATTAATTAATAATCCTATTACTCCTGTAATTAAAAAAAAAAAAAATATATATATATATATATATATACATATATATATATATATATATATATACTGCCCAATATACATAAAAATAAGAAAAATCCCCCATAATTACAGACACCATGAATCTTTCTGCCTTTATTGACTCACACTTGCAACCATTAGTTACAAAAAATAAATAATATTTAAAGGATACAGGAAATATTTTGGAAAAATTACATGATACAAATTTTTTATATATGATTATTGATCATGGAAAAAGATTAGAAGCTATTTGATTGTTTCTTCAAGATATAGAATATAGCTGTAATCTTAAGAGATTTCTGAAGGAAGGTATATACATATTAAGTCAAAATGGTTTCTCATTTTCGACCTTCTTGGGAAAATGCGTTTATTTGGGGTAACAGTATCCACCAGGCAAAACTGGTGTCTTAGAATTGTTTTATCGACAATATTATTATTATCTGGATGGGTAATTAATCAAGTCTAGATGAATTTTGTTCTTTTTTAAATGACAATAATTTAAATATAAGTTTAAAATTTGAAAGGAGTAAATCCACTGTGAATATATACAAAAATAAAAATATAATAATAATAATAATAATAACAAAAATAAGATCGAAACTAAATGCTATGGGAAACCCACTAATTGAAACATTACATTCATTCTTCCTGTGAACATCACTGGAACCTGCTCAAGGGCATTCCACTGGTCAGGTTCAAGAGACTTCAACGAAATTGTACAGAAACAGGTTGTTTTTATTGAACAGGTACAAGAGATGAAATGTCATTTTCTTAATAAGGGTTATAAAACGGATATACAATGGCAATGGAGACAGAAAGAAGTGTCTTGTTAGATGAGAAACCTCTAGGCTTATAAAGAAAGAGGACAATTACAAATGGGATTTGATCACCCAATATGGAAATAATTACAAAAAATAGAAACCATTATTCGTAAACAATGGAATCTTTTAGAGTAAGGGCAGTCAAGATATGGAATTCACTACCAAGGAAGGTTGTGATGGCAGGTTCAATTGATATGCCTAAGAAAGGGTTAGACAATTTTTTAGTGGAAAAGAGTATCCAGGGTTACAACCGTTAACTAAAATGAAGGATCCAGGGAGAAAGAGGACTGTAATATTGGGTCAGGAATTTACCCGATTGGCATATGCTTCATCTGGATCAATTTCTAATATAAGAGAGGGATCGCAGGAGATCCAAACAACAATATAGGTGATGGTTCCCCTTATGTGAGTACAATTACAAGAGACATCCTTGTGTTAACACATTCAAATTGGATAAAATACAGATAAAGATTGATGAAGGAGAGATGTCTTTCCTACCGAGCTCTAAAAAATCTAATGATCATAAGACAATTATAAAGAGAGGTAATTGTGGGGGAAATAAGATTATTAAGGCTGAAACGTTTAGAGGTAGGTTAAGACATATTAAAATTCAGAAATCTAATACGGAATATGTCTTAATGATAGATACAACTAAACCCAATGATAATTCTTCACTTACTAATATATTCAACTTGAGTTCAAGATTATTGAACTCTCAAAAACTTTCATTGTTGTCAAAGGGATTAAAATTTGCCCCTTCATCTAGTCTGAATGCTTTCAACCTTTTTGTGGATATACAAAAGTATACTAGTTAGAAAAAGGCAAAAAGAAAAAGGAAGATACACCTCTAATTTGACATATAAAGAGAGAATGGCATTGAGATCCCTGCAAACAGATACTAGTATTATTATAAAACCTGGAAAGGAGGTTGTTATTATGAATATGGAGGAACACATAGGTGAAATTGAAAGACAGTTAAATGATCAGACCACGTATGTTAAATTGAAGAATGACCCCACTTTAAGAATGAAAGGTGATTTTTAGAGCTTCATCGAAAAATATGTTGAAAATAGGGTCTTAACCAGGGGCAAACGCAGGATTTTTAAGGGGGGTTTCCTCCCCCCCCCAAAAAAAATATATGGAGAGAGAGAGAGCTACTACGCATGCAGCAGCGCATGCGCAGCAGCTCCATTTTAGCGATGCTGTACTGTACAGCAGCCGCGGCGCTGTCAAAGAAGCGTTCACGGCAGTGATGTATTGTAGTACAATACAGCACCGTTGCGGACGCTTCTGGGACAGCGCCGCGGCTGCTGTACAGAACAGGGCAATGTTTACTGCCCGTTCGTTTGCGGAGGGGAGGGGTTTCTGGAGAACCAGAAAACCCCCTGCGTGTGCCCCTGTTAACAAAAGAGGAATCATCATTCTTATGTATTAAAGATCCACCATCCCCTTCATATACATTCTTCCAAAGGTGCATAAAGATGTGAGTAATCCCACCAGTAGATCGATCATCTCCTGAGTCAATAGCATTTCATCCAACCTTTCTGCATTTATAGATCATCATTTGCAGCCATTAGTAAAAGACATTCCATCTTATTTGAAAGACACGGGGGATATTCTTGTCAAACTTAATGATATCAAGTACATGAAACATCGTGACAGAGGATGTTACTATACTTAATATGATCATTGAACATATAAAAGGTTTGGAAGCCATCAATTTCTTTTTAAATAAAGTTGAAATGAAGAGTGAGTTAAAGGACTTCATATTAAAAGGTATTTACTTACATTTACTCAATAATTATTTTTATTTCAAGGGCGATTATTTCATCGAGAAGACTGGAACAGCTATGGGTACCAGGTTTGCCCCAAGCTATACCAACCTTTTCATGGCCTCTTGGGAATATAATCATATTAATGGTCAGCTGGGAGCAAGCTTGGTATCCTGGAGATGTTACATAGACAACGTCATATTGTTTTGGAGGGGTGACAGACCCTCAGTAGATCTTTTTGTTCTAGTCATAACGATAATAATTGAAATGTCAAGTTTGTTTTTGACATTAGTCAAATTGCCATACATTTTCTAGATCTACATGTATATATTAAAGATAATATAAATGTTATCAAAAACCTACGGACACAAATACATACATTTTACGACATATCCAGCACCATGATGACTAGCTTAAGGGTATTCTGAAGATTCTATTTGATCAGATTCTGTCTTAACACATGATTAGAATGCAGAAGAACTTTGAGAGTAAAGGTTATAAAGCGGAAAAATTAGAAAAAGATAAAGATAAAATATGGAATATAGATAGATCGGATATATTGTATTTAAAAAAGAAAGAGGGAAGTCAAAAAGATCATTCTGATCTGGTGTTTATTACAGAATTCTATAGTTATCATAAACAAATTGAAAAGATCATTATTAAACATTGGATGATTCTAAATAAGGAGAAACATTTATCACAAGTTCCGTTAAAACCTAGTTTTATTTAAAAATGGTCTGTGAACCTAAAGTAGAAATTAGTTAGAGTTTCCTGGCTGATGACTCAAAGATAGGTAGAACAATGACAAAAGGTTTCCACAGATGTGGTAGTTGCATAGCATGTAGAACCTTTAAAAGTAAGTAAAGTAAAGTCCAGGAATTCACTGTCCATAATCAAGTGTATAATATTAACAATTTCATTTGGTGCAATTCTAGTAATGTCATATATTTATCTTTTGGAGTGTAAGTGTGGGATTCTATGTAGAAAAAACATCATATCCTCTAAACAATAGATTATATGAACATTTAGGAAACATCAAAATGGGCTGTGAATTATACTCCATTTCAGCACATTTTAAAAAAAGTACATAACTTCTCAGAGTAGGATTTAAATATTTTTTTGTTATTGACACCACTTATAACTTATAAGTTATAA
Source organism: Mixophyes fleayi (assembly GCF_038048845.1). Taxonomy (NCBI): domain Eukaryota; kingdom Metazoa; phylum Chordata; class Amphibia; order Anura; family Limnodynastidae; genus Mixophyes; species Mixophyes fleayi. The sequence goes on from NC_134408.1 coordinate 43,017,243, forward strand.
GAGCTGGAGCTATAGCAATTTGGAAAATCAACTGATTAGAAGAGAAATGCAATGGATTTTTAAGCTTGATTGTTTATTACCTAAGGGTTTAAACTAGGCCTTTAAATTGAAATGGTTTCTTGAATAAGTTCCATTGTTATAATTTAGTCTAATGTGTTTTTCTGCCCTTTTTTATTATGTGGAAGAGAACAAAAATTAATTATAAGTTGTTATGACCATGACTAGTGATGTCTCTTTTTTATTCATGTTCATACATATGGTCCTATGTAGTGTCAGGGGAAACGCTATTTGAAGAATAAGTCTCCATTTACTGTTAAAATTGTTAATATTTTGATTATGAAGATAATAATTTTACTACTTAGCGCTAATATTGTGATTATAATTATAAGAATGTTATTATGTATTTTTGCATAACAAACATAAATGACAAGAATGCATTAAACTTGAAGCACATCCCTTTATTGATATTGAGGCTTGGCTCTGTGAATGATCTTAAAACAAGGCTTAGCACTCAGTGACAGCTAATCCAAAATGAGGCTTGGTGTCCATTCCTCATTATGAGAGTGAGGCTTGAGACACAAACATCTCGCTGCAAGACGTTCCCGGATTTTTTTGCTTAAACATTTTACACATCTACCAAGAGGTTTGTTTATTAATGCAGAACGGTCATTTGTTTGTTTAGCAAGATGTTACATGTGTTTTGAATGTTTTGTTTAGCATTGTCAATATCGATTTATGTTTCATGGCAATGGTTATTAGTTTTTTTTATAGAGTTGTATTATGTATTAGTATTTATTGAAGCACTATAGGGAAAAGTCTTTTTATTTTTAATATTGCATTATGGAATGGTTATTTACACAATGAATTGATGTTTTGATCATGTGACACTTTGGATCATGTGACCTACATGTTGGACTATAAATATTTTCAATGTTACACCAGTCTGCACATACCTTGATAAAGACCCCTCATACTTGGGTTGAAGCGCATTGTAGAGTGCTACCTGGCAGCTACAGTGGAACCTACCTTATTCAACACCTGGATGACAGTATTGTTGCAGTAATTATACTCGGACAACATCTTTATTTACTAGACAATTGCTTTTTTCTCCAATTTGGTAGCAGAAGCTTTACTTCGCATATTATTAGGGTTTTAGCTTGTGAAAATGTAGTGTACTAAATTTTTACATGTCATAGCATATTGTACTAGATACATTTTTTTCTATTTTTGGATCTATATACTATTTTTTATTAGTGGTTGTCCTTTCTCCATATGATGATTCTCAACAAATCCTATAAAGATTGAGTTACATGACAGCTACAAGAATACGTCAAGAAAGTGGGATACCTATAGGGGATACACATGCTAGGAGGTGTCCATTCACAAGACCTCACATTTGTACGTGTTAACACGAGGGTGTCTCCTGTAAGTGTACCCACATAAGGGGAACCATCACCTATATTGTTGTTTTGCTCACAAGAGGCCCTTTGAGATTGCCTTCAACAACTTACTGATTATGTTAGGAGTTTAATATTGCTGAACTATTATTTTTCTTTTTTCTCTTTGCATTATATCGCCTGGATTGCCTGGTTGAAAGTAAAAGAATGACATCCACTCACCGCATTTAAGTATAAGTATTGCTTATTTGTTTTTTTTCCTGTGAGAGATCAATAGCGCTTTATTTGTCTTGAATATTTGTTTCTGTTTCAAAGAATTAGTAAGTTACCATTTGTTCTTTAGGTAAAATACTCAGTGAGTTTAGTTTTTATTTATTTCATTTTATTTAATGCTTCATTTCATTCTGGATAAAGGACATATAAAGTTATTTGTTGTTTTAAACTCCGTTCTTTGAAATACATAACAAACTTAAAGCTTTTGTTTTGTGAACATCAGATCTCATCTTGATTATCAGCAATTATGATAAATAGGACCTTACAATATAAACTGAAAATAAAAGGACTTCCCCATCCACCTTGAAAAAGACTACCCAGTGAAAACATGTTAAAGGATTAAGGAACGACAGGAATTCCACCAGAAAACATTTACCATCTCAGGGGCGCACGCAGGATTTTTAAGGGGGGTTATCGTCCCCCCCACCCAAGAAAAAGAAAAAAGCGAGATAGCTGCTGCGCATGCGCCCGCGCTCTGTTTTGGCAGCACTGTACTATACAGCAGCCGCGGCGCTGTCAAAGAAGCATCCGCAGCGGTGCTGTATACAATACAGCACTGCCACGGACACTTCTTTGACAGTGCCGCAGCTGCTATATAGTACAGTGCCGCTATGTAGGGGCACTTCTTTAGCGAAGGGGAGGAGTTTCTGGAGACCCAGAAACCCCCCTACGTGCGACCCTGCATCTGTTGAGGAGACGGCTGGGAGGGACTGCTTGTCAATCCCTTTAAATTTATACCATTAAGACATTTCTCTTCATACGTATGGTAGTAATCAATGCATAAGGGTTATATATATATTGCCCATCATTATCTTGTTGCTGTTTTAATCTTGTTTTAAGTAGGTGTAATATATGTAACTTATATAAGTGTATTTTAATAAATATTAAGAATTTTAAAGAAGGCATTGTGCCAGATCTGTTCCTTCTTTTTCCCTTGTTACATGTTTTTGGCATATTGAGTGCATACTTCTGCTAATGAAATGTGTGGAGAAGGTCACATCAATCGAATCTGGGATTTCATTAAAGATGCATTTTATGCACTTTGAGGTAAGTGCATAGACAAAGAGGGCCTATAAGGAGGGTGGCTTACTACTTATCTCTCCTTTGGAATAGAGGTGGAAGGATTGAAGATCTTATTGCACATAACTTTATTTTTTTTCTGTTTATATCACTTTCACACTTTGGGGTGTTTATATTCAAAAGTCTTAACAACTATGTTAGTGTTTGTATATTTGTTTTTATGAAACCATGGTGATTATCAAAAAGGAGTAATAAACAGAACGGAAATATTGCACTTTCATTGGAAAGTATTTTGATTTATAATTTTTCAGTACTAGATTTTATTGTCAGTCAGCGATTGCTATTTCCCATTGTTATTTTTGTTACGTTCCAGGGGATAATTACAAGTAGGCTTATATGTGTTTGGCTCCACGCCTTGGCTAGCACTTGGTCACGTTCAGAGAAGAAAGGATGTGGAAAGAGCAAAACATAGAGATTGTCACAATATTACCAGCATGTCAGACTTTTGGGAAATGACTGCAGGCACTTATGACAATGGCTAGCATTATAGGGGAGAAGAACCCACAAGAATTGCTAGCACTATATATACATACCATTTTGGAGGCATATAGATATTATCAAGAGCTGGCATGATGGTATTATTATAATGTATTTAGGCATAGGTGGTACACCCAGGTATGCCATGGGGTTGTAAAGATATGGATCTATGGTTGTTGGTGTTTGACGATAGGAAAGTGCTCTTATCTCTTTCAAACACTGGACTGGTTGGATTCAAAGGCACCAGGAAAACAGCCACTGATAGAGTAGCCGGTTGAGTGTTTAATGATTATCAATGTAAGAGAGGGACATGATACTGTTATAGGCACGAGTGAGTGGGGCCATTAAAAGCTTAGGGAAAGGGAGGTCCAGCAGGTAAAGGATATACATATGGCCATAGCTGAGTAGGGATGGTTTGTATGCTAGTTTACTAAGAAAATTAAAGGCAAAATAAAAAAAGAGAGTTTGGATTGTCACCAGGGCTGAAGTTTTACCCTAAAAGCCTTATGCCTATTATAAGCAATATAGGAAAGGAAATCTAAATAATCACTTTTCAAGCTTCCAAAGATGTTAAGACTAACACCAACTGATCTAAATAATGGACAAGAGCTGAACCTGCTGGATACACATTGTCACCTAGGCCGTTTTTTTTTTAAGGTGAGGAGAGACCGGGACTTTCAATGTACCCTTCATGAAGTCTGGTTGAGGTAGCCTTGATAGTTAAATGCAAACAGGAATTTTCTCTTAGGGTGAATAGGTACAGAAGACACCTGAACACATAATAACCACCATTTAGTTCTGTATTACATATATTGTACCTCCTCAGTTTGGGAAGAAAATAAATACTGAGGTCACTTAGGTAGTAGCTTCTGTGGATTTAAATGCAGTTTAACACGTTGTTTAGTGGGCTTTACTTCACTTTCGTGTTTTGACTACAATAAAGTTCTTTCTGTATTTCAGATGACTGATGTACAGCTGGGACATGGTGGATAACAAAATGGCCAGCATCTATTATTTAATAGACACAGGTGAGTCTAAATAAATTAAATCCATGGAATAAAAAATACTGCAGCCTAATTTATGTGGAAAATCTCTTCCCAGGGGTTAACAGGGCTTAGAAAGAAAGCATGATAACAAAAGAGGTTCTTAACTAAAAATGCAAATACCTAATAAATAATATCAAATTAATTATTGGGGTATAATTCAAGTTGCACATTTTTTACTATTTTATCTCTCATAGAATATAAGGCAACTGTAACTATATAGTACATACTGTATGTTCTAAGAGGCATTTTTTATGTAACCTTAAACATTTGTCTTGTACCACAACATCCTCGCTGTTAAGCTAATACATCCCAAGGAGAAGTCTCAGCAAGCTATAATCCTCCAAGAAATCATTCAATCTTAACATATCTGTGAACTAATCCACCATTGCATTTCAACCACTTTGTGAACAGATCTATCATCAATTTAACCCCAATGTATTATAAGTAAAGGCAAATGTTTTAAATCATTATTTCTCTCAATAATCATTAACATTAAGTTACTCAATCAGATAACTTCAAGATCATACCTATATGTAAAACTGTACAATTACTTAAGACCCTGCTCTATTCTGTGACAATGTGTGCCTCAGTCTACACTGCTAAGTCTCTTTAAATTAAAGCTCTCACTTTAAGCCATCCCCTGTTTGTTGTGAATTGATTCCTGAATTAGTGATCTGCCAGGTAGCCAGCAGTTGTGATCCACAGTAATTGGTAAGGAAATATTTAGTAGGGATGAGCGCACTCGGATTTATGAAATCCGAGCCCACCCGAACGTTGCGGATCCGAGTCGGATCCGAGACAGATCCGGGTATTGGCGCCAAATTCAAAAGTGAAACTGAGGCTCTGACTCATAATCCCGTTGTCGGATCTCGCGATACTCGGATCCTATAAATTCCCCGCTAGTCGCCGCCATCTTCACTCGGGCATTGATCAGGGTAGAGGGAGGGTGTGTTAGGTGGTCCTCTGTGCTGTTTAGTTCTGTGCTGTTTAGTTCTGTGCTGTTTAGTTCTGTGCTGTTTAGTTCTGTGCTGTTTAGTTCTGTGCTGTGCTGTGCTGTGCTGTGTTCTGCAGTATCAGTCCAGTGGTGCTGTGTGCTGTGCTCTGTCCTTCTGAGGTCAGTGGTGCTGCTGGGTCCTGTGCTGTGTCCTGTTCAGTCCAGTGGTGCTGTGTCCTGTGCTCTGTGCTTCTAAGGGCATAGTTATTTCCCCATTATTCCCAAGTTTTTAAAAAATAAAAAAAAAGTAAAAAAAAATAAAAAATTAGAAATTAAAAAAAATATATATAATTATAACCAAATGTGCAAAACCAATCCAGCAGTATAAGTCCATTGGTACTGCAATATTACCAAGTTCACACATTCTGCAGTATCAGTCCAGTGGTGCTGTGTCCTGTGCTCTGTCCTGCTGAGTTCCGTAGTGCTGCTGGGTCCTGTGCCGTGTCCTGTTCAGTCCAGTGGTGCTGTGTCCTGTGCTCTGTGCTTCTAAGGGCATAGTTATTTCCCCATTATTCCCAAGTTTTTAAAAAATAAAAAAAAAGTAAAAAAAAATAAAAAATTTAAAAAAAAAAAAAAAATATATAATCATTATAACCAAATGTGCAAAACCAATCCAGCAGTATAAGTCCATTGGTACTGCAATATTACCAAGTTCACACATTCTGCAGTATCAGTCCAGTGGTGCTGTGTCCTGTGCTCTGTCCTGCTGAGTTCCGTAGTGCTGCTGGGTCCTGTGCCGTGTCCTGTTCAGTCCAGTGGTGCTGTGTCCTGTGCTCTGTGCTTCTAAGGGCATAGTTTTTTCCCCACTATTCCCAAGTTTTTTAAAAATTGAAAAAAAGTAAAAAAAAAAAAAAAATTTAAAAAAAAAAAAAAATATATAATAATTATAACCAAATTTGCAAAACCAATCCAGCAGTATAAGTCCATTGGTACTGCAATATTACCAAGTTCACACATTCTGCAGTATCTTGTGCTACATATAATGGAGACCAAAAATTTGGAGGATAAAGTAGGGAAAGATCAAGACCCACTTCCTCCTAATGCTGAAGCTGCTGCCACTAGTCATGACATAGACGATGAAATGCCATCAACGTCGTCTTCCAAGCCCGATGCCCAATCTCGTAGTACCGGGCATGTAAAATCCAAAAAGCCCAAGTTAAGAAAAAGTAGCAAAAAGAGAAACTTTAAATCATCTGAGGAGAAACGTAAAGTTGCCAATATGCCATTTACGACACGGAGTGGCAAGGAACGGCTTAGGCCCTGGCCCGTGTTCATGACTAGTGGTTCAGCTTCACCCACGGATCTTAGCCCTCCTCCTCCTCCCCCCCCCTACAAAAAATTGAAGAGAGTTATGCTGTCAGCAACAAAACAGCAAACAACTCTGCCTTCTAAAGAGAAATTATCACAAATCCCCAAGGCGAGTCCAAGGGTGTTGGTGGTTGTCAAGCCTGACCTTCCCATCACTGTACGGGAAGAGGTGGCTCGGGAGGAGGCTATTGATGATGTAGCTGGCGCTGTGGAGGAACTTGATGATGAGGATGGTGATGTGGTTATTGTAAATGAGGCACCAGGGGGGGAAACAGCTGATGTCCATGGGATGAAAAAGCCCATCGTCATGCCTGGTCAGAAGACCAAAAAATGCACCTCTTCGGTCTGGAGTTATTTTTATCCAAATCCAGACAACCAATGTATGGCCATATGTAGCTTATGTAAAGCTCAAATAAGCAGGGGTAAGGATCTTGCCCACCTAGGAACATCCTCCCTTATACGTCACCTGAATAACCTTCATAGTTCAGTGGTTAGTTCAGGAACTGGGGCTAGGACCCTCATCGGTACAGGGACACCTAAATCCCGTGGTCCAGTTGGATACACACCAGCAACACCCTCCTCGTCAACTTCCTCCACAATCTCCATCAGATTCAGTCCTGCAGCCCAAGTCAGCAGCCAGACTGAGTCCTCCTCAATACGGGATTCATCCGAGGAATCCTGCAGCGGTACGCCTACTACTGCCACTGCTGCTGTTGCTGCTGTTAGTCGGTCATCTTCCCAGAGGGGAAGTCGTAAGACCGCTAAGTCTTTCACAAAACAATTGACCGTCCAACAGTCGTTTGCCATGACCACAAAATACGATAGTAGTCACCCTATTGCAAAGCGTATAACTGCGGCTGTAACTGCAATGTTGGTGTTAGACGTGCGCCCGGTGTCCGCCATCAGTGGAGTGGGATTTAGAGGGTTGATGGAGGTATTGTGTCCCCGGTACCAAATCCCCTCGAGATTCCACTTCACTAGGCAGGCGATACCAAAAATGTACAGAGAAGTACGATCAAGTGTCCTCAGTGCTCTTAAAAATGCGGTTGTACCCACTGTCCACTTAACCACGGACATGTGGACAAGTGGTTCTGGGCAAACGAAGGACTATATGACTGTGACAGCCCACTGGGTAGATGCATCCCCTTCCGCAGCAACAGCAACAGCTGCATCAGTAGCAGCATCTACAAAATGGCTGCTCATGCAAAGGCAGGCAACATTGTGCATTACAGGCTTTAATAAGAGGCACAACGCTGACAACATATTAGAGAAAATGAGGGAAATTATCTCCCAGTGGCTTACCCCACTTAGACTCTCATGGGGATTTGTGGTGTCAGACAATGCCAGTAACATTGTGCGGGCATTAAATATGGGCAATTTCCAGCACGTCCCATGTTTTGCCCACATCATTAATTTGGTGGTGCAGCATTACCTCAAGAGTGACAGGGGTGTGCAGGAGATGCTTGCGGTGGCGCGCAAAATTGCTGGACACTTTCGGCATTCAGCCAGTGCCTACCGCAGACTAGAGGCACATCAAAAAAGCATGAACCTGCCCTGCCATCACCTCAAACAAGAGGTTGTGACGCGCTGGAACTCCACCCTCTATATGCTGCAGAGGATGGAGGAGCAGCAAAAGGCCATTCAGGCCTACACAGCCACCTACGACATAGGCAAAGGAGTGGGGATGCGCCTCAGTCAAGCGCAGTGGAGACTGATTTCCGTGTTGTGCAAGGTTCTGCAGCCATTTGAACTTGCCACACGAGAAGTCAGTTCCGACACTGCCAGCTTGAGTCAGGTCATTCCCCTGATCAGGCTGTTGCAGAAGCAGCTGGAGAAAGTGAGGGAGGAGCTGGTAAGCCATTGCGATTACACCAAGCATGTAGCTCTTGTGGATGTAGCCCTTCGTACGCTTTGCCAGGATCCGAGGGTGGTCACTCTTTTAAAGTCAGAGGAATACATTCTGGCCACCGTGCTCGATCCTCGGTTTAAAGCGTATGTTGTGTCTCTGTTTCCGGCGGACACAAGTCTACAGCGGTGCAAAGACCTGCTGGTCAGGAGATTGTCCTCTGAAGAGGACCGTGACATGCCAACAGCTCCACCCTCATTTTCTTCCACATCTATGGCTGCGAGGAAAAAGCTCAGTTTTCCCAAAAGAGGCACTGGCGGGGATGCTGATAACATCTGGTCAGGACTGAAGGACCTGCCAACCATTGCAGACATGTCTACTCTCGCTGCATTGGATGCTGTCACAATAGAAAAAATTGTGGATGATTACTTTGCTGACACCATCCAAGTAGACATGTCAGACAGTCCATATTGTTACTGGCAGGAAAAAAAGGCAGTTTGGAAGCCCCTGTACAAACTGGCTCTATTTTACCTGAGTTGTCCCCCCTCCAGTGTGTACTCGGAAAGAGTTTTTAGTGCAGCGGGGAACCTGGTCAGTGAGCGGCGAAGGAGGTTGCTTCCTCATAACGTTGAAAAAATGATGTTTATAAAAATGAATAATCAATTCCTCAATGAAGTACAGCACTGCCCTCCAGATACTACAGAGGGACCTGTGGTTGTGGAGTCCAGCGGGGACGAATTGATAATGTGTGATGAGGAGGAAGTACACACTGTAGGGGGAGAGGAATCAGAGGTTGAGGATGAGGACGACATCTTGCCTCAGTAGAGCCTGTTTAGTCTGTACAGGGAGAGATGAATAGCTTTTTTGGTGTGGGGGCCCAAACAAACCAATCATTTCAGCCAAAGTTGTTTGGTAGGCCCTGTCGCTGAAATGATTGGTTTGTTAAAGTGTGCATGTCCTATTTCAACAACATAAGGGTGGGTGTGAGGGCCCAAGGACAATTCCATCTTGGAACTTTTTTTTTTTGCATTATATGACCAATCAACAGTCGTTTGCCATGTTCAAAAAGTAAAACCAAATGTAAAAAAATTCAAGAAATTAAACCAAAAGTAAAATGCCGTGTCATAATTTAAAACAAGAGGTATTGACGTGCTCTAAAACTACTGTATTGTTGTTTATATTTTATAAACACTACACTTGAAAGCTTGAGTCTTTCAATAGAAAAGTAACTGTCCATTGCATGAATATTTGCAACAGGGACAATTTTAGGGTTAAGAAAGTCAACTAATAACACTTCGACGCTGTCTGTCTTTATAAACACTACACTTGGAAGTTGGAGGAGGTATTGTGGCCCCGGCACCAAATTTACTACCGGGGCCACTCCACTGTGCAGTCCATATTTAGGTGTATCAGATATTAAACAACGGTGACAGTTGATACCCAATTTTTTAATTATATTGTGGCCTCGGTACCAAATTGTGTACCGGGGCCACCACACTACGCAGTCCAGATACTTGTTTGGTGGAATTCAGACCAGTTGAGGGTTTTATTATTATATTGTGTGGACCACTCTATCTATACCACACTACAACTCTATACCACTCTATTTCATACTTTAATTCTATTTCATACTTTAATTCTATTTCATACTTTAATTCTATTTCATACTTTAATTCTATTTCATACTTTAATTCTATTACTAATTAATTACCATAAAGAGGAACAAAATAAACCAATTTTACCAAAAGTATAATATGACTTAGACTTACAAACACTACACTTGAAAGATCGTGCCTTTAAATGAAAAAGTCAGTCTTCATTGCACGACTATGTGCAACAGGGACAGTTTTTTGGGTTTACAAAGTCAAACAATAACACTTTGACCCTGTCTGTCTGGGATCTCAATGACGAATTGTCTGTACCATGTTTGGAGGAGGTATTGTGGCCCCGATATCAAATTGGGTACCGGGGCCACCCCACTATGCAGTCCAGATACTTGTTTGGTGGAATTCAGACACGTGGAGGGTTTTATTATTATTATATTGTGTGGACCACTCTATCTATACCACACTACAACTCTATACCACTCTATTTCATACTTTAATTCTATTTCATACTTTAATTCTATTTCATACTTTAATTCTATTTCATACTTTAATTCTATTACTAATTAATTACCATAAAGAGGAACAAAATAAACCAATTATACCAAAAGTATAATATGACTTAGACTTACAAACACTACACTTGAAAGATCGTGCCTTTAAATGAAAAAGTCAGTCTTCATTGCACGACTATGTGCAACAGGGACAGTTTTTTGGGTTTACAAAGTCAAACAATAACACTTTGACCCTGTCTGTCTGGGATCTCAATGACGAATTGTCTGTACCATGTTTGGAGGAGGTATTGTGGCCCCGGTATCAAATTGGGTACCGGGGCCACCCCACTATGCAGTCCAGATACTTGTTTGGTGGAATTCAGACACGTGGAGGGTTTTTTAATTATATTGTGGCCTCGGTACCAAATTGTGTACCGGGGCCACCACACTACGCAGTCAAGATAGATAGATGCGTATTGCGTATCATAGATAAAGTACATTCAGTGGTGTGGGGCAAATTGAAAAATATTCAAAATGCACTGACATTATCAAAAACAAGAGGTTGTCACACGCTAAAACTCCAACATGTATATGATGGAGAGGATGGAGGAGCAGCCGTATGTGTAGTGTAATGCAGATCTGTTAAAGGTTTTTTATATATTTTATTGTGGTGCCCAGTGCCCACTCCTCTACGCAGTCCAGGTACAATTATTGGTGCGAATCATAAAAGTTCAGGGTTTTTAATATATTGTGGTGACCCACTCCTCTACGCAGTCCAGGTACAATTATTGGTGCGAATCATAAAAGTTCAGGGTTTTTAAGATATTGTGGTGACCCACTCCTCTACGCAGTCCAGGTACAATTATTGGTGCGAATCATAAAAGTTCAGGGTTTTTAAGATATTGTGGTGACCCACTCCTCTACGCAGTCCAGGTACAATTATTGGTGCGAATCATAAAAGTTCAGGGTTTTTAAGATATTGTGGTGACCCACTCCTCTACGCAGTCCAGGTACAATTATTGGTGCGAATCATAAAAGTTCAGGGTTTTTAAGATATTGTGGTGACCCACTCCTCTACGCAGTCCAGGTACAATTATTGGTGCGAATCATAAAAGTTCAGGGTTTTTAAGATATTGTGGTGACCCACTCCTCTACGCAGTCCAGGTACAATTATTGGTGCGAATCATAAAAGTTCAGGGTTTTTAAGATATTGTGGTGACCCACTCCTCTACGCAGTCCAGGTACAATTATTGGTGCGAATCATAAAAGTTCAGGGTTTTTAATATATTGTGGTGACCCACTCCTCTACGCAGTCCAGGTACAATTATTGGTGCGATTCATAAAAGTTCAGGGTTTTTAATTTATATTGTGGTGACCCACTCCTCTACGCAGTCCAGGTACAATTATTGGTGCGATTCATAAAAGTTCAGGGTTTTTAATTTATATTGTGGTGACCCACTCCTCTACGCAGTCCAGGTACAATTATTGGTGCGAATCATAAAAGTTCAGGGTTTTTAATATATTGTGGTGACCCACTCCTCTACGCAGTCCAGGTACATTTATTGGTGCGATTCATAAAAGTTCGGGGTTTTTAAGATAATGTGGTGACCCACTCCTCTACGCAGTCCAGGTACATTTATTGGTGCGAATCATAAAAGTTCAGGGTTTTTAATATATATTGTGGTGACCCACTCCTCTACGCAGTCCAGGTACATTTATTGGTGCGAATCATAAAAGTTCAGGGTTTTTAATATATTGTGGTGACCCACTCCTCTACGCAGTCCAGGTACAATTATTGGTGCGAATCATAAAAGTTCAGGGTTTTTAAGATATTGTGGTGACCCACTCCTCTACGCAGTCCAGGTACAATTATTGGTGCGAATCATAAAAGTTCAGGGTTTTTAAGATATTGTGGTGACCCACTCCTCTACGCAGTCCAGGTACAATTATTGGTGCGAATCATAAAAGTTCAGGGTTTTTAAGATATTGTGGTGACCCACTCCTCTACGCAGTCCAGGTACAATTATTGGTGCGAATCATAAAAGTTCAGGGTTTTTAAGATATTGTGGTGACCCACTCCTCTACGCAGTCCAGGTACAATTATTGGTGCGAATCATAAAAGTTCAGGGTTTTTAATATATTGTGGTGACCCACTCCTCTACGCAGTCCAGGTACAATTATTGGTGCGATTCATAAAAGTTCAGGGTTTTTAATTTATATTGTGGTGACCCACTCCTCTACGCAGTCCAGGTACAATTATTGGTGCGAATCATAAAAGTTCAGGGTTTTTAATATATTGTGGTGACCCACTCCTCTACGCAGTCCAGGTACATTTATTGGTGCGATTCATAAAAGTTCGGGGTTTTTAAGATATTGTGGTGACCCACTCCTCTACGCAGTCCAGGTACATTTATTGGTGCGAATCATAAAAGTTCAGGGTTTTTAATATATATTGTGGTGACCCACTCCTCTACGCAGTCCAGGTACATTTATTGGTGCGAATCATAAAAGTTCAGGGTTTTTAATATATATTGTGGTGACCCACTCCTCTACGCAGTCCAGAAAGATACCTTGTTGCAACGTTTTGGACTAATAACTATATTGTGAGGTGTTCAGAATACACTGTAAATTAGTGGAAATGCTTGTTATTGAATGTTATTGAGGTTAATAATAGCCTAGGAGTGAAAATAAGCCCAAAAACTTGATTTTTAAACTTTTTATGTTTTTTTCAAAAAAAATCCGAATCCAATACCTTAAATCCGAACCGAGACCTTTCGTCAAGTGTTTTGCGAGACAAATCCGAACCTCAAAAATAACGAAAATCCGGATCCAAAACACAAAACACGAGACCTCAAAAGTCGCCGGTGCACATCCCTAATATTTAGCCAGAGCAAACAGCAGAGAGGTGATGCAACAGCTACATATTGTCCAATAAACAGGAGCCGTTTGCAGGCGATTAGTGGCAGCTATTACCCTCCTATAACTGGGAACAACACTGTGGCATGCAGTTGGCATAAACAGTCAGTGAGTGGATTGCTTGGAGATGTCAGTGAGGACTATTTGCTGACAACCAGCAAATCCCTAAAAAAGCATGATAGAGCATTGCAACATAGTAAGCCTATCACATCATAATCAGCTACCATTTAAATAAAGCAGGTAGGTTGCATAGATGTAAGTACACTTTGTTTTATTTGTATATTTATTCTATATATTTTTTTCTGTTCAGATTCTCAGCCCTTCGATGTTACAGCGCAGTGTCTCTATCAATTTACAGTACAATGAATTATTTAGCAAAAACAGCTCTGGAAGTCTATTGGTCTCTCTTACAAATAGGAACTTGTTTCCCACTGACTTTAAAAGCCGAATGATATACTTTGTCTGAGCTGTTTCTGACCTTTGTAGAACAGAGACCCAGTAGGAGCTGCATGAGTTTTTCTAACCTGTCAATGAATAATACACTGCAAAGTCAGTGGGAGTGCAAGTTTTGATGTATGTACTTACATAATGACACCTTCAGACAGACATTGTTATAAAATATCCCCAGGTTTAAAAGGTTGTTCTCCATGTGTCTCCTTTCTGTAACTGTCATACAGGGTGTGTTTCTGGATGTGGGCCTTTAATTACAGATACAGGCACACTCTAGCAAACTGCTTGAAAAGTGAAATATCCTTGATTGTAAATGCTATGCAATTGTAAACACAAAAAGTAATTACCAACTAATGAAGAGCATCATTTCTTAAACTTTAGCATCAAATAAAGACAGTTCTGTCTTAAAAAGGTCATTTTAGATGGTTATACAACAGACCGCTAGACTACAGGTAGAATTAGGAAGAAATACTAGAAGGTACATAAAGTGTTAAAACCTCTATGCAAACGTAATTCAATGTTATTTAATCACCATTTGGAATTGGGTTCAATGTTTTTATTCCCTGTGGGACTTTTCATAAACCTTATTAAACTTTTGTAAATTACTATAATCTCAATTCTACTGTTCTTCAGGAGCCTATATTAAGAGTGTGCTATATGGCCGCTAATTAGAGGCAGTTTACATATTGCACCAATACTATTTAGTGAGATCAGACAAATTCCTCATTAATATTAAAGGACAGGTCTACCATTTTGTTAAATATATAAATGTAAAAATACCAGCAGCTTAAATTGCACGGAATGAATGACCTTTGTTGTGTAAACACCCTTTAGTTCATTTAAGATTAGGAATGTACAAGAAATTTTGCCACTGTTTTCAGATTTGCTCTAATTCATACTTGCCAACTCTCCCGAAATGTCCGGGAGACTCCCAAAATCCAGGTTGGTCTCCTGGACTCCCAGGATAGCAGGCAATTCTCCTGATTCCCAGCCGGCTCTACAAATTAAAGGGACTGGGCGGGGCTTAGTGGTGCTGTGCATGCGTCATTGTGGCCTCACCACCTATTTTTATTGGCCGAAAAAAGTGATGTAGGCTTTGGGCGCGGGGCCAACGAGGCGATTCTTAGAGCCCCGCCCCCACACACCCACCTGCTTCTCAGACCTCCCGGGAAACAAGTTGCCAATGTTGGCAACTATGCTCTAATTTTGAATTTGTGGAATCTCAATCTCAAAATATATATAAGTGAACATGTTGTGCAATATACAGACCGATGGTCCAGGTGAGAGTGATTAGCACATTTCATTATCAGACAGACTTAAAAAAACTGAAAAAGATTACATGAATTGTTTGTGCTAAGCACAAACTGTATAAAGAACTGAGTAGAGGTAGAGATGAGCAGAGGAGTTTTGTGCTGTGTTCAGAGATACAGTCTTTGAGTTCCTCTTTTTCTTCATCATTCTGTATAATGTCATTTTACACTACGGGCCTGATTCATGAAGGAAAGAAAAGCAAAAAAATTGTAAATGCAACTGGGCAAAACCATGTTGCATTGGAGGGGGATGTAAATTTAATATGTAGGGACAGATTTATAGTTGGGGTAGGGCATGTCCTAGACCAACTTTAAAATTCAGTGTAAAAATAAAGCTATCAAGTATTTGTGCGCTACATGAAAAAACAGCCAGTATTAACTTATGTAGAAAATAATGAACTAATTTGCACCCCTTTTATTCTAACATGGTTTGTCCAGGAGAAAACTTACTATTTTTTTTGCCTTACTTTCCTTAATGAATCAGGCCCAATTTGTATGATTAAGGAACGCAAAGTGAATTCAATTCAATTCTGAAGAAACGTTTCTTGGTGAATATGGGTGTAAGTACGCTCTGCCTATGCGACACTTGCCACATGCAGACAGACAGAACACACTGCAGGATACCCACAATGCATATGTATATAATGTCCCATCAGTGCACAAAGAAAAAAATTTAATTATTAAATACATTAACATCTATTAATAAAATAATCATTAATGAAAAAATTATTTTTTTTTTTAAACCAAACATGAAATACATTGATCAAGGTGTTATTAATGCCTAGTGTATATAAAATGCATTTTTACAGTTTCTCTTGATTGCAAACACATGTTATAGCATGCATACGCGACTGTCATAGCTATCATACGGCACTGACACCTGTCCTGTAGCTGGTGCAAGTGATACGGCTGAAAATCACGTACTTGACAGATGCCCAGAGGTTGAATTGGATGTACTGTACATTAACTACATGCATACGGCCCTCCCTTGAAATCGTAGGCAGTCGGATGTGTCCTTTGTGTTCAAAGATGAATTGCATGCAGAGGGAGGCTGGGCTAGGGGGCAGGGGGGTATCTGCCCCTCTGGCCCGTCGCATAGTGGGCTACCTTGGGCTGGGTCACTGGGCCATCTGCATTTTTTTCTTTTAAAATGTTCCTAATAGGTTGCTGAGTCAAGTCTAGCCCCACAGGCTAAAGTTTGCCAGCCCTCCCCTGATTGCATGTAATTGTGTTTACTGGCACATAGTCCATTTCTAAGCTTGCGCAGAGCAGTGTTACTCAAAATACAGCACGTAACGGCATTTATGTTCCTTAAAGAATCAGGCCCTTTATTTGTAAATTCGCATTTCGCTAAATTTACAGTCTATTTATTTATGAGGGTCAATGCATTCTGCTGTGTTTTTGTTGAAACGTGCAAAATGTTTAAATATGGAATCAGGTGAATGGTTTACAGTACAGTTTTGAAAATTCTAGACAGAGATTATTTAAAAAAAATTCCTGTTACAGAAAAACACTTGATCTTTTCTCATTTTTTTCAAAATGTTTTTTTTTCCATCTCATTGTTCAGATCAGGGCTGTCCAACTGGCGATGAATGTGCCATCTGCATTTTTTTGTGGCCCCACCATCCCCAACATCCTTTATTGTCACATTATCAATGTTGGTCCTCTCTATGCTGTGTCTCTTGTTTGTCAATTTATCTGGTAGGTCCGCTATGTTTTACGCTGAATTCTTTATTGTATCCCTGTGTTTACTATGATTGTTATTTGCATTTTTGTACTTATTATTATTAAACTTAGCTGTGCTCATATATGATCTTATGTTTATGAATTATTCTTGTTAATATTAACCTAGATGTATTCAAATTTTATTAAGTGCAATCTTGCACTCTTGGCTGTACAGCTCTGCGGCATCTGTGGCGCCATATAAATAAATGATGATGATGATGATGATGATGATGATGGTGGTGGGTCAGGCAACAAACTACTGGAGAGAGACAAGTTGCATACACATGTTTTGACACAATGTTTAATCCATCTTGAATTGAAAGGATCAGACTGCAATCATTTCTTAAACTTACATTTCATTGTTTTAAAATTGCAGGCATGGAAAGATTTGTTTGTGTTTAAATCACTATATTGACTTCCACAATTGAAAAGGACAGATCTGCAAATGATAATTTTCCTTTGTATTTTTCCTGAAACAAATCATTATTATCTACTAGCTTCAGAGTAAACAGATAATCAATTGGTTTTAAAGCGCACAGTCGAACAGCGACAACAACAACAACAGAGGATGCTGATACAACAAATCACTATAGATAGACAATGCAGAATATGTTCTGTGTTGTACTATCTTATTGGTACAATATAATGTATCAGCAAGTGACCGGCTATGCAGGACAGAATTTATGGTATTTCATTATAAATTGTTTAGCAGCAGGTCTAGGTAAGTAATTGAATAATGAAAATGACTATTTTTAATACATATGTAGCTAATGTGTGTATAAACTCCTGTAAATAATATCTGTATAAATAGTGAATTCTTATGTCACTGTTTGTAATTGGTGAATTCTGGAGTCATCGTAGTGTAGGACTAAACCACACAAGGTGCAGTATGTGTGTCACACGCCGGGGTCTGGCACGCTTACCTGTCACTTCTCTCCGGCGCCAAGCGCCACAGCCCCTTCCTGGCGGTTGCCATCTTGCGCACAGTCCCGATCCTTTTATCACCTCCTCCTCCCATTCATTGGACATTCATTCATTACCTGGAGGATATCTAAAGCACCTGTTGTAGGTCTATGGTGCCTGTTCTTTGTGTTTACACCCTGCTCAGACGTGGCTCCCAGAGGTTCCTTGTTACTGCTGCCACTGATCATCGCTCCTCTGTACTCTGCAAGCTTCCAGTCATTCTCAGTGGTTAAACTGCAGCCGTAGACTATTGCAGACTATTGCTCTGCTGTATTCAGCAAGCTTACCAGCTTCCTTTCATTCACAGCAGTTAATACTGCAGCCGCAGACTATTGCTCCTCTGTATTCAGCAAGCTTACCAGCTTCCTATCATTCACAGTGGTTAATACTGCAGCCGCAGACTATTGCTCCTCTGTATTCAGCAAGCTTACCAGCTTCCTATCATTCACAGTGGTTAATAACGAAGCCACAGACTATCTCTCCTCTGTACTCAGCAGCTTCCCAGCTTCCAGTCATTCTCGGTGGTTTTTACTGAAGCCGCAGGCTATCACTGTCTTGTATTGAGCAAGCCTCACAGCTCCCAAGTTATTCACAGTGGTTCGTACTGCACGACACAGACTATGGCTTTCCTGCAGTCAGCAAGGTTCCAAAACTCCACTAGTAACCATCTCTACTCTTTCGTCCAGGTTCTCCCATTGGTTACGCCTAGCACCTTCTCGGAGGGCCACGACCTGCGGGATAGAAACCACAAAGTCCATACCCCCTTGCGGGGTCCCTGGTGGAAACCATCTACCTTGTTAGACTCTGCACCTCTGGGTTGGGTGGAGTTAAGCCAGGCAAACCAATGGGTCTGACAATCCTATTGCTGCTGACAATGCATTGCAACATTATAGCGGTACTGGATACTTTTACTAAAATCTGCAGATCTGCAGTAGATAGAATTAAACCCAGATACATCTACTAGAAAGTACAATTGGTAGAATAATTCAGCTACATGAATCTATTCTACTAAGGAAAAATCGAGAATATATGACTGACAGAAACATCAATTAGTAGTAGTGATTAGAAATAACACATATATAATATAAGGAGTGTGAACAACACAGACAGAATGTGGAACAGCAAATAAACAGTATTAAAATATTTTGGGAGTATGCAATCTGTGTGTGGTGGATAATAGATCACAATAAGATATATCAAGAAATAAAGTGGAGATAAAACTATTTTGAGGGGTGTAATAATAATATTGATTCGTTTATGAACGATACCCTTCTTTTTCCTGAACATACTTAAGGATGAAGGGCCTGATTCATTAAGGATCTTAACTTGACAAACTTCTTATTTCAGTCTCCTGGACAAAACCATGTTACAATGCAAGGGGTGCAAATTAGTATTCTGTTTTGCACATAAGTTAAATACTGACTGTTTTTTTTATATAGCACACAAAAATCAACTTTAAATTTCAGTGTTCAAATAAGCTATCAAGTATTTGTGTGCTACATGAAAAAACAGTCAGTATTTAACTTATGTGCAAAACATAATACTAATTTGCACCCCTTGCATTGTAACATGGTTTTGTCCAGGAAACTGAAATAAGAAGTTTCTCAAGTTAAGATCCTTAATGAATCAGGCCCGAAATTCTTATTTTCCAGAATGAAAGTTTTGGATCATATGTAAACAGTAGAGAATCTATTTCCAAAAATAAATACTAAATTTACAGCTGCGAGCGCTCCTTAATAGGTTGCTGCCTTGGAAATATATAGAAGTGATCACCTCAACACCTCAAAGAGTATATTGAATCAAAACATATATATAAACAATTGGCGCTAGCTTGATAGGATAATTAAATGGAACAATGCAATCATCATAATCATCATCAACATTTATTTATATAGTGCCAGCAAATTCCATAGCGCTTTACAATTGGGAACAAACATTAATAATACAATACTGGGTAATACATACAGACAGAGAGGTAAGAGAACCCTGCTCGAAAGCTTACAATCTATAGGACAATCATATATCAATATATAAAACCTTCCCTATTGAAAACCTTCAATAAACCACAGAAATTGTGAATCCCCTAACAGTGTATGAATTGCGGCCTACCAGAATGTCCAATATTTCTGGCTCTAAGTGTGTTCTTTAGATGGGATCCCTGTTCACCAGGAAGGAAGGATCATGTAGCATGTAGGAAGGATCCTTCAGCACATCATTGATTAGATATCAAACCCTAATATGCTGGTCATGTGATCTTCAATTATGGTGCATAACTATCATATCTTCAGGGAGCTAATATAACAACTGTTAGATAATAATTGCTTAACAACAAAAAAAGGAACTCATATAGATAATATAGTAGAGAATCTCTAATGATAACATATATTGGCATATTCAATTAAGACGGCACATCGCACCTACGCTCAGTTGTGCATATAAGGTGTCAAAACGGTACCACAACATTGAGGATTTCCCTTTGCAACCCTATGGGGGGGCGAACGGAAATCCACTATGTTGCCTTTGGGTCCATTCGGGAAGCACTTTGTGCTTAATTGAATATGCCCCATAATCTTTTAGTGTTGAAGACCCTTGAGGTCATTAGATCAACCTTTTAAATCACTTTTTTTTATTACCTTTTTACTTATCACTTTCTATCATTTTAATCAAATATTTCACTAATAAATATTCTAGTTTGGAACATTTAATGGCTATGAACAAAGTATAATAATTTTATAATATCAGTGTAGCCTACGAGAGTGCCTCCACATTAAAACTCTTTAGTCTTTTCTGAATTACATTGGTTCACAGGGGCAGATTCAATTACATAAATATCCACGCGATGTGCCTCCAGAATGGCTGTGAGATGCCTCACGCGGATATTTTTTAACTGAAGTAATGCTGATTTCTGCTCCCACCTCATAGTAGTACAAGCAAAAATCTGTGTTACTATTAAGCTTAATGTATGTAAAACTGCACATCCGAGATGCTCTCAATAAAATTGCGGACAACTGAATTTGCCCTTATTTGCTAAGTGCAGGCACTATTTTTCAATTGTCATTTTATATTCTTTCAGAATGGACTTGTTTTATGTCATTTTATATCCTGCAATAAATGGGTTGGATCAGCAATCTGCACTCTGTATTTAAAGTGTTTGACCAGGGGAAATTTTACAGACTTAAAATTATGTAGCATGGTATTCTGGGTCGACGTTGGCATATTATTGGATGTGAGCAGAATTGCATGTCACATTCTTCAGCTCAGAACATCTCCTGGCCAAACATGCTTTTATACAGAAATTGCTTTTTCAATGTAGATATCAGTATGATCTTATGCGTTTAAACTTGTTAGAGAGTAATATAGCCTTTAAAAACACTTAGGGGCTGATTCAAAGTGGAATGTAAATCAGTTTGTGTGGTGTATCTGCGCATGCCCAGAAAGTGGCCCGTATTTTCTTATGCTGACTTGCGTGATACTAGCACTTGTGCCCACTTGCGTCTGGAGAGGCGAAATTGGGCAGGGAAGGGGTCTGCAAACATAAGCCGAGTACACTAAATGGAACTCACACCTTTTAGTAGGCTTATGTTTTATACCTGCTATAGGACAGGTGCAGGCACGACTGATGATGATGACTTATCATAAACGAGGTGCATATGCTGCTGATGCAGAGGCGAATGCATATTAACATGCATACAGCTTTGCATATGGATGGAAATACTCTCGTTTTTCGTGCTCTTTTTTTCAACTTTAATAATTACTCTTGTTTTAGGTCCAACAAAATTCCCAAAAATAATAAATAAATATATGCATTTTAGAGTGTTGTTGTTGTTGTTATTATTATTATTATTAATTGTAAAATTGTAAATTTGTAAAATTTAATAAGAACCACAATGTCTTATAAATACTTATCAAATGGTGTTGAAATAAAGCACTATTTAACACTCAGTAGATCTAGATAAGAAATTCTTTGCATTTGCTTCTTTTCTCAACAGTTTCTATTGATTGTTGTTAATTGGTTTCTACTGAACTGTATCACTAGGGAATTGTGGGGGAAAAACCTCACCCTTATGTCTGTAGTTGTGTTATGAAATTAATCTAATATTCAGAAATGAATCCTATAAACCTCAATCCCAGCTCTCCTGGAGGTAAAGACCTTGGTATCCTAATTACGCTTTTTTTCTTTTAATTTTCACGACTTTATTGGTTTCCTATACTGTATTTATTACTTATTTCGCAGAAAAATCAATATTATGAAATCCATGTGTATATTTCCTTATTACTAACCATTTAAAATTCCACAGTATATCCCCTGGCAATACAGCTGATATATATACATATATATACATGCCCACTGGGTATGTGAGTATATTCATATCCATTTATAGATAACAAGTATAATAGCTGCTAAGAAATATTGCCTCTCTCTATTATTAAATTCAGAAAGGGAACTTTGTTTTCCATGTGCAAAGAGAAAACTAAATTCCATGCCTATTAATATATGAACATAAAATAATTTAACAAACAACAGGACAGTTGATTTGATAAAATCAGTAATACCTTTTCCACAATCCATTTTGTTGTTCCAAACAGTGGTCGAAGTGGGCCAGTATACAACGGTATACTATACCGCCACTTCTGCCACTGCTGTCATTTTAGCTCCCAATGTGCCGCCTGTCACATCTATGTAATGCGTACATAGTGTTATGTAGCTTTTGACTTTTTAACTTTTTTGTACCCCTGCAGATCCTGTACTCACAGCAGCAGTGGAAACTGAAAGTATGCGTTCCACCTGCATTCCATTCACTCTCACCGAGTGAATAGAAAAGTCAGCAGAAGAAAGGGGGGAAAAAAGTGGCGAAGCAGAAAAAGGAAAATAATTGAGAGAAAAAGGAAAGCTTCAGGAGCAAAGATAAGATAAACAAGGAAGAAGATTGTGCAGGGGGATATGCGAAAGAGACAGGGGAGAAGTTTGTGCAGGGGGATATGTGAGAGGGACAGGGGAGAAGTTTGTGCAGGGGAATATGTGAGAGGAACAGGGGAGAAGATGGTTCAGAGGGATATGTGAGAGGGACAGGGGAGAAGATGGTGCAAGGGGGTGTGTGAGAGAGACAGGGGGAGAAGATGGTGCAGAGGCATATGTGAGAGAGACAAGCGAGAAGGTGATTCAGGAGGATATGTGAGAGGGACAGGGAGATGAGGATGCAGGGGGATATGTGAGAGGTACAGGGGAAAGATGGAGCAGGCGGATGTGTGAAAGAGACGGGGGATAATATGGTGCAGGGGGATATGTGACGGAGACAGGGGAGAGATGGGGCAGGGGCATAGGTAAAAGAAAGTGTGATGTCAGAGATGGCTTAAAAATGGGAACGTCAGGAATGCAGCCATCATAAAACACAAGTAGCAATAAAGGATGGGAATGCACAGACACAGATTTATTTTTTTTGGGGGGTGGAAACATTCAGGAACAGAGGGGACAAGTGTTAAAAAAATCAATAAAAAATCAAGTTATCATACTCCATTCACTTATATTTTCCATACCCCCTCTTCCAAGTTTCCACTTCAACCAATGGTTTGAAATGCTCTTTAATTTACTTATGGAACATTATAAATGATCACAGAAAGATAGTACTAAACTGCCTGGAGAGAATACTGGAAAATAAAGTCATCAGTTTATTTTTAAGAAAATGACCATGTAAAAATCCACCACTTACAGTAGAAGCAAATCAATTCATAAATGCTTGAATGCCAAGGAAAAAGAGTTTAAGAAAGATGAGTCATAATGTTCTTTGTTGCAGATATTCATATATAATGATTAAGGACATAAAAAGAAATCACAGTTCTACTTTGAGGTAATATAACTTAACTTTAATATTTGTTTTGCTACTTTGTACATTTGTAATTCAGTCATAATTTAGTATAACAGATGAAAAATATATGTAAATTAGATTTTACTATATGCTTCTCACAGCATACTTTGCTTCAGAATTTTGCAAAGGCTGCTGTTGGTGACAGCTATTATAATCACTATTAGAAAATACCTGACAACAGCAGCCAAGTATGCTGCGCAGCGGCCACATACACGAGGGCTTTCAAAATTACCTCCATGTTAGCGTCTGCGCCGGTTGGGTAGTGGAAACTTGTTTCCCTGAGCAACCGTACTTCTGGCACCATTTGTGGCTGGAGCACACTTCTAGTGAAACACACACAAACAACTTCTTGCCTTTTTATTTTGTTTTAATATCAGGATGGTAAAAGTATTTGACTATATAAATATTCCACATTGTTTCTTGTGACCCTAAACACTAAATAATCAGAGACCAGCTCTCTAGTCACCGGCCAGCTTCTCTAGCTTCGGTCACACTGAATAGTTTTTATACCTGACACTCCTCCCACAGCCCTAGCTTTATGAGCAGGTGACACTCCCACCTTCCCTTTAAAAGGAAGTTCTCAGCTGTTCTTGTTTGCGCTGCCTACAGACACACCCTGTCAGCCTACTGTGTCACATAAGTCCTCCTTGCAGTCTTTCTCTGCAAATTGCCAGCTAAATATCTCTCTTTGTTACATATCCTTCCCCCTAGCGTCACCAAGTAGGGGGGCGCGGACTTTGCTAGGAGCACAATTTTTTGCGATAACGCATCTGCATTTTTTATGCAGAATCCCTGTTCTATGTTCTACTGAGAACTTGAAAGATTGCAGTGCAAAGAATCTGCAGGTTACCTTGGCATTTACCTCCTAGTTGTTCTGCATCCACTGCAATGGTGCATGATCTGTTATTAATGTTAATTCTCTTCCTAGGAGATAATAGTGGCGAGCTTCTGTAGCCCATTTTATGGTGAGACATTCCTTCTCCACATTGGCATATTATTGTTCCCTTGGAAGTAACTTCCGACTTAGGTACAGGACAGGGTTTTCTACTTCATCCTTCTCCTGAGACAAGACTGCACCTAAGCCAACATCGGAGGAATCAGTTTGCAGGAAGAACCTCCGGGTAATGTCCGGTGCTTGTAGAACTGAAGAGAAATGAAGATCTGACCAAGCAGCTACTGCAGAATCAGACTAAGCTAATCTATCTGGATCACTTTTTTGTAACATGTCAAAGTGGAGCAGCTCTAGTGAAGAAACGGCTTACGAATTGCCCGTAGTAACCTACTAGGCCTAGGAAGGTTCTAGGCCCAGATTTCTATTCTGGCCTTGGCAAATTTTTGGCTGCCACCACTTTGTCCAGATGGGGTTTTACTCGCCTTCATACCCTAAATACTTGGCTTCTCTGATGACTATGGCACATTTTTCTGGATTAGCCTTTTTGTTCTACATATCTTAATGAAGCCAAGACCGCCTTGACTTTGACCAGATGTGATTTCCAGTCAGGGGTAAAAATCACTATATCATCTAAATAAGTGGCTGCATAAGCTGTATGGGGTCGTAGCAACTTATTCATGGCCCTTTGGAAGGTGACAGGTGCTCCATGCAACCCTAAAGGTAGGTCTTTATTTTGAAAGAGACCATCAGGGGTGAAAAATACAGTATTTGACTTGGCTGAGGAAGTAAGGGGAACTTGCCAATACTTCTTTGTTAATTCAAAAGTAGTTAGGTAGTTACTTGCAGCTAGATTTTCTACCAGTTCATCCACATGTGTCATCGGGTAGCCATCAAACTGTGACACGCTGTTTTGCCATCTAAAGTCATTGCAGAACCTAATAATCCGATTGAGCTTTGAAACTAGCACAATAGGGCTGTTCTATTCACTAGTGGATTCCTCAATTACATGCAGCTGAAGCATCTTCTCAATTTCTTTGTTCCCATCAGCCTTTCTGTCTTCTGGAATGCAGTACAGCTTCTGCTTTGCAACAACTCTTGGCAGGGTAAATGTCATGTTCGATTAAGGTAGTGAACCCAGGAATCTAAGAGAAGACATCCCTGTTCCGGTGTATCATTTCTTCAGTCTGTTTTTTTCTGCTTAATAGACAATGCTGGCTCTATGGGCAATTTAGACTTTTCAATGACAGTACTCACTACCCAAGGAGAGGTGTCCTCACCAGGTTTAAATAGATTGACATGGTATATTTGCTCTTTCCGTCTTCTTCTCCACCTGGCGGAAACTCTCTAGGAATTCATATGGACCTTGCCAGTGGGTGAAAATGTTGCTTCCCTGGCTTGAAACCAGGACTAGGACCTTGTCTCCGGGGCACTTTTATCATAACTTCTCTTCTGTTGTTCCTGAGCCTCTTTTATATGTTGTTGTACAATGTGCCTTATCTTTCCTAGCCTCTCATACATTTGGGATACAAATTGTACGAGATTTGGCTCCTTCATGCCTTGCTGCTCCCACCCTGTCTTTAACATATCCAAGATACATCTGGGCTTTCTCACAAACAATTATTCAAAGGGACTAAACCCTATTGAGTTTATTACAGAGAAAGAAAAGACAGTGTAAATTGAGGCACTCCGTGGATGCTCATTAATATTTAACTTTTATTAGATTGATTAAAATGGACAAGAATTGAGCGAAATAATTAAAAAGAATAGTTAAAAGTTGTGAATAGTGATTAAAATGCAAAAAAAAAATTTTTTTTGCAAAGTCTCACCTTAATCCTCTTATATATATATGAGATAACAGGCTTAAATGGCACTAATTAACAGCTATGTAACACTTAATTTTATAAGCAAAGTAGTGGGATTTAGCTAATTGTATTGTTATCCAAACACCAATGATAATAATGGTTAGGTAAGATTATTCTAACTATAATGTCAATCGATCTTTGGCTAAGGATAAACTTACAATAGCATCACAAATAGAATTCTCCTATGGAGCTTGTGTAAGGTAATCTTACAACTTAAGAGTCTGGTGCAGGCTCATAGCTTAGAAGTCTGATAAAGACTCATAGCAAAAGTCCCTCTCATACAAAAACTCGTAGCGCTAAATTTTGATAGATTTAGGCAGAGACATAGGAGATTAATAAAGCTAAGTACAGGATTCGCGGGGTTTTGTGAAATTTCCCTACCTAAAATAAACTGGGAGGCGATCCTTGAGGTACATAGCATAAAATAAAGAAAGGTGAGACACAAACGCCGACGCGCGTTTCGCTCACTGGCTTTTTCAAGGCAGAATGAATCCCGGATTTGACAGCTCTTATATACCCGTTTGTATGGGTGTGGTTAGAAATCGAGGAACCAATCGTCAGGTTAGATCCAAAATGGGTGTATACGCTGTCCTTCGGAAACCCTCGTGGGTTTGATTGACAGATAGGCTGCCCTATAGTTATTGTAATACTTAGAAGGTTTCTTATTATTGGTGGAAAAGCAAAAGAGATGAAATGCTTATCTCGAGGTTAAATTTCCTGAGTTGATGTTCATAATATTATATGATAATGTAGACAAAGTGAGTTGTTAAAAGGTAAGCAAGTAAAACTTAACCATATAAGTGGTTTTTATATTATACACGGGAACATATCGTAGCTTTGCTGTTCTGATTAAACACTCCTACGGAAACCTAATATTGAGGCTGGGAGCGGCAATGATTAGACTTTGTTAGTGGTTATTATATGAATATCCCTTGAGATTATTAATATGAGGGATTCAAATACCCTTATTAATTTCTTTTATAAAAACTTTGTTTATATCTATATGAGGAGAAAATAAATAAAATGTAAGTAGAGAGATTGTGCAATATGAATATGTTTATAATTTTGTAATTTTTGGGATCTTGATAAAGTACATTAATAATGTTGAAGTGTTGTCGTAAGTGAAATATAGAGGGTGAAACCATTTATTTATGTGTATAGAAGAGCATAATTAGTCCTTCTAGGTTGTATGAAGTGAAAAAATCTATAAATATACATTAATGTGTCCTTCTACAATATATATCCATAAGGAACATACCGTAGAGAGTATAAGAATTTTTTTGGAAATAAAATGCATTTAGTGTAATGGAATTTGTGTTATAATAAGTACTGATAGACAGCGTGAATGCATAAAACTTTGATAGGGATCCCAATTTACATAAAATTAAATATAGAGAGGAAAGAACTCAAGCAAAACTTTGAGATTCTCCTAATGTTCTTGATAGAAAAATTATATATAAATATAAATGTCTACCAAAATAAAATGTGTTCAATACATATCATAAAAAAGATATATAACTATTATAATCATTAAGTCCATATGGGGCCATGCTTCCCATCTGGAATATCATTTTAGTCTCCTTTTGAAGTAATTCCTTTTGTAAGTCACCCCCTCTAATTCCCAAATTTATTTTGGTTATAGCAAAAGCTTGTAATCCCTTTGGATTCCCATCGTGATATAATAAGAAATGTTTTGCAACAGAAGTCAGTGTTTTAAATTTTTCGTGATCTTTTTTGCTGTTCCTTATGTTATTAATATGCTCTAGTACTCTTTTTTTGAAAGGTCTGGTGGTCATTCCAATATATTTCAAGGAGCATGGGCAAATAAGGCAATAGACAACCCCCAAGGAGTTACAGTTTAAAAATATCTGTATCTTCCACTCCTTATTGAATTTGTCTTTATACATTTTAGTTGGTACCATATATTGACAGGCCTTACACGTTCCACATTTATAATAGCCCTTAAGTTCTTGAGGGTTATATTTTTTATTTTTATGAAGATGACTGTGTACTAATTTGTCTCTGAGATTTGTTGCTCTACGCCAACTAAATGATAGTTGTTCATCAAGATTTTTCTTTAGATCCTGGTCAGTTAATAAAATATGCCAGTGTTGTTGAAAGATCTTCTGTAACTGTCGCCACTCAGCACAGAAAGTTCCGATCATCCTGATCTTGGGGTTAACCTTATTGGGATCCCTTTTAGGATAAATTAATGACTCCCTTTTTGTGTTACTAACCAATTTGTTGGCTTTTTTTAGAATTTTATTACTATAACCCCTATGTTGTAATCTTGTTAGCAGTTCAGAGGTTCTTTGAGAACATGTTTGTTGGTTAGAGCAATTATGCTTAGTCCTCAAGAGTTCTCCTTTTGGGATCCCGTATAGGACTGGTGGAAAGTGAGAGCTTGTACAGTGTAGTATGGTGTTTCAACTCAGGAAATTTAACCTCGAGATAAGCATTTCATCTCTTTTGCTTTTCCACCAATAATAAGAAACCTTCTAAGTATTACAATAACTATAGGGCAGCCTATCTGTCAATCAAACCCACGAGGGTTTCCGAAGGACAGCGTATACACCCATTTTGGATCTAACCTGACGATTGGTTCCTCGATTTCTAACCACACCCATACAAACGGGTATATAAGAGCTGTCAAATCCGGGATTCATTCTGCCTTGAAAAAGCCAGTGAGCGAAACGCGCGTCGGCGTTTGTGTCTCACCTTTCTTTATTTTATGCTATGTACCTCAAGGATCGCCTCCCAGTTTATTTTAGGTAGGGAAATTTCACAAAACCCCGCGAATCCTGTACTTAGCTTTATTAATCTCCTATGTCTCTGCCTAAATCTATCAAAATTTAGCGCTACGAGTTTTTATATGAGAGGGACTTTTGCTATGAGTCTTTATCAGACTTCTAAGCTATGAGCCTGCACCAGACTCTTAAGTTGTAAGATTACCTTACACAAGCTCCATAGGAGAATTCTATTTGTGATGCTATTGTAAGTTTATCCTTAGCCAAAGATCGATTGACATTATAGTTAGAATAATCTTACCTAACCATTATTATCATTGGTGTTTGGATAACAATACAATTAGCTAAATCCCACTACTTTGCTTATAAAATTAAGTGTTACATAGCTGTTAATTAGTGCCATTTAAGCCTGTTATCTCATATATATATAAGAGGATTAAGGTGAGACTTTGCAAAAAAAAATTTTTTTTGCATTTTAATCACTATTCACAACTTTTAACTATTCTTTTTAATTATTTCGCTCAATTCTTGTCCATTTTAATCAATCTAATAAAAGTTAAATATTAATGAGCATCCACGGAGTGCCTCAATTTACACTGTCTTTTCTTTCTCTGTAATAAACTAAATATATCAGTGTCTGGGTGCACCCCCCGGTTTGAATTTTTCCTTTCGGGTTAATCAGGATTTATCATACTTTATGCTTGCAATACTTTACCTTGTGCGGTTCTTCCATCCCAGTCCTAAACCCTATTGAGGCCTAAGGTACCTCACGGATGACAAACATCAAATAGGAAAAAAGTGTTTCCCAATCTTTTTTTTTCCAGCGCCATGGCTTTCTTGAGCGCGTGCTTGAATGTGCGATTAAATCACTCCACTAAGCCATCCATTTGTGGATGGTATACGGAGGTGTGAAGAGTCGTCACCCCTAGCAACTAGCACATGTCCTTCATCAGCTATGACATGAACAGGGTGCCCTGCGAGAATTTCATTGGATTTTTCCAAGCACGTGAACATCAATACAAGTTCTTTGATTATGGTGCTGGACTTCATGTTCCGTAGGGGAACTGCCTCTGCATATCTGGCCGCAAGGTCAAGCACTATTAGTATATATTGGTGCCCATGACGGATTACTCCAGCGGCCCCATCGGGTCCCTGGCTATCTGTTCAAAGGGAACTTGTTTTATTGGTATTGGGATGGGACTTGCTCTGTACATGGGTTTGGGACAGGTTCTCTGACAAATGGGACAGGACCGGCAATACCTTTTCACTGCCATGTGTACACTGGGCCAGTAAAACCTGAGCAGAACTCGTTCCTGTGTTTTATCCTCCCCTAGGTGTCCTTCACAGGCATGTGTATGTGCTGCTTTTAATATTAGCGGTAGATGGACCTGGGGAACCATTAGCTGTTCTACTTTTACCCCCTCTACGATAGCAACTCTATACAGAAAGTTACTTTTGACAAAACAAATATGGAATACATTCTGCAGATTGGATGGCTTTCGCTAACTCATTCACCTCAGTCACACTTATAAAAGGTTTCTATGATGTTATCTGTAATGTATGGTGGTCACTGGGATGCACGTCATATTGTATATCATTCCTTGGGATGATTTCTCTATTGTATATAGGTAATTGGGATGCACTCTGTATTGTATATCGGTCAATAAAATGCTTCCTATGTTTTATATAGGTTCCTAAAATGCCTGCCTTGTATAGAAATCTCTTAAATGCCTGCTGTTGTTATGACTCTGCCTACCATTGCGTGTTGCATTGGCCTTGTCTACCACCCATGTGGCTAGAGATAATGGTTTGCTAACCTTTCCTAATTTTGTATTGGCCCTGCCTTTTATTTATTTAGTCCCACATACATTTTTTCCAGGGCCACTTTAAATTCCCAATCCGCCCCTGCCGGAGTGTTAAGAGTTAACTTGCTTCGCCAGGACAGTCTCTGTAGTTGTGTGTATATGTATATAAGTGCTGATTCTGAGTCGGCTGCATAAAGTTATCCGAAAATGAAACTCTTAAACACTGCATGTACAAATAGTGTAGTTACGCCCATATGCTAAGGTGTACACATCAAAAGCTATCAGTAGCATATGCACCAGGTTTGAGGTTTGCATCAGGCATACATATACCTATATATACTTACACTTGGTTTGACAGTGTAAATGCATTTGCTATAATACAGCACATATAATATTGCTTCTTGAGTATAAATAAAAGCACCTAAAATCATGTAAAATATTCATGATCAAATCATCTATCAGCGTTAGAAGTGAATTCACAATCAGCCAATCAACAGCAGCTAGCTAGTGCTGGCATCATCATAATCATCAGCTTGTATTTACACCAGCCTTCAGCAACTGATATGGCTGCTGACAATAGTTCAGGTGCCTCTGTGAGGTATAATGCACACAGGTCAGAGGGGTATAGGAAGTGACAGTAAAAGTCAGAGGCATGCAGTTTTGATGGACTAAGGTCTGATGCCGTGTATGCATCAGTATTTACAGGTTGTTATATCTGTGGCAAAGTGTTCTCCAAAGGTAAGAAGGATTCATATACTCCGCCTTTTACCAACATTTGTACATGTACCACCAGGGCCGGACTGGGACTAAAAATCAGCCCTGGCATTTGAAACATACAGGCCCACCTCTGTTGGTGATGCTGCGCAACGGTGGCGGCGCCAAGGGCGTGGCCACATTATGTTGGAGGCGTGCTCGACATGGGGTATTGATATATACATTATAATAAAACATTACATTTATCAGGCCCTCCCCACCCACATCACGCCACATCCCACCCCAAAAACACATTAAAACACCCTAGTCCACTGTACTTATCTATGCTTCTGACATCCATCAGGATAGGAACTTCCTGTAGAGTGAGCAGGGAAGCTCTGAGTCTCACAAGATTAATAAATCACATGAGATTTAGAGCTCCTCTGCTTGATCTGCAGGCTGTGTCCTGTTCGGGGACTGGGAGCAACTATCAGATTCCTCCTGCTAACCAGAGCTGGATTAAGGCTCGGGGGGGAAGGGCCCTAGGCTCTTAAGACAGGGGGGCTCCT
Source organism: Mixophyes fleayi (assembly GCF_038048845.1). Lineage (NCBI taxonomy): Eukaryota > Metazoa > Chordata > Amphibia > Anura > Limnodynastidae > Mixophyes > Mixophyes fleayi. The sequence continues at coordinate 43,049,558 of NC_134408.1, forward strand.
ATATGTAATATGGTTACTAGACACATTTTCAACAAATACACAGGCAATACTGTGAGCACTACTGTTAGGTGCACACAGTTCTGCCTTCACAAGCAGTACAATGTGAAGTGGGACATACCTCCCAACTGTCCTTGCAGTCAGACCAAATCCTGACTAAGCGGGACAGTCACCCACAAAATTCAGGACAGTTGGCAGACTGTCCTGCTCTCTCCTACCTGACTTGTGGCTGCTGGTGTCTTTAGATCAGTTGCTGCTTGTCTGGATCCTGGAATATTGAGGGCCCTATTTGGAAAAAATGGGTACATGAACTTCAGAAAACTCCAAGCAGCACCGCTGTTAAATCAATATAGCACCCACATTTTAAAATTAGGTCTCACTACAGCCCCAACATCAAAATAATAGTGTTCACATTTAATAAGTAAACCTATTTCCCTCCCTGCAAACAGCCCCAGCAATAAATTAATAGTATTTATATTTCATAAATATACCCATTTCCTGCAACCATCACTGCCATTAAATTCATAGTCACATTTAATAAATAGACCTCATTCTCCCCAAACTCACCCCCACATTTAATAGCCCCCAAACCACCCCATCTTAAATTAATAGTCCCCACTATTACATTGCCCCACCATTACCCCGAAAACACAATAGCACCCATTAATTAGCCACCATCTACCTCACACACACTACATTACTGTTCCCCTTCATCACCACCACACTGTGCCCCCTTATGATCGCACTGCGCCCTCCATGCTACTTTTACCTCCTTCATCACATTCTGCCATGCTGCTTTTGCCCCTCTTCATCCTCCTGTGCCTTTTATCTCCCCCCTTTCTTCATCCCCCTGTGCCTTTTATATCCCCCCTTTCTTCATCCCCGTGCCTTTTATCTCCCCCTTTCTTCATCCCCCTGTGCCTTTTATGCCCCCCCTTCTTCATCCCCCTGTGCCTTTTATGCCCCCCTTTCTTCATCCCCCTGTGCCTTTTATCCCCCCTTTTTCATTCCCTGGCATTTTCTCCCCTCTTTTTCATTCCCATGTGCCTTTTAGCCCCCATTTTTCATTCCCCTGTGCCTTTTATTCCCACTTTTTCATTCCCCTGTGCCTTTTATTCCCACTTTTTCATTCCCCTGTGCCTTTTCTCCCCTTTTTCATCCCCCTGTGCCTCTCTTCGCTTCTACTCTCTTTTACTTACCTCTGTACTGTCTTTTCTCTTTTCTCTCTTCTCTCCTTTCATCTATCTTCCGGGCGCCGCTCCTCATTGAATGACGTTCAGTGCAAACAAAGGGGGGGTGGGGGTGGACGCCGGCGCCGTGATCATGTGAGTATAAAAATACTCACATGATCGATCGTGGCGCAGGGTACTGGACCGGCCCACACAGCCATCGGCCCTTCTGGCAAATGCCAGAAGTGCCAGATGGCCAGTCCAGCCGTGTGTACCACCCTGCCATAATGCTCCAGTTGTTGGTGGTCATTAATTTTTCTCTGTAGCTCCTGATCCCGAATCTCGAGATTGGATTACATTACTGTACATTTAAATTCTTGGTCCAATTTTCCTTCTTTTCCCTCCTGATCCTAATATCAGAAGAGAACTGTCAGAAGTTGAATGTAGTGTGATGCATATTATTATAATATAATGTTGTGTTTGATGCTACATAATACCTATGTAGTCCATATCATGCTACCACATTTGCTCTTCTCTTCTGCCTCTGTAATGTTATTTGGTGTGAAGTCAAAGTCTTTTCTCAAACCCAATATGTAATCATGTTATCACTTTAGCTTATTTTAACCATGCATCAAGAAAAATAAATATTTTTTAAAATATATTATTGTCTGGCTCCTTAAAGTAGACACCTATTGAAATGTGATAGATATTTAAGCATTAAATAGAAATAAAAATAAAACTGCAGTGATATTGAAACTTGTTGTTGTTTTTGTTATTATTATTATTAACCTTTTGTTACGGCAACCAGTGCGGCATAAACTTATAGAACTAATAGCAGAGGTCTTCACCTTTAGCAGCCACCTTTCCCGTAGAGACTGGTTATGCTCACAGGTACTCAGATGCCCCCAGGACTTAAACTCGATGTAGTATAAGTTTATTCTCGCACGGCCGCATACAGGTACAGGAGGTAACACACAGAGTAGAGGCTGGCAAGAGATCTGCGGACTGGGCAAGAGCCACCGGTGGAGATGTTAAGTACCAGCAGAGTTACCGGCAAAGGTTCAGAATCCGGGTACAGGCTATAGGTCAGGGTCACTAGCACAGGTTCAGAATCCAGGTACAGGCAGTAGATCAGGGTCACTTGCACAGATTCAGAATCCAGGTACAGGCAATAGATCAGGGTCACTAGCACAGGTTCAGAATCCAGGGACAGGCAAAGGTCATACACGGGTATCCAATCTCAGGTGCAACACCAAACAATAGTATAGGAGCAGGCAGCAATACTGGAGACAGGACGCTGTAATCGGCAGTGAGGCTCAGTCCTCACTGCCTTAAAGAGTACAGGTAACCAATCAGAGCAAGAGCCTTGCCAAAGCTCCAGCTGTAGTATAATTACATGTAGCCCCTGCAGACAATGACCAGACAGCTCACCAGCAGGCATCTAACTAATCAGCCATAATTGGCTGAAGCAGCACAGCCCTGCACACACATGACTGTTTGACAGCTTGCCGGGCGTGGCGCAGGGAGACCAAAGCTTCCCGGTTGTTGCCCAGGCAACCGGGACACAGGAACTGGAAGTGACGCCCCAGTCACTGTAGTAACAGCCAGGAAGTCACCAGCAGAGCCAGGAGAGTCGCGGCGGTGCCCGCGGCCACCGCAATCCCTAACACCTTTAACTAAAAAGCACCAACATATTACACAGAACTGTACATTGCCGAGATCATAATACAAACAAATTACATCATGAAATGGGAGGTAAATATTGCAGTGTCCAAATGAGCTTAAAATTAAGTGATGTTGGGAACTTGTTGCATAAAGTAGTGAAATAACAATTGTAGTTGATGCTGGGAAAAGAGTGTGTGGCTATCCTAAAGCAGAAGCAGTGTCAGACTCCAACATTAAAGCAGCTATTGGCTGACATTGGTGGTGTAAGGTGGAGCAATGAGAGTGAAAGTTGTGACAGCAGCTGCTTTCATCAAAGAGCCCACTGAGATGGCCAAGGGTGAGCTGGGCTGCCCCTCTGTGATCTGTTCATTAGAGTGTCTAGAATAGGTGTACACAGTGCTAGTCCTGTGCAGATTGGGACTCTGAGGGATCATTAAGCTTAGGGTAACTATTATAGAGCAGAATACCATTCATCTGAACCCCAGTGCTCAGGGCCATCTTAACAACATTATGGGCCCCGGGCAAAGCAGTGCACCGGGGCCCCTAGATATAGATATAGATATATAGATGTATACAGATACAGATACAGATATAGATATAGATATAGATATATAGAGATAGAGATAGATAGATGTACTTGCTCAGTGACCCTTGTAGGTTTTTTTTGCAGGTTTTTTTCTTTTGCAGGATTATTTATTCTCATTAAGAGCCGTGCCTATGGGGCCCCCTTGCCCGTGGGGGCCCCCGGGCAGCTGCCCATTATGCCCAATGGAAAAGATGGCCCTGCCAGTTCTGTATTCCAAGTCCTGGTTTGCTAAATCATCGGACCTTCAACTGGTCATAGTTGCGAAGCCACACTTTCATGACTAATAAATAGACTCATAAATAAAGCATAGTCTGTATTGAATGCTCCATCTAGATATAGCACCAAAGCTAGTAGTTTCTATGTGACAACAGGTGGGTAAGCTGCCCTGAAATCACAATTATTTATATTGGCACAACTGAGATAGTCAGGATCATCTGTCAACATAAACTCAGGCTCAGTGGGTCCAGCAACCAAACTACAGTTATCCTGAATAAACAAATTTAGAGTCCAGCAGTATTTATTTGCAAACACCAGTAAAGAAGGGATGTCTCCGTGAAGATCATAATTTTGTTGATAACTCAAATCCATTAAGCCAGACATTTTATTTGACCTGAGCAGATTGCTATAGCCCAGTTATTCTAATTTATTTGGTCATAGCCTTGATGACTATATCTTTATTCATTGCACACAAGATTGAGATCAGCATCAACGCAATGGGTGGGACAAGCTGGTATTAGTCCCCTATGAGTTGCTACTGCCTAAAATGTCAGATCATCTCCAGCAGCCTGCAATGCTCTGTGACATAGCAGTTGATTGCTTGCTATTGCTCATGAAGCCTCACAACCAGTCATTGAATGTGCTATTCCATCTGGTGGGGTCCATCCATTTCTAACTTTTGCCACAGCAGTTTTTGCCTAACCTGAAGCATAAAGCTTCTTGGGCTGTTTAGGATTGATTAAAGTGAGAGTAGATTTTGCAAGCTTGCAGCAAAATGGTTACCTGCATGAATGTGGAAATTAAAGTCCAATAAGTGTTCATTTAAGAAATTAACATTGCAGTGATATTTAAAATTGGCAGTTAGCCTGCATACATTTAGATTCTACTAGAGTGTATATATAAATGCAAACACAAGTAAAACAATAAGTCTGACTACTGTGAGGCCACTGCATTGGTGACAGCACTAAATTAATGTTTAATGTTTGTTTGAAGTGAGCAGATTGCTCAAGCCTGGAGTTACTAGCTTATTTGGTCATGGATTTGGCTAAGATGTCTACAGGATACCTTGCTTAATTGGCCACATACAAAACAAAGATCAACATCTCCTCAAAGGACAAAAGCATCTGTAATAAGTCCCCTATGATTTGCAATTGCCGAATGTCAGTAGGACCCATCCAGCAGCGTTGAATGCTCCATGGCCTTTTCGCGCTTATGAAGCCATGCAAGCATAATATTTGTTTCCATGTAATGGGGGACCACATTTTGTGATGTCTTTAATTGTAATTTGTTGCTAGACTGAAGTGTATGTAACAGACTCTAGGCTGTGTAGGATATGAGAGCAGATTTTGTATGTTATCATAAAATGCTTTACAAATCAGTAGTGCTGTATGCTAGGAAACAGGATGAAGTTTGCCAGTCTTGGAGACCATGGGAAAAAAAATGTACAAACTAACCTGATCCATTATCATCTTCCCCATTCACACGAGGAAAACCACTTCTTAGCATGTGCCATGTAACAGCTTTGCAAGTGATTTGGACATACTTTATTATTAAAACATTCTTTGCTTTGCATTATGTATGAAATATTGCATAGATTGAGCAATCCTTGAAGCTGGTCCTGCTATCACTCTTCTAGAATTGTTCTAAATAAAAAGAGGAATTCGGCTAGGATAATTATTTTAAGTTGATGCAGCGTAGTAGGGATAGATTATAGTAAGGGGTAGATCTGGGTATCACCAGACAATAACTACCAAGGAGCACATCATTTGTAAGAGGGGACTATCTTCTTTCAAAGCAGGAGTCCACATAATTTCTTGGAGTCAGGATAAAGGGATCTGATCATTAAAATACCCCTCACCCATCCCTGAATTTTTTAATGATTTCTGTAAGGTTTATTGTCTGGTGATCACACATGATCATCAGACAATAAATTCTCAGTGTCCACATGGTTTGAAAGAGGGGATCCCCTCTTTTAAACAAGAGTGTCACTGAGTTTCCAGGAGATAGGATAGGGGAAGTCAAGGCACATTGTATCCCCTTTCCATCTCCTGGTTCTTTAAACATTTCAAATATTTCTGTAGTGTAGTGGAAGAGGGTCAGCACACTCTGTGATATCATTATACACTGCCTCGTCCCCTGGCTTCCACCGACAAGAAATACCAGTAAGGGACCAGTCAGTAAGGGGCTAGTGAACTTTGGCTTTAATAAAATGGCCCCATTGTTGTTTTTACATATTATTTGGCTCCAGTGTATTGTTCTTACTTATGTTTTGGCTTTAGTATTTTTCTGTGACCTTAGGAAAGAAGAAAATGCAGTAAAACTAAGTTAGCTGTGCTCCTCTGCAGTTTCTTGGCTGTTGAGAGTGTAGTTTAGCACTTGGTTAGTAACTGTAACTGGCTCCATAACTAAGGTTGATTTTAACTGTATTTCAGTGTTGCAAGATTAATTGTTTTATCAAAATGTGAACTAATAACTTTTATTATTCTAGATACATACAGTTTTACAAAAGTGAGGATAAGCACTAGCGACAACTATGTTTTTGCTTGTATACATATAGGGTATTTATATTGCCATGAGACTGGTATCCTGGAAAGTATTGGATTAACCCAGCATAGACTTATTTCTTTTCTATTTTGTTTTCAATATTGCCAAATGTTTTCTTAGCTGCTGTCCATCCAGCCCAAATACGGCTTTTTTGGGTATAATTTATAAACCAGCCCCTGGTTGCATGTCAGCCTACATACCTGAAAAGTGAGTACGTTTGATTGTAACTTCATTTCAGTGTTGTAAATATGGATACCAAATGGGTGTATGCTTTGTATGGTATGATGGAAATATAGTGCCTAGAAACAAAAGTGATTTTATTTCATTTTAAGGTGCATTTGACTAAGGTCTAAGCACCTTTTAGTTATCAAATTTTATCTCCTGTTCGTCCATGAACCCTGTTTTGAAGTGGGTGTGGGAAGGATTACCTGCGACAGATCACCAGAAGGTTAATTTTTGCACAAAATATTTCAGCAGATTTGTGTGCTGACCTTGGGGAAGGCAGTGACTTGTCCACCTGTGTAATTATATTAGAAGGCACAGGGCTGCACTCTGACTGGACAATATTAAGATGTGCAGATGGGAATGGAGGCAAGCAGGAGGCCACAGACTAAGATATAGTGTCACGGTAACAAGAAATTACACTTAGTTCTGAGTCTCTGATTGCTGGCTGAGAGGAGCTGGAACAGGCAGTCGGAAGGTTTCTTCGCGTTGCAGTGTTGGATCAAGTGTGCACAGAAGTTAAGTCAAAGGTGAGAATAATGATGAAGAGGGATCCCTTTAATAGTCCTTGGCAGGCGCAGCTTGATGACACCATCAGAATCCATAAGACTGGACTGGATGTTCTGCACCTGCGCAGAACGGGTAGGGGATGTTGCTAAGCAAAAAAAGAAGCAGCGTCTCCATTGGAGCGAGTGAGCCAGGCGAGAGAAGCTGTGGTATCTGTACAAGTGGGCAAGACGCGTGAAGAGATTTGCCCTTACATTTAAGGTGTGGAATGTCCAGGGTGAGGATGTACATGCCACTATAGATATCCTCACTAAACGTGACGGCATTCTTTTCTTCCAAAAGTGACTTCCAGGCGCTCCAGTTTTAGTAGGATGTTGAAGGAAAAAAGTTTGCACCTTGGGAGCATGTACGTTTTCCACTGATTCCCACAAACATTCTTCTAGGCTATAAACATTCCATTTGATATGGAATTGCACTGACCATGAATAATACAATAGTCCATAATTTTCTCTACTATATTTTTCTTGTATCCAAGAACCTTTATAGGCGGCGAAGCAGATTTATCCGAGAGAGAGACGATGTTGTCTGCTTTACTTGTTACCTATGAAAGACTGGATGAACTTTAAACATAGTAGCCGATAATTGACATTAAACAATGGAAGAGGATGGTTTGGCTGAGATGGAAAAAGGTCCAATATAATGATCAGCTAAATTGTGTGATTGTCGACCGAGATTACATTTTTTTTTAGAATACTATACCATCTCTCCCACTGAGAAGACTGGTGCAGAGTGTCTTTGCTTGTCTGCGTGATATTTATATTTTCTTGATTGATGTTATAGGATAATCTTTTTTCACAAACTATATATGCATTTGTGAAGATCATTAACCGTGGGCACATTCTCTCTTGAAATGACGATTGGAAATGGTTGTGGGTGTTACACATAACTTGTAAAGAAAGGACTTAATTGGGTAGAGGAATTGGTTGCATTATTATATGTAAATTCTGCCATGGGTAGAAGGTCAGCCCAATCATCTTGTTGAAAACTGGTATAAATTTGAAGGTATTGCTACAAACATTAATTGAATCTCTCTCTTTGTCCATTGGACTCCATGTGATAAGCAGAAGACCAAATAAATATGTAAAGAACTCCAAAAAGCCTTTCAAAAACGAGGTGTAAATTGTGTTCCTCTATCAGATACAATTGAATCTGGGTATCCATGTAGCTTGTAGATATGTTTAAGAAACAATTAAGCTTCTTGTAGGGCAGAAGGTAATTGCGCAAGAGGAAAAAAATGAGCCGACTTTGTAAAACAATCAGTAAGTTTGAGGATGCATTTGAAAAACTAAGCTTCACTGTTCAATAAAGGGTTGATATTGAGCATGGTCTACTCCAAATTTATTGGGTAATTTAATAATTAACTTGTTGTCCACATTTGGTGCTGGAGCTAACAATCCAACTGGAGGGGCTACCATGTCCAAATATCAATCCGGCTCAGCACCCTAGGGAGAAGTGTGGTCAGGTGGTCCAGAAGTCAAGCTGGGTCAGAACACAGAATTTAAGCCAAAGGTCAAAATAACAAATTGAAAGAGCTAGGAAGTGAAAACACAATTACCTGGAAATCTACAAGCTGAAGAGGGGTCCCTTTTTGGACGTCATGAAACATACACAGAACCATCAGGAACTGTTGATTAGCAATGAAGAAACAACATCTAGGTCTGAGCCAGTGGGCCAGAAGAAAGAACTTGTGGGACCTGTACAAACGTGCAAGCCATGAGAAGAGGCTTGTCCTGACAGGTAAGGTGTGGCATGTCCAGGGTAAGGATGAATACACCGCTATAGATCGTGACAGAACGTGACAGAGAGTGGAAGGAACAGAGTTTCCGGTAGAGAAGTAAAGTGAGGCTATTGTCAAATTAATGCAGATAAGATTATGTTATCAAATGCACCTTTGTATATAAAAAGTTCATTCATTTAACTTGTTTTTTAACTCTTCTATTTTATTAATGTCTCCCTTGTTCCTCAATGGGCTTCCCTACACTAAGGGAATTTACTGATGCCATCCCATGGAGACCAAGACTGTCAATGTCAGCTTGGCTTCTTGCACTCAGTCGACAGGTTGAGAAAAAACATGCAAATGTAGTTTACCCTCCTCAACAATACATAATAGGGGCTTAGTTCCAATTCGCAGAAGAAACAGTTGTGCTTTGGGAAATAGCGCAAGGAATTGAAGTTACTGCCATTATGTTTATATTCACATTTATAGATAAGACTTAGTTGGTACAGGCAAGAGATTTCGCTTGTATTCGAAGTAGAATGCAATACAAAAGACGCACAGGGAAATAATGAAGGGTAGAGGTGTACTAATCTTTATGCTGTGCTCCATATGCTGTCCACATGGACATCAATGATATATGCATTACGGAAGTGACTGCAATAAAATTTTCTTTGGTTGATGAATTTCTTCAGTTCCTTAAATTATTTCCCAAATGGGAATTATGTTTAGCTTTCAGATATATAACCTATATACAATTCACTGCCACTGACCTTAAAAAAAGATATTTAGAGGCATACAGAGCTTCATATTACTGACTGTTTACCCAGAAGCTATGACATCTTGGAGTGTAGCCAGACAGATGGATTGCTATTGCTAATGCCCAGAAACAAGCAAACAGAAGGGGACAGAATTAATTAGATTTCTGGCGGCTCTACAGCAGACCACTGATCTTAATGCATTTTCTCCAACTGAATAGCACATTAATTTAAGAAGAATGAAGACCAACTTAAGTATTTGGTCTACCACTAGACCTCTGGAGAAAGATGAGGAAAGGTCTAAATTGCCAGAATTCTTCTTTTAGTTTCAAGAAATATTTTGCAGGTACGCCATCATGCTTGCTTAAATTTATTCTACAAATAAAAATAAAAACAGCACTAGTAACATTATTGGGTAGACTCGGGGTCAGTGCAAGTATTCTTAGCGCCTTAGGTAAAGTTTCAAACCCTGTCAAGACACTATTCTTACTTGTGCATTACTTTACTTCATTACATTATTATATTGTGTACAAATAGGTCAATGTAACATTTGCATATACTACTAGCAAGCCACATTTCTATGCTTTCTCTACGCTATTGGGAGTGAAAGTATTCACTTCTGTTACTTCTCTCATAAACCTGGTGCAAATGCTAGTGTTGAACAGCTAGACACATCTTTAGATGTCTCCAACTGAATATATGCAAGTAAATGTGTTCATTTCCTACTTATGTTTAAGAGCAAATAAGTGTGTGTGCGGTGCACAAGGACCTTTATGAAATTGAGTGGGCAAAGCCAAACTGATAGGTATTCTGCACACTAGCAAGTATGAATGCAGTACTTCAGAAACTCTTAATAATGCCTAATAACCACCTATCTATTTCTAAGTCAGAGAGCAGCTGCTCCGATCATGAACAAAAAACAAACATCGGCACCTCAGTTAAAGTTTTATTTCCATGGAAATCAAGCACCCCTCCAATCAACAGATCTTTGTTGAGCTAGTACTGGCTTGATAAAAGTCCATTGACCGAAATGTTGCATTTGTGTTATTGGTGCTGCTTTTCCTCTGTCATGGATTTTGGGTTGTGGTGGACTCTAAATCTATGGGGACTGACGTGACATTGAGCTGCTGCTATGATCTACTTGTGGCACATCTTCAGCACAATATTATCGCAAAAAGGGATATTTACTAATATTGACCAAAGGTGCAAATTTGCATTAAAATCATAGCAATTAATAAACAATTAGGTTGAATCTGTCTAGTGCAAGTTAGAACATAAACGTAAGTGTCTTATTGTTTGTGAGTGCAAAATTCACTCCTTTACACAAAGTTAGTAAATATCTTTCACTTTGTAAGCAAGTAAGTGCAAGTTGGTCACCAGTGCATATTCACATTAACAATATAGTGATTTGTTTATAAAACAGAGCAAATAAGATAACTATTCAAAACAAAAACACAGTTGTTGTAAGTGCTTATCCTTACCACTGCAAATCTGCATATATCGAGTACAATTAAAATATGAGGCATTGATTCATATTTTCATCAAACATTTAAGCTAGCAGCCCAGCATCAAGGGTCCTTATGTCTTGCAAGAACCCACACTCACATCTATGCTGTACACAACACTGAAATGCAATGAATATCATATACTTGCTTCTCAAGTAGAGACTAAAATTTGTCATAATTGTTGTTTTTTAAACCACACTCAAATAACCTTTACTAGCTAACTGGACAGCAACTATGACAATATCAGGCAAAATTTGCAAGAAAAATAGAAAATAAATAAGCCGGTGCTTGGATGTGTTCTCCAATGTACAAGCTAAGTTGCAATATAAATACCTATGAATACAAACCAAACACACAGCTTTGTCAGGACTTATCCTTAAAACTGCAGATCGATATATATATATATATAGTACCATGATATCAGGTATTGGTTCATATTTCCATCAAACTATTTAAGCTTGCAACCCAATGTCAAGGCCCCCATTTTTTACAAATCTTTGGAATCACGTTTATGCTTCAGATATCACTGAAAGAATCGTGTACAGTCACCTCTCAAGTAAGGAGACTGAAATGTGTCAAAAATTGTGTTTTTTAAACCACACTCAAATAACATTTAACAGGTACTAAAACAATATTAGGCAAAATTCTCTAAGGTACCTGTTGCATGGCAATATAAAAGCCCTAAAGGAATACAAAACTAAAACAGTGTCAGTACTTATGCTTATCACTGCAAATTCATACAATCTAAGTTTATTATTCACCCAAATTAATGAGAGCAAACTACCAGTTCATTTAATTTCATTATTTAATTACTCAAGCATTGCTTTGTTTAAAGATTTCAAAGGTAATAAATAATACATCCATATTAATTAGCTAAACAAGGAACAAAGTGAAGTGTTTTGGTGAATTCGTTATTTTGATGCAAACTGTATTTTGTCTAGGAACATATATTGTTCCGAATAATAAGGTCACCAACCAAAATCTCTTTGAAAATGTAAAAAATTATTTGTGTATCTTGCCGGAAACAGTAGCCAGTACTAAATATATTTACACTTCTCCTGCTTCCTTGATTGACATGCACTTACATACTGTCACTCACCGGGTCTCTGGTTCCTCTAAACCAAGATCCAGTTCACTCACTTCTCTGCCGGCGCCCGTGCAACGCCACGGCCGTCCACCATCTTAGCTATGCTTCTGCGCATGTGCATACCAGAGGACTGTTTAAAACCTTTTCTCTCTTCTCATTGGTCCACTAATTGTCTCTCCCTATTTAAGGCACCTCCGACCTACTTCCCTTGCCTGTTCTTGGTCCTCACTCTGCCGAGGTAACCAAAGGGTTCTCACCTCCTGGATCATCGTACCTGCCGTCTCGATAACCTTGTCTCCACGTCAGTGGTAATACCTATTGGCCGCAGTACATCACGAGCGTTACTTGCTACCGCACCTGTTGTCTGATAATCTCATCTCCACGCCAGCGGTAATATCTGTCAGCCGCAGTACATCTCCACGTTACCTGCTATCGTACCTGCCGTCTGAATAACCTTGTCTCCACGTCAGTGGTAATACCTACCAGCCGCAGTACGTCTCGAGCGTTACTTGCTACTGCACCTGTCGTCTGATGATCTCATCTCCATGTCAGTGATAATATCTGTCAGCCACAGTACATCTCCACGCTACCAGCTACTATACCTGCCGTCTGGATAACCTTATCTCCACATCAGGGATAAAACCTACCAGCCGCAGTACACCTCCAGTGTTACCTGCTACCACACCTGTTGTCTGATATCTCATCTCCACGTCAGTGGTAATACCTGCCATCCACAAAGCATCTTAGTATTGTTCTCATCATCTGCTGCCCGCAGATCTGTCTCACTTCTCCGGTGACATTGCCTATAGCTACAGAGCTTCTTCAACAACCCAGCCTGCGCTATCATCTGACCACCTTTCTGTATAGCTGTAAGTCCGCTAACTCTGCCATACTCTCCTGAGGACGCAACCTGCACAGCGGAAGCCGCTAAACCCATACTTCCTTGAGGGAGTTCCCGGAGAAGACCAGCCGCTGTGTTAGACTCCGCGCCTGGTGGGTAAAGTCAACTATTGGCAGATTCTGGGTCGAGACTCCTAGTGACCGTGACATATACCACCCCTTCTAAATTTCCTTACCATACTTCAGAAGATTTGACTTTGATCAATGCTTTCTTTGTATGTACACCATGTTAACGACCAGGTGCATGTCATGTGCATGGTATACCTGGAGAAGAGGTGGAACCAGGATGCACTATGGGAAGAAGGCAAGCCAGTGTAGGCAGTGTGATGCCTACACTGGCTGCCTCAGGGAAGGTTCTGCTGGGAATCCTTGGGTCCTGCAATTCATGTGGATGTTACTTTATATGTATCACCTACCCAAACATTGTTGTAGACTAAGTACACCCCTTCATGACAAGGTAGTCCCTGATGACAGTGGCTTCTTTCCGCAGGATAATGCGCCATGCTACACTGAAAAAATTGTTCAGGAATAGTTTGAGAAACATGACAAAGATTTCAACGAGTTGACTTGGCCTCCAAATTCCCCAGATCTCAATCCAATTGAGCATCTGTGGGATGTGCTAGAAAAACAAGTCCGCGCCATGGAAGCCACAACTTACAGAACTTAAAGGACATCTTCAGAGGTCTTGTGGAGTCTAAGCTTCTATGGGTCAGAGCTGTTTTGGCGGCACGAGGGCGACCTACACAATATTAAGCAGGTGGTTTGCATATTGTGAATGATCAGTGTATACATATATACATAAATAAATATATACACACTTTGTTATTGATATTTTTTATATATTGAGTGTTATGGTGCATGCCTGTCTTTGTTGCAAGTCATAGTGCTGGTTTATTAATGCTGGAAAGCTGGAGAATACGTCTTACAATATTACATACAACGATCCGTAGAATACACTTGTAACACAGATTGACATCAAGTGCCGGATTAAGGGAATGGAGGCCCCTGGGCTAACGGGGCCTCCATTCCCCCGTGAGGGCCCCCCCCGTGATCCAAGCTGCCCGCCCAACCCCCCCCCCAGTGATCCGAGCTGCCCGCCCCGCCCCCCCCTTCAACACTTACCTCCTTCCCCGACGCGCTGTACGCTCTTTACTGAGGAGATCTCGTAAGAGTGAGACTCAAGAGATCTCCTCAGTAAGGAGACTACACCGCGCTGGGGAAGGACTGCAGGGAAAGTGCTCAGCAGCACTGATCGCGCCTGGGCGCCCCTGACCGATCAATATTGCTGCTGAGCACTTTCAAGGACCCCCTGGATGCCATAGGCCCCTGGGCTGTAGCCCAGTTAGCCCTATGGTTAATCCGGCTCTGTTGACATCACTGAAAGAGTATTATAACTCACAAGAAAACCATACAACAGGCTCTTATATTACATATGTTTGGTAAGCCTATTACCATTGGGGTCAACACGCATGATTCCTAGATGTAAGAGGCAGGATTCATTCGGGAGACTCCACTTTCTGATCACACATTTGTTCTTGTTTCTGCACACTGTGGGTGAGTGCACTACATTTGGGGGAGACATTTTGGAAAACCTTGAAAAAGCTATCCAAAGGATCTTATTCACCTTATTCATATAATTGGGACTCTGGTTGTACATGTGAATCACCACCAAAGTGACACATTTATTTTGTATGAGATCATCCACCAGCATTTGGTAGGTTAATTGTTTGTATTAGATACACCATAAGCACTAATAATACTTCACCATTATTTTTACTATATATATATATATATATATATATATATATATATATATATATATATATATCTATATCTATATCGATTACACGCTTTGTTATTGATATTTTTTATATATTGAGTTTTACTGAAGGACAGTAACAGAGGACCCCAGTTCGGCTCAACATATTAGTACACAAGGTTACATATGCAAGATTTCTTAATAAATCATGAATAGAGCAGTCATTAAAATTGCATTTATATCATCGGGTATAGCTGCAAGAAACAATACATAGGGAGAACTTCAAGAAAACTAAAAGAAAGGTGGGTGGAGCATGTAAGAAATTTTAAAAAAGGTTAAGCCCTGCATTCCCTATCTCTGCACTGTAAAGAAGAACAGAAATGCAATATGGACTCTATCCCTTTGTTTTAAAAATGTTGTTGGTGAATGGAGAAAAAAGACTCCAGTATCTCATTAGCACAGGAAGAAATGCAATTAATTTATTAATTTGGTTTCTTGTTACCAAATGGTTCAAACAAAGATTTCGAGTAAAAGTGGTTACTCCGAACAGTTGTTTGATTCAATTTAGAAACAGGGTCGAGTCAAGGTGTGTTGGGTATACATGTATGGCCTGGTCCATATGCAATACAAATATAAGTTTGCTATATGGTAGTTCCATTTATAAATTATGTTTGAGTTAGATTGGATTTTGGGTTACTCATATGAATCCAGGGGTAGAATGTATTTGCAAAACCAACCAGACTCTAGCTATCATTTATTTAGTACATTCTAAAAAATGATAGCTAGAATCTGATTGGCTGCTATAGGCAACATCTCCACTTTTCAAACCCGCCAGAAATCTCTCAGCTTCATGCATTTACCCCCAGGTCTTTTTATGATTATACTAGAAACCACTTTAATTTGGCTTTTTATATGATAAAGTTTTATACATGATTTTGGTTATTATGTTCCACATATGTAAGAAGACACCATAGAAATACTTCTGGGTTTGTTTCATTATTCATGCAGTCAGAAGTAATTTCATTTCTAGGATGTCTAGATATCATAGAAAGTACTAATAAAACTTGTGACTCAACATGTTGGTCTCGGGTTAGCATATGTGAATAACTGAGTTTGAATCTGAACAGATCCAGAAAAATTATTTTAATTTTTAATCTTAACTTATTACATTTTATTTTTTTACTACATTTCTTATTAATGTATAAATTATAAATAGGATGTTTTGTATAAATCAATATTTTTATTCATAACAGTCTCAGACAGATATATTTATTGCTATGACTTTGTATGTAAGATCTATGAAGTTCTCTTTTTCAGATGCCAGGCTAATTTATCATATAGCCAATAGCTGAAGTAATGTTTAGCTTTTTTAAAATGTTTTCTGGTATATTATGTATATTTAGACATTGATTGTTCAGCACTAGAGTATTATGTACAATATGTTGCATAATTAGGAATATATTTTAACCACAAAATGCATGAAAATTTGATTGGTTCTTGGGTATTTAAAACCGGATCCTTAGCTAAGTTCCCCCACACCTTGACAAATAATTAAATGTGAAACGGATTGGTAGAAGTGGGGATCCGTGTCCAGTTGTGCTGCCCATAATGTCTGATGATCAGAGGTCTGCAGTGACTGGCTGTTTAATACCTCATCTGTACGAATCTGTCAGTTCCTATACATGCCCTTGTTTCATCCACATGTGGTAAACATACATCGCTATTGATACTGGATTTCACACAGAGGATTTTGCTTGTTATGTTTTTATCTTAATAGGAACATGTTCCAGCATGTGTCTGGTAATAAAAATGTATATTTTTTTCATGCAAATGTGCAGTTGATATTTATAAGACTCTTATATTTTCCTACTGTGAGTAATTCAGAGTGAAAAACAAATATCCATGATATAAATGTAAAACACATTGTATACTTTGTTTTATATCATTCATGCAGTTGGATGTAATTTCACCTTAAGGATGTCCAGTTATCATAAGTACTAAGAGAGCTTGTGGCTCAATGTGTTAGACTAAGGTTAGCTTATGTGAATGACTTGAGCTTGAATCCTGGGAGATCTAAAAAATATTTACTTGATTTTTTTGTTTTGATTTGTATTTATTTTTCTCTAATGTATTTATTACTAGTAGACTATCCACATAGGTCCTATTTTATCTCCTACCATAATAGCCTATTAGATACATGCTTATAGTTATGATTGTGTATGTACAAAGCTCTGTTTTTTTGCTAGGCTAATTAGCATACAGCGTTTTATTCACATTTAAATCAAATAACACTGTGAAAGATAATACATTTAGTCATATACAGGTTACACTATGTTGTTTCTGTTTCCTTTTTTTTTTCATGTTAACAACAGAGTCGCAAAGAAGAATCATCCCCAGATATTCTATTCAAGGGCTATACTCTTTTTTTTGTTTTTTTACTGTTTTTGTATATTCTTTGCATTTTTTGCATATACTTTGCATGTTTTGTATTTTTATACGAGCACAGATATTCACTATCCTTTGGCTTTTGTATCTGAAGAAGCCAAGTCTGCAATGTTAAAGTCCTAAACTATTGGGATTTGTCAATGTGTGTCCTAGAATATACAAAGACGATATAAAACCCAAATCAGCTTCTTAACTGAATTACAGTAGATGTTCTCTGCTCCTTGATGATTTAGAAGGTTAAAGCTATGTGATCATTTGTATTCTAGCCTAGAATATCTTGATCAGACTTTCTCCTAAAGGACTGGGCTAAATCGGTTGGACAAGATGCAAATTCTATGCCTAAAGCAAGTGAGTGTAATAGGAATTACATATATTAACCAGCATAAGATGTTAATGCTGTCACAGTGTGTGAGAGAAGGCATTTTCCATTTTATAAATGAGGCTTTACAGATGCTTGCTAAAGGTACCAGGAGACAGATTAAACAAACTGAAATTTCTGCAAAAGCTTTCTGGAAAACATTCTTTGAAAATATACGTATGGTAATACTACATTGTTACTAAAGCTGGTCATTCATTTTTGAAGTTTTACTTTGTGTGCATTGAGTGGTTGTTGACTCATTTACACATTATAGTAAAATAAGTATTTACATTATAGTGAAGTTATTATTTACAGAAATATTGTATTCATGAATATCAATATTTTGTTAACAATTCACTGTAGTTGCTGCTCTGTCCGTATCTGTCACTCACTACATTGCATAAATCTATTTCCTCATCTTGTTCCCTCTAATATGATGGGTATAAGAGCCGTGATGAAGACTGCACACAGGAACATGTTGAGAAAACTCCCTGAGGAGTGTGTTTAATTGGGAAAGGACTGAGGCACTACATTTGGGGACATGTCCCCTTCCTCATGTGCTGACCAAACCACACTCCTTAAGGAGTCTTTGAAACACGTTCCTTTGTGCACTCTTCTTTATTGCTACTGTATTCGAAATTTGGAGGGGGTTCATTTGATCCAAGATGCCATAATGTGGTCAAATCACATCATCATCATCACCACTTATTTATATAGCTCCACTGATTTCAAATTTGAAATATCAAAGAGAACTCTGTGTTCTATTTGAAACTCAACAAAAGCCAACACTGCCAATCCTTAAAAGTAATTTTACCAGCAACTTTATGAAACGTTGAGTTAACCTACAATTTTTACTGACATATTATTTATGTAATACTGAAAAGTAAAATTAGTAATTAGAGATAAAGAGGGTTAGGGCTGTGTTATAGCTAGTAAGTATGGAGGGAGACCATAATACAGCACACCCAACATACCTGCCCTTCTTTGTCTCCTATAACCCCTCCTACAGCCTATTGTCCCCCTGTTCTTCTCCTCATCAACCGCCACCTCCCTGTTTTCCTATCAGGCGTGGGAATTCAATTGACCGTGTTACTGTAAAAAGTAACGCGGTCTGCGCACTATTACCATTATTACGGTAGTAATGCGCATAAATACCGTTATTACGGTAATTTCAATGCCGGCTTTTTGCTTGCAGCTCCCGGGTTAAATTTACTGTACTAACAGTAGCAGGGTTAATGCTGCGTTAATCTGGGGGCAATTGAATTCCCTCCTCAGTGATCATACAAATATACAATTGTGGCCAAGAAATATTGGCACCCTTGCTGTTTTTTTTCTAATAATGCACCATTTCTTACAGAAACTGTTAAAATTAAACACACACCAAAAGCAGAAAACAATTATTCCACACCAAAATCCTTAAATGGGCCAGACAAAATCACTGACATCTTTTAGAAGTATTTAGATATAATTAGATTAATTGATTCTCCTTAACTTTGAAACTGGACTCACCTGTGGTGCTTGCAATAGAAAAATCACTGAAATGAGCTTGAATAGAGAAAAGGACCCATTCTCCTGGATTTATATCGCTGTGTGCACTGCAATGAGCATGGAGAAGAGAAAGATATCCAGATAATTATCTGAGGATGTCAAACAGAAGATTGCAGTAAACCATGGGTAATCTCAAGCCTACAAATCAATCTCCAGAGACCTTGTTGTTCCCGTTTCCACCTCACGTAATGCTATTAGGAAGTTTAAGGTCTATAGAGCTGTAAACAACCTCCTGGACGTGGCCACAAGAGAAAAATAAATTACAGAGAAGGATTGTTCGAGAGAGCACCTTGATCAACTGCCATCTCATCCAAGCTGACCTTCAGAAACAAGGCATCACAGTTTCAACTCACACGTGGTATCAACTCACACCACCTTTGCCAATTAAATGAAAGGGGGTTATATAACAAGAAACCCAGGAGGGACTCCCAGCAGAGAAAAAGACATATAAAAGCCTAACTGCCAAAACATACCTGAACCGCCAAATTTCTTCTTGTAGGATTTTATGTGGACAGAGGAAACCAATTTCGTGCTTTTTGGTAAAGCACATCATCCCTATGTTTACAGAAAGCAAAATAATAAGCTTTCCCTACTGTCATACATGGAGGCAATTCAGTAATGTTTTAGGGTTACTGTGCTGCATCTGGCAGTGGATGCCTTGAACGTGTGCCATGGCTTCATGAGATGTGGAGATTATCAGGAGATTTTGGAGTGCATTGTTTGACTCAGTATCATAAAGTTGGGTCTCTGATGAAGGTCATGAGTCTTCCAACAGAAGAATGACCTTAAGCACACTTCAAAAAGTACACTTGAGTGGTTCAAGACCAGACGCTGGACTGTTATGAAAGATCTAGAGATGTTCACTGATCCCTGTGTTCTGGTTTTGGTTTTGGGTTTGGATCTGGATTAACTTCACGTTTTGGTTTTGGTTTGGGCAAAATCACCCTTGTGTGTTTTGGTTTTGGTTTTGGGTCTGTATTTCTTCAGAAAATTGCTAAAATCACATAATTTTGCTCTTTTTTTTGTTCCTACATTATTATTACCCTCAATAACACTAATTTCAAGTCATTTGCAGTCAATGTTGACCACCTCACAGGTCACAATATTATTTTCATACACTTTCGGAGAAATACTGCAGCGACCTGATTGGATGCTAAGCGACAGAGCAATGACTCAAACACACAGCAGTTCCTAGCACATATAGGACACATTGGCACACATCAGTGGCAGAAAAGAAAAGTGATGCAAGATGGAATTGTCCTTGGATCATGAAATCAGTCATAGTTCATTTGATTGCTCCTCCCGTTCCTTGGATAATTATGGTAATTCTACAGCTAATACATGCACAGAATGAAGCGGGCTGTCATGTACAAGGAGACCCTCAAAGGTGGAAAGGGATCCCTATATCCCTACCATGCTGCGACACTTCTTTGTCTGTAACTCCATCTGCAGAACTCTCATTGAAAAGAACATTTGCTCTTCTGGGAAGTCCATGTCTCGCTTTTTCCTCATGCCTCTTCGGAGGACTCTTGGTTGGGATAAGTGGGACAGCTCCTTCCCTTACAACTGGACTACACCTTGGTTTTACCTGGATGTTGGACAATTTGTGAGAGAGCACCATCTTTAGGGACTTAAACCAGACTTGTGGAAGCCATGAGAGCTATAGACATTATGGAGTCTGTTCCAGGGCTCTCTGCTGCAATAGCTATCCATGGAGGCTTACCTCTCAGGACATTCATTCACTCCAGGAACCTGTGCCGATATGTCAACTGCCCCTTCTGCATTACCAGAAGAGAAACAGCACAGCATATTTTTTGGGACTGCCCCACTGCACAGGCACTGTTGCTTAAGGACAGTGAACTTAAGGACAGTGTGACAGCACATGAACTTAAGGACAATGTGCCCAGAACTTGCCTTTCATACCATTCGATATTTTATGGATTATTTTTGGGGACCCACACCATTGGAGAAATCCAGGAGGCCTGGCGCCTTATGAACTGCTTTAAGGATGCTATTTGGCTTGCCAGGAATCGCCTCATCTTTAAAATGGAGAAGATGACCATCCAGGACTGTCGCAGGCTAATCCACAGCCTGCTAAGAGACTATAACACCATTGACAGTCCTGAGGAAGATGATTAATTTTCTGTCTCCTTCTCCTTCTTCCGCTATGTGTATGTTTATTCAATAAAACCTTGGGCTTCCTTACCCCCTCCAACCCATTCCCCCATCACTGTTATTTTGTTGAATGTCTTGCCTTAATTTATGCTCCCTTCCTTATATTTGTGTCTGTCTCAATAAAGCTTCTGTCTTTTGTGTACTGCTGTGAATCCATTCTGATAACACAGTACAATGTGACTGCAGATTTACACTAAGCCTGCCAACCCTAGTATTTGTATTTCACCAATGGCAATTAGAAATGGAGCAAAGGAGCTCTCCTCTTTGTGTGTTACCTATATAACACCATACACTTTGACTGCAAATTCAGAAGACCAAGCCTGCCAGCCCTAGTATTTGTATTTCAGCAATGACAATTAGCAATGGAGCAATGGAGCTCTCCTCTTTGTGTGTTACCTATATAACACTGTACATTATGGGACTGCAGATTTAGAAGACCAAGCCTGCCAGACCTATTATTAATTCTATTTCAGCAATGACAATTAGAAATGGAGCAATGGGGGTCTCTTGAATGTCACTGTAGACTTTGAAGAAAACTGCTACCCCCTCCTCTTTCTATTCTACCTATGACGCTGCCCAACTGCTCTACAGACTGTGCTACCCCTTCTGTGTCCCTCAGTGAAATGGCACTAGATCACAGTGGAGGGTGGTACTTATGGAATCCAAAACGTTCGAGGCACGATGACATAATAATGATGTTTTGCCTCATTTTTCATTCCGAAAGCGCGCAAAAGTTCCGAGCCGGCACAGCTCGGTACTCTAATCTGCTAAGTTTGGATGTTTTCGGTTCTCGGGGAACCAAGCCTAAGCATCTCTAGAAAGAACCATCATTGAGTCCAGATATAAATCCCATAGAGCAACTATGGAAAGATCTGAAACCAGCAGTTGATAGAGGGCATCCGTCAAATCTGGGAGAACTAGAGCAGTTTGTACAAGAAGAGTGGATCAAATTGCCAGTAGAGTAGTGCTGGATGCACAGAGGAAACAGTTGATTACAGTTATTATGACCAAAGGCTGAGCTACCAAATATTTAGTCTAGGTCATTAATTTTGTGAATGCCATTTTTTTACTTTCTGATTTAAAAGTATATACAATATTTAAGTCAGAATAAAAAAACAAAGGTTCTGTAATATTGACAAAGAAGGAATTGTGGAGAACAAATTCTGTTGTTAATTTTAACTTATGTTTAGAGGGAATTGTGAGTTATTTAAAAAAAAGTGTAACAGTGCCAATACATTGTTAAAAAAGCCAGAAAACAAAACTCCACCTTTGCTGTTAGTATAAACAAAAACCACAACCCGTATTTATTGCTTGTATTTCAATGACCACTTGCTTCACTTTTCAAATAGAAGCACCACTCTCTCAATTTAACATTTGGATTCACAGATCTATTGAACTGAAGCAATTTTAACTCTTTTGCTTTTAGATCCATGCCAGATGTTGTTCCGTTCTTTCCTCTCTGAATTTCACAGGCAAGTTTTCTTTCGTACGACTCTGTTAACTTAACACATTATATTTTTGGGGAGAACAGTGGGATAAATATAAATTGCATTCAGCTTTTGCCAAGTTCTTTATGCTCTCTAGAGCAATTAATTAAACAAGAAATATGTTTTGTTGTGGTTAGGTTTTTCTCTCATTTTTTGCAGTTTTCACATGCAGAGAAAAACTATATAAAATCTGTTGTCAATCCTTTTGGGAACAGTCCTCACAAGATGTAATTGTGTGTACAAAGCGTTTGAAATGACACAGGTGTCTTCTTCTTGGGTATATAAACGAACACTAGAACAGAAGTATGAATTCCCAAAGAGTTGTTAAGATGTGAATGTCATTCAAAGGGAATCTTCAAGTGAAGAGCTGAATGGATTAACCTAAATAAGTGTTCTTATGAATATTCTGTACCTCATTATTTTAGGTCTAATTAAAAATTGTATAATACACATTTAGGAACATACTCCAAGAGTGTATGTATCCATTAAGTTCATATTTTCCCTCTGCGAGTATCTGACGCTAAAAAGACCCATCTGTGACTGATTTTTATCTTTACATCACAAGATGAGTAGAATTTTCTATTTCATAATGTTAGATTCATTGTCTTAGGAACAGACAATGCAGCAGATGTACAACATGCAAGGAAAACTTTTTTAGGGCCCAGGGATACGTGTTTACCCGCACTAGAGGCCCCACTCAGCTCTTCTCTCTACACACAGGGACCTGTGTATGCACTGTGAAGGAAGCTCTGTTTAGCATGGAACGGAAATCCCAAATGTTAGTTACGCCATTGGGTTGCAACAGACCCAACTGTGATCATGCTGTCATTAAGAGTGGGGCATGTACCAAGCACTGTGATTCTCCTTGGGTAAGTTTACATATTTTATTTCCTAAAAGCTAATTAGAAGTTAGTTATTTCTAATGATGTAACAACAAGCATTCAAAAAATGTTTCTGATTGCAAGTTTATGCGTATTTTAGACTTGCGAACCCCTTACACCTGCAGAGACGGTATGGATGTAGTAAAGCTTTAGTTTAGTACAGAAAGGGCATATACACTTAACTGTGGCATAAACCCTATACATGTAACCTAATGACACTTGGATGCATTCTCAGATGTACGTTTTAGGAGGCGTAACCTTTGTAGGTACTGGAGATCTGGGGGTAAATGTATCAAGGTCCGATTTTTTTCAGCATTTTAAAATAGCTGCAAAGAGGATTTTAGTCCCAAAGTTGCCAGATGTATTAAACTGCAATTTTTACTCTGATCTTAAAAATCACTGGTCATCTCTGGCAAAATACTCACCAATCAGATTTCTTCTTCTTTCACCAGCAGATTTTAATCCAAAAATGCTTGAAAACCATGTCCTAAATAAATTTGTAATTCCAAAGTCCACGCTTGAACCATGTCCCAAATAAATTTGTAATTCCATTAGTCCAGGCTTGAACCATGTCCCAAATAAATTTGTAATTCCAAAAATCCATCTTGAAATGTCCCAAATAAATTGTAACTCCAAAGTCCCTGCTTTTAAATATCTTCTGTTCTTCTTGGCCAAAAAGGCCCCCTTGTTGCTAGCAGTTTTCTTTTCTTCAGCCCAGGAGGGGCCCCATATTTGTAATCCAAATCCGGAACATGCTTATAAAAAAACAATAGACCCAGTTTACAGACGTTGCAACTACTGCTTATACAGTGTACAAGCAAACCGACCCTACTGAATAGAATCCAGCCGCGAGGTCTATTTATACTCTATGGGGATTTCCCACACTGTCCTGGGGATTTAACTGCAGACTTTCAGCTTTAATTTGAGGGTATTTACATCCAAATTAGATGAACAGTGTAGGAATTACAATGGTTTCTATATGTGCCTCCCACTTTTTAAGGGACCAAAAGTAATGGGACAATCGACTCAAAAGCTTTTTCATGGACATTTGTGGGCTATTCCCTCGTTATTTTATCATCAATTAAGCAGGTAAAAGGTCTGGAGTTGATTCTAGGTGTGACATTTGCATTTGGAATCTGTTGCTGTTGACTCTCAATATGAGATCCAAAGAGCTGTCACTATCAGTAAAGCAAGCCATCGTTAGGCTGAAAAATTAAAACAAACCTATCAGAGAGATAGCAAAAACATTAGGTGTGGCCAAATCAACTGTTTGGAACATTCTTAAAAAGAAAGAACGCACCGGAGAGCTCAGCAACACCAAAAGACCCGGAAGACCACGGAAAACAACTGTGGTGGATGACAGAAGAAT
This sequence comes from Mixophyes fleayi, assembly GCF_038048845.1. Lineage (NCBI taxonomy): Eukaryota > Metazoa > Chordata > Amphibia > Anura > Limnodynastidae > Mixophyes > Mixophyes fleayi. The sequence continues at coordinate 43,074,510 of NC_134408.1, forward strand.
TTTTTTCTCTGGTGTAGAAAAACCCCTTCACAACAGTTGGCCAAATCAAGAACACTCTCCAGGATGTAGGTGTATATGTATCAATCAAGAGAAGACTTCACAAGAGTGAATATAGAGGGTTCACCACAAGATGTAAACCATTTGTGAGCCACAAAAACAGCAAGACCAGATTAGAGTTTGGCAAACAACATCTAAAAAAGCCATTACAGTTCTGGAACAACATCCTATTGACAGATGAGACAAAGATCAACTTGTACCAGAGTGATGGGAAGAGAAGAGTATGGAGAAGGAAAAGAACTGCTCATGATCCAAAACATACCACATCATTAGTGAAGCATGGTGGTGGTAGTGTCATGGCGTGGGCATGTATGGCTGCCAATGGAACTGGTTCCCTTGTATTTATTGATAATGTGACTGCTGACAAAAGCAGCAGGATGAATTCTGAAGTGTTTCGGGCAATATTATCTGCTCATTTTCAGTCAAATGCTTTAGAACTCATAGGACGGCGCTTCACAGTGCAAATGGACAATGACCCGAAGCATACTGCAAAAGCAACCAAAGAGTTTTTTAAGGCTAACAAGTGAAATGTTATGCAATGGCCAAGTCAATCACCTGACCTGAATCCGATTGAGCATGCATTTCACTTGATGAAGACAAAACTGAAGGGAAAATGCCCCAAGAACAAGCAGGAACTGAAGACATTTGCAGTAGAGGTAGGGCAGAACATCAACAGGGATGAAACCCAGCATCTGGTGATGCCTATGCATTCCAGATTTCAGGCTGTAATTGACTGCAAAGGATTTGCAACAAAGTATTAAAAAGTTAAAAGTTTGATGTAGGATTGTTTAGTTTGTCCCATTACTTTTGGTCCCTTAAAAAGTGGAAGGCACATATAGAAACCGTTGTAATTCCTACACTGTTCACCTGATTTGGACATCTTGTTTGTTTCATTTTAAATCCATTGTGGTGGTGTATAGAGCCCAAAATATGAGAATTGTGTCGATGTCCCAATATTTATGGACTTGACTGTATGTCCAACTCAGCATTAGACTCTAAATGTTCTAAAATAATCTGATTGTACTAGGAATACCTCATTTTACTGCATTGTACCCTACAACATTTTACATTTATGTCTATGTTTAGAGTTCCAGCAGCTTCTGTGGACTGTTAAAATTTTAGAATTTAACTTTTGATAAAATGGTAAAATAGTCTATTTTATCTATATTTGCATTAAGGATCCTATTACTTTCTGGGTTATTTAACAACGCCTGGTTTTTCGTATGAAGAAGACTGTCAATCTTACTTGTAGACAGCAAGAGCCAAATTATGCTTAACGCGCAGAGGAATGTAGGCTGATATTACACTTCTTAAAATGTATACCGCATGAGAAATTAAATCCTGGTAGAGGAAATGTTTAATGAAGGTCTAGTTGAAGTTCTAGTTACTGTATTGAAAAGGGAATATTATATGTATTAAATCACAAAACTGAAAAAATGATGTTTATGCGAAAACATAAAAAAAGTATTCTTTTTAAATACTTATATATACAAGTACTGTGTGGGCAACGCACACTGATCTGTATATCTTATAACAACATGGTGATTTTATCTAAGAAAACATGTCCTTGAGTTGGCAGCTTCTTTGTATCTTTGGAATATATAGTTTTGTGAATTCTTAGTGTCAGTAGAACTGACACTAAGAAATACAAATTAAAAGCTAAAAGCTTGTGTAACTCACATATTGTAACCATAACAACATATCAGATGTTAACTCTGACAGCTACATTTTTATCTGTTTGTGATTAGTTTACTACAGTTTACAGTGCATTATAGCCAATGCACTGTGTATAAGGAGAACTAGTAATCCCTTAAATATTATTTCCTTCATTTTTTTTAACTTCAAAACAGCTAAACTGTATTTTAATGCACTAAAAATTTTTAGGGGGAGATTCAGTTAGCCGTGATGTTCTTCAGAACATCGCAGCCGTGGGATTTTTACAAGAAATGTTGCTGCTTTTTCCTTGCGCCCAATAGAGGTGCAAGGAAAAATCAGCAGAGAATTTATTATAGTAACATTAAAAATGTGCAGCCGCGATGTTCTGAGGAACATCACAGCTAATGGAATCTCCCCCTTAGTGTACGCCATATGACAATGTATATGAACTCATTGAAACGCGATTTCCAGTGGCAGAAAAAGTTTGTTATACCTCTAGTTTTACCATGTTTTGAACCGATTCCAATTTGCATTAGATGCAACTAAACAAGTTTTAATGATTAGTAAATCTTAGGACAAAATTGAAGTGCCTGATTTTATCTAAAAATGACATATATATACTTATAAAACACCACAGTGGTACAATGATTAGCAGCCTCACAGTGCATGGGCTCACTTCAGATGTCACAGCTTCCTCACATAGTACAAAAGCATAGGAAGCATGTGTATGAGTGGTAGGGATCCAGTGCTTGATCTGACAACAATGATTCTATATTCTCTGAAAAGTGCTGCCTCATATGTAACGTCCGTTGCTATCATCCCCAACAAAGATTGTCCAATGCAATCAATGTGGTTCCAATGCATAGAGATTGAATGGCAAAATATATCAAAGTATAACAAAAATACAAAAAAGTATAACCAATTACACTTGCACACTGGATCAGGTACCAAGCATTCATTCCGGAAGTCTGTGGTCAAAAAGAGAGTGAGTGTCACGCTAGCCATGAGAATAGACCCACCTTTTGATATTGGCACAGCTAGACCGGGAGGTGCGGAATCTAAACGTGCCCCTGGTCTTCACCAGGGTCCCCCGCAAGGAGGCTTGAAATTCGCTGTAGAGACACGCAGGCCACGGCCCTCCCGGGTAGCCACCAGAGAGGTGGAGAGGTAAAGCGAAGTCGTACTATCCGGGTCTGAACCGTGCAAGAAGATAAGTACCAAGGGAGCAGGAAGAGGCAAAGTCAGAAAGTATCGAAGTCAAACCAGGAGATCCAAAATATACCCAGAGGAGATTCCAGGGGCAGAGTCAGGAAAGCAGGGTCTAAAGCCAAAGGACGATTAGGATGCAGGAATGCGGTAGAAGTGCTGGAGTAAAGGAAGACCTTGATACTCAGTTGACAAAGAAACAGTGATGATGTCACAATGTACACAAAGATAACACTAAAATAGTTGCTTTATTGGTTCAGGGTTTATGATGTTACAGTAGAATACAGGTCACAGGTCAGTTCAAATGATTCTTCCCCATAGTTGGAGGCAACTCCTTCCAACAGCTGTGTAAGAGTCTTGCCTCAGGGAACCACCTAAAATCTGGTTTAAATTATGAGAATTAATCTTATACTAATCATAACTAGCGACTGCTATGTGTGATCGCTTCTCTGATGATAACAGATTCCTGCTGGTGAAATGTAGATTAATGTAAGCCCAAACACCATACAATTCTTAGGACCTGAAACATAACTACCTTTAGTGTAGGTCTATCTTTGTATAAATAATCTCTACGTCTTAATTATAAAAGAATGTGAGTTGGAACTTTATTAAAAGTGAACTATTTACAAATGTAGGTGTGAATGTAAGTGTATTTGCTTTGCTTACCTGTGCGATTATGTAGAACGACTTTATCCAATTATTCAACTTAGACAAATATGATGCCGCTCTACAAATAAATAATAATGAATAATAAGAAGAAAAGCTTACACAATATTAGCAAAGTTTCTTGAAGGGTGTTTCCAAAGGCTTGAAGGGAAAAAAGATCTGCAATAATATAAATATAACGGTACCATGTATACAAGTGTTATAACATATGGTAAATAACAATGAGGCATAAAATGAGATGTACATTAAAAACCCATTAATACTAAACCCCTTTACTTATATTATTATTATTGACCATCTTACCAAAATAATATCATGTAAATATCTTGCAAAGTAATACAATGAAATTAATACTAATCTCCCACTCACATCCAATTAGGTAAAAAACAAATTACAATTAGTATTACAGTTACTCATCTAGTGCTTCACATCCTCTTAGCAGCCTGAAGAAACTGAAGAATATCACAAATAACTTCCTTTTACTGCATTTTCCTTTTCACACAGAATCACTGGAGCCAAAAGTGAGAACAATCACATGGCCATTTTGTTGAAGCCAAGGTTCATTAAAACAGAGACAGATCCTCACATAAATGGGTTTAAACTGCAGACTGTTAGAGGGTTTTATTAATGCAGACATTTCCTCCATCCAAACCACAGAACTATCATGATTAAAGTATAAGGTGGTTTCTGGGCACTCCAGGGGTTAGCAAAGGAGATGTGTGGTGTATGTGAGCATATTATTAAAGGGGCATTAACATCCTTTTCCTGCTGATACATAATCAGTCATATTCTTTGTTATACTACGGTATGTTGATGTCTACAGGAAAAAAGTGTAATGATATCCATATTATTTTATTTTATTTATTAAACACATAAAATTAACACCAGTGAAAATATACACTAATAATTCAAGAAAAAAACAATAGTTTTAGTCTCAGGTGTTCTGAAATACTGTATAGCAAAATGTTAAAAATAGTCACATAATAAAATGGCTATTAACAACTTAAGGACTAAAGAACTTGCTTGGATTGTCTTGTCAAGTTGGTGCTGCCAACATAGGACCTGATGTAGAGTCGGGCGCAAGTCCAACTCGTAAACGGAAAAAACGCTTTTGGCTACTGTGCATGGGCAGTAGCCAGGGGACCATCCCAGTTTGCACCCAGAGTAAGACGGATCTCCCCCTTGCACCTCTCTACGCTTAGAGAGGCAGAACGGGAGAAGTAGTGGGCGAGCCTAGCATGTAAAGGCTATATCCGTTGCCTCCGTATCTGCTGCAGGTGCTTTCTGCTGGTGCAACAGAGCTTCCTGTATGTAAAAAGATGAAAATAAATAATTAATATTTTTTTAAAAAAAGGCCTTAACCAATGCTAGTGTTGGCAGCCTAGGCTTGTAGTAGCAAAATCGGGAGGGATGGGGGGGGGGGCAAAAAGCGTAGGGTCCCCATGATTTTACTATTGCCAGCACTAGGCTTTGCTAGGCTGAGCTGGTGGCACTATAGTAGGTGACCCCCAGGCTGGTCAGCACAGGTCTGGGTTCTCTAGGGAGATGGGGACTGGCAAAAAGTTGTACACCCATCCCCTAGGTTTAATCAGCCAAATGCTGATAGTCCTAGGTCTCTTCCCACACCTCTGGGTGGTGGGTGTGGGGTAATAATATTTTCATTGTCAAAATGCATTTTTTCCCTGGTGCACTACAGGTACCAGCATGCCCAGGTTGCCATTAATTGTTTGGCCATGCCGACACTTGGAGTACTGCAAGCCCCAGCATACCCATGGCTGCGAGGGCATGCTGGCACTTGGGGAACCACAAGTGTCAGCATGCCCTGGCATCCAGGGCCAGCTTGGACCCGTAGAGCACTGAGGAAACATGTAAATAAGACACAGACAACACTGTTAAAATTACTTTAATTGAAATAAAGACACCTCTACACTACACTAATTTACCCTCTTTATTGCTCATCTACATCCTGGGTCTTCATCTGTCATATATTCTTGGATCCTGGCCTTGGAAAAAAATAAACCCTCAGAAATGTCGCACGACCAGCTCCTAATGATGCCGCTGAAAGTGATCTGTTAGCGTCAGTACAATCCTAGTTATAATATGGGGATTTCTCAAAGCCCTGAACTCAAGCTGTGGGAAATGTTATGACACATGATGCATGTTATGATACATGTTATACCCTGTCATATCATGTTATGATACACATACATCTATTAGTCACAGAGGTCTGTAATGTAGAAAAAGAGGTGTGTCTGAAATTTGCATAGTATTCTGAGTTGCACAGATCTAAAGATCCGTGCGACTAGGAATCCTATGTAAATTAGGGGATGCAATTTACACTTACGATTTCAGTGTACACTGATTCCAACTTTACATCAGGCCCATAGTGAAATGCTGTATAGCAAGTGCAACTCTAAATTCCCTTTTTAACAGATACCAATAATGCAGTTTATTAGATACAAAGTGGCAGCTGCAGAAGGATTTATAGATATCACAGGATCAATTAGCAGGGCCAGTGCTACAATTAGCAGTTGCCGAGGGCACCAATGGTTAGGGGGAGCCTAAAACACTGGATGAGTGACATAATGTCACACACTGACCCCCCCGCTTCCCCACAGAGAGTGCCGGCTGCTGACATGAAGGAGACGCAGCCATCAGCTTCTTAGATGTGAAGCTGCTGGCTGCTGCTCCTCCCTGTCTGCGTTACGCTGTGATCGTGGCGCTTGGTTATGATGTCACAGCCGAGCGTCACACTCTCAATCTGTGGAGCAGAGGAGGAGAAGCAGAAGGAGTGGGGAGGTTGCATTGGGGGACCTCAGGCTTGTACCGGGCTAGTCAATAAGGTATAGATAGTGAAGACATTATTCAGTGTTTATGCCTCAATATTTTGACAAATAAAAATCTTAAGTTCCTTGAGAGGCATGAAGTATGTTCTTCTCTAGATTATGTTAAGAAAACTAAAATTGCCTCGTAACATGTTATAAGAACATAATCCTTCTCTGAGACATCCCCATATAAAGTACTGTACAACAGTTGAGATAAAGCTCCCCTGCAGCATCTCATGTTCTCGCCCTAATTTCTGAATAGTGAATGACAATCTGCATTAAAACCTCATGTTTTCTGCCTGAAAGCCAAGTTTTAATCAATTTTTACATTTCTTTACAATCCTGAGCTACTGAGTTGTAAATCAATTTATTTCTCTTCCTACTGTATGCTATTATATGAAATGCATTCTTGCAATCCATAAAAAACAACCTGTTCCTTTCTGCTTCCCTATTACCTCAGTCATTATACACAAAGGATCATATCAGAGTGTTTGGATTCCTCTTTTGTGATTTCACATTGACTATCTGTCTCGCTATATTCCTCGCACATATTTTCAAAGGTTTTCCAATTTCATGCTTTCAATGTGATTGAATCTAATTTGCAAAAATATAGTTTCTATTAGATAAAGTCACATTTTCAGATATCTAATTTATTCAGACCACATTCTTTTTTTCAGTAACCCTTTAATTGCCATGTGTGCTATCACATATTGCAGCATTTTCACTTTATCTGCAAATTCCTAGAGGAGACCATACCCAAGGGGCTTTACATATGTTAGCAGAACGTTACAGCACTGCTGTTCAAATTCTTTGATATAAAAGACCATGTTTTTGAACTGACATAATAGGTGGAAGAGGTGAGGTTGATATTATAAATAATACAAAGGATTCTCAGGGCCTGATTAAGGGTTCAGGACACCTAGCACTAATACGGTCATAGTGCCCCTTCTCCTTCCACGCCGAGCTACTACACGGGAGGTCAAAATTTGTCCTTAATTTAAAATCCGACTTCCTACAACCCCTCTCCCCTCCCTCTTCCTGAAACTCCGCTCCACTTGACTTTTTAAAAGGGTCACAGCAGTCTTTGTCACTCATTTTGTTTTCATTAAAATCAGAACTGTATAGGAGAACGGATACATGAACAAACACTGCTGAGGGGGAAGATATGAAGGGGCTGTCTCACCTGTACCTGTCACTGTCCTTGTCTCTCCTAAATGCTTATCCTGAAGGATAAACTACCCAGGGATTGCTGATTGTCTTCAGCTTTTACCATAGGAAGACATCAACATTATAATCTTACTACATTTTCTTTCCACTTTTATTTTTACATGGAAGAACAACTATTCTCTTATTTTTTTAAATTAATTTCACTTTATACAGTTTTGCACGCCTCTCTAATAGCCTTGTGCCCTAGACTGCAGCCTAGTCAGCCTATTGGATGAGCAAGCCATGAGCATTCTATTTTAATATCAAGATCATTGCACATGTGTAGATGCACTATCATTGTCAGGGGCATCTGTACTCTACTCCCCACCCCCAACAACAGCTGATCTCTGCTGGAATGAGTGGGGTGGCTGATACAGGGGCCCGAGGAGGTAGAATACTTCAACTCCTTCTCTTATACCTTAAACTCCTTTCATTCGGTTCTGAGTGACTGTTGACTAGAGCAACATGAGAAAATTAGGTATGACATTGGGTGCCAGGAGGTGAGGTGACTCTCTGCTGGCCTAGGATGGTGTCTACTTATACAATGTTATCACCTCTACTCATAGGATAAATGGTCCTGATTATTCCATGAAAAATGTACTGACAAACTGCTCTTTATGAAACATATTAGAGACACTGAGCCTGATTCATTGAGGAACTTAGGCAAGAAATTTCTTACTTAAGTCTCCTGGACAAAACCATGTTAAAATGCAAGGGGTTTTCTATTTTGTACATAACTTAAAATACTGGCTGTTTTTTCATGTAGGTTGATAGGCTTGAATACAGAAATGAGTCGAAGGGTAGGCTTGAAGCCTTGGAGAGTAGAGGCTAACCTGATAGGGTGTGGGCAATCTTTCCACAGATCGGGAGCAGCCCAGGCAAATTCTGGAGGTGGGAGTGGGAAGAGGTGATCAGTGAAGTAGTGAAGCGGCGGTCAGTGGAAGAACAGAGGAGGCGGCTAAGGAATGTAGGTAGAGATGAGGTTGGAGATGTCATCATCATTTAACCTATTTTCCTTCCAACACGAAATTGTGCCAATATTGGTATATATGCTTTCAATAACCCAGATCAGCCACCCAGAGCTTTGTCTTTCTGATGGTATACCAAATGTAATCTTTCACAAAGCACCTTTATTATGACATTGAAGTGTGGATATAAGTCAGTCTTGCTTTGTGGGACACCTGTTAAACAGATGTTCAGCCTGACAGCTGAAAAAAGTGTGCAATTTGTCCTACTATTTGTTTGGCCTAATAGGGATAATAGAGATTCAGTAGTCTGGCTTACAGGTTGAACAATTAAATCATTCTGTGAGTGGCTGGTATTATTCATTGCATAAATATGGAGCATAGAACAATGTTAGTGGGGCTGCCAGCAAGGAAACAAAAGGGAGTAGTGTGCAGGACCGGAGAGGTCTGTGGTCAAAGTGTGGCCCGGTGGTAAAAATCTTGACAGTGATAGACCTACAGCATTCTGATTTACTAGAAGAGTTACACAGGGAACTGTATAAGCAGTTTTCTGTCCAATTCTATTTACAAATGAGCACTGAGATTTTGCACCAGTAGATGATTGAGTCCTGTCATACAATAACTACTATATTGAAAGTTCTACCATATACCAGCCACCGGATTTAAAGCCCTACCAAACATAATCCACCAGATTGGAGATCCTGCCATAAACTAGCCACCAAAATGGACCTCCTGCCAGGTGCTAACCTCCAGATTGAAAGCCCTACCATACATTAACCACCAGATTAGAAGTCTGCTTTAATCACTAGCCACCAGATTGGAGGTCTGTTTTGTATATTATTCACCAGATCCTCACACCAAATTATCTTATGTGAGCGTTGGCACCTTAAGAATTATTTGTACTGAATGGACGTTCAGCCTTATTACATTACAATATTATCTTCATGAGCAGTGGCAGAACCATCTCAAGTACTTTTGTGTTAAGTGTAGACAGTACATTTCACATGTGACATTTATATTTAGTTATATTATTGAAAAACATGGTTAGTGGAACTAGATAACAGTAAAGTAAATCGTATACACATTCTTACAGTCTCAATATGTATTATAAACACTTTTATTTAGCAAGATTTTGTACATTAAATAGCTGCTCTTACTATAATGAGACTAGAAAAGACACCAGAGGTACAATTACTATACTGGTCTCAATGTCAATGATAAAATCGTCTTTTATAAATTACATTATCATACCTCCCAACAGTTAAAATAATCAATTTATTTTTAAAAAGTCCATGCCCCCAAATTCACCATACCCCAACTAGATCTGTCCAAACGATGCCCATACTTCTCAAAGTCATAGTCCTAAAGGAATAAGCCACACCCCTTTCTTAACCTCAGAATCCTGACTGTTGTGTGATAATCTGGACTCTGGGAGCGTATTATACATTTTTAAAGCACTAGTAATGGACAACAACAAAGCTAATGCACACTGTCCAATTACCTGCAAGGCAGCCACATTTATTTAAATCCCAAATAACCTCTCCACTTGCTGTTATAAACTGTATGTACAGATGGAGCATGTCTGGTTAGCAAATATATAAAAAGGTTGTTTTTTTTAAACCACTGACTCTTCACTTCGTGCATTTTTCTCAAAGTACTATACTCCAGTAAAACACCAGATGGCATCCCTCATGTAATATTTCCCCAAAATGTTGATACGTTTGTATGCAGATGTGTGAATAAAAGCAACTGAATACTGATTATTATCATGTCTAAGGTGAATGGCTGACAAGTAATACAGTATAAATCTGTCTTAAAAAACATTTAATTAAATAAACTCATATAAATTAAAAAATGGGGCTCCCAAGCTGTATTAAGATACGACAAATTGCATTCTGGTTTATAGCGAAGATTTAGGTCTCACTGAAATTAGCATATTTTGTAATCATGTTTGAGCTGTGCGCTACTTGGCAATAATATATTTTAAAGGCTATGTATTAGTGGTCTGGATAATATAAATGAAATAACTGTTTACATAAATATATCTGCTGAAGAACTGCATTTTTTTTTTAGAAATGTCAGTTCAATAAATTCAGCCAAGCTGTAAACTATAACAATTGTGTTCACTATGATTCAGATTAATTTTGTTCAAAATTCACAATAGTCATGTTAGATTCTACCAGCAAATCAGGAGTATGTTCTGATTCTTTCATGATTTGCACTCTGGCTATTGTTTGGGTATATTTACATCTACTGGCAGCACGGTGGCTAAGTGGTTAGCACTTCTGCCTCACAGCACTGGGGTCATGTGTTCGATTCCCGACCATGGCCTTATCTGTGAGGAGTTTGTATGTTCTCCCCGTGTTTGCGTGGGTTTCCTCGCACACTCCAAAAACATACTGGTAGGTTAATTGGCTGCTAACAAATTGACCCTAGTCTGTGTTTATGTTAGGGAATTTAGACTGTAAGGGCAGGGACTGATGTGAGTGAGTTCTCTGTACAGCACTGCAGAATCAGTGGCGCTATATAAATAAATGATGATGATGATCTACTGTATATGGCTAATGAAAAACACAGAATGACAGAGGTTATTTAAAAAGTGCAGCTGGCTAACACCACAAATTGCCTTGGTTTTGCACTGGTGCACCTAAATGATCTTCATGCTGCGAGAGATACCTCCACAAACTAGTAGTGTGTCTGTGCGTGTGTGTGTAGGCACAAAAATCTAATACTTCATTCACATTGCCGACCTGACAATATTCCGGGTATATGAACCCGGAGTATTGCCGGGTGACAGAGCCTCACACCCCGGCAAATTCCCGGGTTGACCAGGTTCACACTGGACCCAGGTCTGCCTGGGTCTCCCTGGCAACATCACTAGAGGAGATTTGATTGGCTCCTCTTGTGATTGTTGATTTTTTATTTTTTTTTAACTTTCAATAGTTTTGGGTGAGACCTGGGTTTTCTCACCATTTAGACTAGCATCTACCTGGTTTGGACTCGGGAATAACCATTGAAAAGACCCAGGTTCAATTCCCAGATCGGATGGGGAACCCGTTCATACTCAGCCTTGATCCGGGTTGATGTGGACTTTTTTTTTATTTGACATTACAGATTATTGTGCGTTGATCAGTGGTAAATCCATTTATGATGTCAAGAAATGTGAAAAATCTTAAGCATTTAATACTATTTTTATAGCCACTGTGCACATTTCAAGAAAACAAGACAGAGTAAAGAAATATGTCTAGAAGACATTTGGTTGTATATTTACTAAACTGTGGGTTTGAAAAGGGGGAGATATTGTCTATAGCAACCAATCAGATTATAGCTGTCATTTTGTAGAATATAATAAATAAATGATAACTAGAATCTGATTGGTTGCTATAGGCAACATCTCCACTTTTTTAAACCTGCAGCTTGATAAATTTACTCCTTGGTGTTAATATACCACCATAGACATAGCTATAAATGTGCCATTTGACCCAAGTGCCTTAATAATGTTTGACAATTATAGGATTACAACATTTAAAATTGCTCATGCGATAGCCTTCAAATTTCACAATTGAACATCAATCACCTAAACAAAGACAAAGACACTCTCAGTGTGATTTAGGAGTGGCATTTAAGTGAGACAATATACAAATTCACCCTTCATTAAATGGATACTGTTATTCCTGAAAAACAAAGGACAGCAAAGAAAATAATAGCAATAAAACGTCATTGACAAAAGCCAGTAGTAAATTGTAGTATAAAAAAAATCTCCTCTCCCCTTCTTACGTTTGACAACATTAACTCTGCCAAACAGTGAACTTCGTCTAAGTATGTTTGTGTCCACGGCATAAACTTCAGTTGCCAACTGTATTATCATTTAATGGAATAATTTAGCTGTTCCAAGTAGAATATTTTACAGTCAAATATAATTTACTTAGATGCGGTGCTTTTAAACACAGTTATTTATATTATACTCTATCATGTTATACTGTTGCTGGATTTATAATGAACTATGAATCAATTGTACAACTAGAAAGATAAATTGTCACATATTTCATTAGGTCTGCTTGATGATGATGATGGCATAATATATAATGCACTGTAATTAAAATCACTTTCTGGTGCTTGACTTCATACAGAGACATAATTGGATTTTGCATAAGCTGAAATGGCATCTTTTTGACCTTCTGTGTGTCACTTCCAGCACATTGCTCAAATCTTCTTGCAACTGGGAAAGGTTTGTGTTGTCAGAAGTTGCTGTCTCTCCTTTGCCGCAAACATGGGTTTGCCCGCCACTCTTCATTGCTGATGTATTGACGTCAGTGTGGAATTACAAGGTCATCTGATTTGCTATCCCCAGGGTTCTGCAGAAGCCACAGTCATCTGTCATAGCCTTTGGCACTCTATTAGCAGCTTACTGATCTATTTCCAAATATGCTAGCAAAGCAAACATCTTTACCCTCATCCCAAAGACCCTAAAACAATAACTGTTTATATGTAGTACTAAATGAAATTTATAGGGTCAGCAAAATTGACAGTGTTTGGGGCATTTATTGAGTACGTTTGGAAAACAAAATATTTCTTTAGGGCAAAAATGCATAGATATTACGGATGATAGATTAATAAAATTAGATTTTGTAGATAGAGTTAGTTATCATCATCATCATCACCATTTATTTATATAGCGTCACTGATACCGCAGCGCTGTACAGAGAACTCATTCACATCAGTCCCTGCCCCATTGGAGCTTACAGTCTAAATTCCCTAACATACACACAGACAGAGAGCGATAGAGAGACTAGGGTCAATTTTTTTTATATAGCAGCCACTTAACCTACTAGTATGTTTTTGTTGTGTGGGAGGAAACCAGAGCACCCGGAGGAAACCCATGCAAACACAGGGAGAACATACAAACTCCACACAGATAAGCTCACGGTTGGGAATTAAACTCATGACCCCAGCGAAGTGAGGAAGAAGTGCTAACCACTTAGCCACCATGCTGTTAATATATCTCATTACTCCTTGACTTAATTAGATATTACATTTTATTATATAAGATCACCCAAATAAGTAATATTACATGGGGAAGCTGCCACCAGAGAAAGTATGGTGGTAGCCTTTGATAGACAGGGAGAAGCCCTATCTCTGGCAAAAATACCAGTTTACTCTAAAGATAGGGCTTTTCCTTGCTTAATAAATAGAAACCTAAATGAGTTAAAATGTCACAGCATTTAACAATCACACACAGTAACAGTAAATGACAAAATAAATACTCTATGCAAATTGCTTCTACTGTGGAAAATCAAAATTTTTGTGTTCACATGAAAGGAGGGTTGGCTACTAAAAAAATGTTGAATAGCTATTTTTACATTTTAAAACAAAAGCAAAGAATTGTTCAATTAAAACTGCAAACTTTGCCTTCCCCACCATGTGTCCCTTCTTCCAGGAGTGTGTAAACTGTATAATGTACAGTTCTGTACAGTGTCTGTATCTTTGTACTGTGCTGTTTAAAGTCTTAGTAATTCACAATGTAACTGTACACTAAAACAACAGGAGTGGCAAAATATTGTAGAACCAACATTTATTGAATGTATAACATACTGTGCCGTGTATGTAGTGTAGTTTACTCATCAGTACTAAATAATGTGTTTATCCAAATACATGAACAAACTTATGTTTTTATAATTTACAACATTGCATTAATACTATCAAAAATATTATACATTAAGCGCAAGTTGTTTCCTGTACTGAGTACAAAACATTGACCAACTAGTTATATTTCATTTACAGTATCACATTTTTCACCAGGGAAGCAAATTAATAAACAAGAATGTCATTGACTCCTTTGTATAATGTAGAGTTATTTTATAACCAGTGAGTGCCTCTGGGGATAATGAGAATTCATAGTGTCCTTGATGTTTTTATTAAAAAACGAGTGTAAATTGCGAATGGGACTGGGCTTCCTTGATGATTGCCTGCACTAGGTTCACTGTCTGAATCATGTAAGCCACTGTAAATGATTACAACATTCACATTTCTTAATAATACACAACGTGTCAATGATGTACATACTGAATGTTTAACACACAGAATTTTTCCCATGATAGGGAAGTGAAGAAAGAAGGAAAGGTGGCATAGGCCAATGCTTAAATTGACAGTCGGTAACAATTCAGTGGCATGACATCTGTGGATGGAACATAAGTAACCATGGAGCTATGAAAGCTTTCACAAGCATGATTAGAAAGCACAATACAAATACACAATACAAATACTATAAATTAATTACAAGTGGAGTTTGTATGTTCTACCCTTGTTTGCGTAGGTTTCCTCCAGGTGCTCCAGTTTCTTCCCACACTCCAAAAACATAAAGGTAGGTTAATTGGCTGCTATCAAAATTGACCCTAGTCTCTGTCTCTGTCTGTCTGTGTGTATGTGTGTGTGTGTGTGTGTGTGTGTGTGTGTGTGTATGTGTGTGTGTGTTAGGGAATTTAGACTGTAAGCTCCATTGGGGCAGGGACTGATGTGAGTGAGTTCTCTGTATAGCGATGCGGAATTAATGGCGGTATATAAATGATGATAAATGATGATGATGAAGTACACCTTACAGTACCTTTAAAAAGTACAATACATGACTCCACTTAATCCCTCTCTTCCTCCTGTTTATCACCCTTTTTTTTGTTGATTTTCTTTGTTTTTCGGCTTTGCCAATTTACAAATATGTTCTAATGCCCATAGAGTTAATATCAGGCAACCGCTAATGAAATAAAAAAAATCTATACAGACATTTGTTTTGCATAATAACACACACATACATGCTGAATACTAACTTGCCCAATATGTGTGACCCTGATTGATGCCATTCCCTAACAAGAAAGCTTCAGAAGCGCTGTACTTTGTGTCATCTTAGAAAAGACATTTGACTGAGGTCCATGATATATGAATGTAAAAGGGAAGGACTTGGACTGCTCCTGGAAAAACTGCCTATCCATGATCCCGACAGAACATAAACATCTCCCAAAATAACTTTTTTCATTAGAAAACATCTGAAATGAACACTTAGCAATACAGGCTTTATTCTTACATAGACGACTGTAAAGTAGTCTCCTGTGTTTTATCTGTCTCTTTCAGTGCTGTGGAGTTATAGCATGATTCAGAAAAATGAGCAGACTACACCTGTCCCACACAGTATCAGATGGACATGACTTGTATACATTGTGGTACCTAATGTTTAACAAAAATACAGCTGTTAATTACATCATCCCCAAATCGTGATCAGGCTGTTTTACTAAAAGTTACACTTTACTATATAAGTCACTGTTTCATAGGAAAGTGCTGTAAATAAGATCTTGTTGGTTCTCTCTTCCCAATGACACCAACTGTATTGTACACTGTCAGTAAGACATGTTAGTATTAATGTAAGAATTGGACCAATTGCAGCATAAAATGCTTAACGGCTGATAACCTTTCCTTACATTATACTCTTACCGTTTTAACCATAACCATAATAAAAACACGGACAACTTAAATGTGGGGAAAGTAACAAGGGATTTATTGTAAGGTATGGTGGTGGAGAAAGAGCAGTCCGAGTTGACATCCGCCAGGCCAACCAGGATGCCCCAAGCCTTCCAGGGGGCATCCGCAAATGGGGCCAACCAAACACCCCAAGGCGCAAATATCTACCTCAACGGGGCTACTGCCCCGGGCACTACAGAACCCTCCCCCTTTTCTAGGCTAACGGAAGCAACCACAAGTCAACCTGATCGGGAAGTACTTGTACCGAGACTAATAGCCTATTCCATTTGAAAACAGGTGGGTTAAGCATGCCCGATACCATCATGTGCCCTTACCACTGGCCGTCGACTGTACTGCGATTTCCGGCCACTGCTACTCCAAGATAACCACCACCACCAAACTGTACCGGTACAGGATCACACTGTAAATGACCATCTTTGTTGTTCCATAGGGAGGGAGGGTGGGCAACATCCAGCAGCATAAGAGAGTGATTCTTCTCCGCCCATTCCAGATATAACCTCCGTAACTCCTCCCCATGAATCATCTGGACGTCATGAGCAGACAACACAAATTAACCCCCAGAGTACCAATACAGTCCAATACAGCCTTAGCTTTTAATATCCCTCAGGCTTAGATACAGCCCTCTGTTCTTATTATAATGAATAATTACATATAGTGTATACAAATATTTGAAGCCTAGAAAATAAAAATATATTTAACAGTACAGTATACAGTACATTCAAAATTCATGAGTGACCCAGGGAGCTCACGTATGATGCTGTACTGAAAGTAGGCTGGGGCTTAAATTGTGATGAAACACATTCCAGGATAGAAAACATACAAGAATAAATTGGAAGTGTAAATTATTAGCTTCACTCCAGGAGAGATCATTATATAATTTGGTTAACTAAAATCATATGTCACCTTTCACTTTCCAGCTTAGCTGTTGGCTTCAGTCAGACCCCCAACGGATGCTGCCAAATGCTGTGCTGGTATAGCACAATTATAAGTAATTTTAGCAATTTATATGAATTTCTCATACCAGTCAGTTTATCAATGCTTGGCATTTGCTTCATGGCACTCATTAAAATATGCCCAATTTACTTTTTATGTTTATTTATATGTGGCATCTATTTATTTGCAAAGGCCTAAAATAGCCGAGCAATACTGTACAGCTTGTCACTCATACGCAAAGCACCTTATGTGGTTGGCACTGCCCTGTTAATCTACATACTTGTTCTAAGAGTAGTAAGCTTAAATTTTAAGTTGTTAGCTGTGGAGGGAGTACATCACAGAGAGGAAGAGAAACAAGTATTAGTAATACAGAAACTAATATACAAAGTAAATACAGATACTGCGCAGCACAGTGGCTTGGTGGTTAGCACTTTTACCTCACAGCACTGGGGTCATGAGTTTGATTCCCGACCATGGTCTTATCTGTGTGGAGTTTGTATGTTCTCCCTGTGTTTGCGTGGGTTTCCTCCGGGTGCTCTGGTTTCCTCCCACACGCCAAAAACATACTGGTAGGTTAGTTGGCTGTTATCAAAATTTGCCCTAGTCTCTCTCTCTCAGTCCCTGTGTGTGTATGTTAGGGAATTTAGACTGTAAGCTCCAATGGGGCAGGGACTGATGTGAATGAGTTCTCTGTACAGCGCTGCAGAATTAGTGGCGCTATATAAATTACTAATGATGATGATACTTCTCTCCATTGAAAAAAAATGATTTATAGGCAAAATGCTTCACTATCATCAAGTGTCCTTCTGATGTATGATGCCAATTAATATAAATGTGTAATGTCTAGAGATTTCCCTAGATATTGCAATAGTATTTTGTGTGCTAAAACCTTACTATATTACTTGCAGTAGCATCTGATAAATATATGGGATATTATACTTGTATAATATATGTAGAAGTATGTATATCTATCTATATATATATATATATATATATCTATAATATAAATGTCTAGTGGCGTGTGTTAGTCTGTCTGTGTGTGTGTGTGGAAAAAATAAAACCAAGCTGCAGTGCCACCTGCTGGGCGGAGTTATACACTGACCTACTAAATTCTTAGTGTGTGTGGAAAAAAAAATCAGAAAGGGCTGAAATTTGGTATACTAAGATGTTTTTAATTTGTTAATTTAATTTGTTAATTGTTAAAAGTGTTTATAAAGATTTAAAAAATATATATATATATTTCTTGAAGTAGAAGTGACAGTTGGGAGTGGTTGGTGGTTGCCGGGGGTGAC
Organism: Mixophyes fleayi; assembly: GCF_038048845.1. Taxonomy (NCBI): domain Eukaryota; kingdom Metazoa; phylum Chordata; class Amphibia; order Anura; family Limnodynastidae; genus Mixophyes; species Mixophyes fleayi. The sequence continues at coordinate 43,092,840 of NC_134408.1, forward strand.
AGTGGGGAGTGGTTGGTGGTTGAGGCCTGGGCTATGGCCCAAATGCATGACAAGAACCTTTTTAACACCTTAAGTAGCTTGATTTGACTAGAATGCATGAGTATTATGCACGGGTTAACTTGTGTATATATATATATATATATATATATATATATATATATATACTTATTTTTGCTTCTCATTTTGGAAATTATATTGTATAGATCAGTTAGATACTTGGGCAGAATATAAAACAATCTTCCAAATGCATATTGTATGCTTACTATAAAATAAAAATTAGTTTGCTGCCTCATTCAACAGTTACTAGAATGTATGAACGCATGTATTATTTATTTCTACTGCAAACAATATGGAGAGTTTGCAGGCATGTGGAAAAGGCTCACCAATTATGCCCATAATGTGCACTTAAATGCGTCCAGTTGCATAAAACCAAATTATGATGCTATGGGCAATAAATGTAAACCACAAACAAACAATTGCCTTGTTGTTTGTTTTTTTGATTTGAGACATTTTTGTACCACTCTTAGGTATACATTTTGAAGAATTAATCCTGCCAGTTAAGAACACAGATTACCACTTGCACTATGAATAGTGATTTCTAATAACCATAGAAAAGCTTTAATGTAGTGAATTAAGATATACGACTTGTGTACTTATTTATTTTGTGAGTGTTCTTGTGATTTTGAACAAATCCCATTAACCATTTTCCTGTGTATGATGCAAGAATCTCGTAATAGATGAGCATTATAAAAAAATCTCAATGTCATTATCTGCAGTGTACGTGCATGAGATATGTGTGTGTTTTTTAAATATCTGTTGTTGGTAGTCACTTTCTTTTAGAGGACAAATGTCTTCTTTCTGTTAATGTAACCAGGCCTCTCATCAAATCCATCCACAATCCCAGGATTTGTGCAGAGCCTCATACTGGGCCTACAGTCATGGGCATAAGTGTCAATAAAAGCCTTTGACACTTATGAAAGGCTTGTAGTTTTATTTCAGTATACCATAGCAACATCTGACAATAGGTCTAAAAATACTGAAACACAATATTTGTGTCATTCTAAAAACTTTTGCCCATGACTGTATGTGTATCCCAGTTTTCTAGGACAGTACCCCTTTTCTTAGCTATGTTTAGCTGTGTCATATGCAAGCTACGTGCAAGTTATATAAAACTGCAAATAGTTGTTGTGTTTTTATCCATAATATTAGCTTGGTGTGGCTCACATGAACCCTGTTTACAATCATGGGTTAAAACCTGAGAGGGAGAGACTAAATTAGGTGGTTATCTCTTTGATTGTCTCTAAATTCTTCTACTCTTCCCTTGGGATATTTGTGGATAGAGATATCCAGAGGTATAGCTACATATGAATGCCAAATACCAATTTGTGGCACTAGTCATGAAAGTTAAAATCTCTTGGAACCTCTCTTTAAGGTTACATCAAAATTATCAATAATATCCAATAACAAACCCCTCACATTCTTTGTGATTCCATGATATCTCAGAACATTTAAATGACAGGAGGCTGAGCAGCTGGGATAAGTGTGAATGAAGGGAGATAAGGACACAGGAAAATGTCATATTTTCTGAAATATACTTACAGGAGTCATGTTTGGTATGTAAATGAAGGGAAATTTATGACCTGTTGTGTGGAAGTAATATCATCTTGGTCGGACATGCTGGTAGGAAGTTAGGCCAGTATGATGAATCTCCGAGTAGAAATGTGTTTTAAAATAAAACCTATTTACACAGTTTTCCTTGATCTGATGTGGAAGTGGAAGGTGGAATATGGTATCCTGAAGCATGTTCAAAAAGTCCTGTGTTCCAGTATTCATACTCTTTCAGCAGTTAGAAATCTTATCATTTGTGAGTTTAGTATTTTTCTTTTGTTTTCCCTTATTTATTGTATGAGAAACTATTGTGAATTAATTGTGCATATAATTTTTGTTAATTGTTTTTATCTTAAGCATGTGCATTTATTTTCCATTTTAAATTACACTTAATAATTTCAGGTCTCTGTGTTCTTACAAATTCACGTATCAGACTTAGCTTGGTATTAGAATGTAACATAGTAAAACAGAGGAAATCATTTGGTTTATGATAACTCTGGGTCAGGATAGATCATTTAGTTTATGATAACTCAGATTAAAGTAAGCTGTGCGAGATTAGTTTAGATAAAGGGAGAACAGAAGGCTTCCTGAGTAAGAGTGTCAGCTCTTCAGAAAAACCTTGCTGATGACATAATTGCTAAGACAAAAGCCAGTGTGTGAGCTAGACAGGGAGAGTTTTACTCATTTTTAATCAGACCAGGTGGTTGTTTTTTTTATTAACCCTTTGTCACACAAGCTCAGGTGAGTGCTGGATTTGACAAGCTGAAATATTTCACAAATACTAGACTCATCATGTGGCCAAATTAACAGGACCAGTGGGCATAAATCAATATAACTTTTGTACCTTACTTGGAACTGAAAATAAATAATGGGATCGCTCTTATTACATGGGCTACCAGTTCTTTCATTGTAAAGTTCCAGAAACCTATCTACATCAGACTCGGGCCATGAGTTTAGATCGTGAGAGGTTCCCTGGTTATATACACGACAGTACTGCTGCTAAGATCTCATTTGTGATGGGAGCTCTTAGCGAGCTAGTACCTCTGAGTGTACTGTGTTCTTTTTTGTTTTTGCCAAGCCCAGGATACATGGATCTATAACAAATTAAGAGGATTCTATGGCTGCCAGGCTGGACCTAGTTGAGCAATGAAGAGATTGTGAATTAGGGATGTTCAATGGTGTTTTGTTTTTACAAATACATTTATTTTTAAAACATTGTCTTTGTTTAATTTACATTTTCCCTGATGCACAACAGGTCCCAGCAGACCCTATGGGTCAGGGCATGCTAACACATATGGTTCCACAATTACCAGCATGTCCTGGCAGCCATCAGTATGCTGGTGCTTGTAATGCCCAGACACTTAATGGCAGCCTGGACATGCTGGGACATGTAGGGCACCATAGACAAAATGTTTTTTAATTCTATTACTGCATACTCACCAAATCAGAAGTGTGGGAAGAGCCCATGTTTTTCAGCATGTGGCTGGGTATACATAGGGGGATTCCAGCCCCATGCTAACCACACTGGGACACACTGTTTTTCTTATTTTATTTTCAAAACCAAGTTCTGTGCTGGTGGTCATAATCACCAGCATGGATCTTGCACTGGGAGAAAGCAGCAGCAAAACATACACCTCCTAGAAGGGTGCCTGAGGTTACTTCCCCCTCAGTCAGAGCTGTAACAAGAACAGAGTAGCTGCTGCGATCGCCCAGGGCGCAAAGCCAAGGGGGCGCCACAGTACAATTAAGCTATATATAATACAAGTTAACCCGTGCATGATACTCATGCATTCTAGTCAAATCAAGCTACTTAAGGTGTTAAAAAGGTTCTTGTCATGCATTTGGGCCATAGCCCAGGCCTCCTCAGGGGAAGAGCGTTACTTCCCGACGTAAGCGCCGTTTTTTAACGTGGTTTTGTCCACATGTCACCACCTCATCATTCTTCTCTATCGCCTCATCCTTCATTTTCATCGCCACATCTATCCAGATGTCTATCCAGACACAGGGATCTCTCTCAGCAGTCCTGAGTATCACACTCCTCTCACTCTGTCATCCCCGGCAACCACCAACCACTCCCCACTGTCACCCCCGGCAACCACCAACCACTCCCAACTGTCACTTCTCCTTCAAGAAATATATATATATATTTTTTTAAATCTTTATAAACACTTTTAACAATTAACAAATTAAATTAACAAATTAAAAACATCTTAGTATACCAAATTTCAGCCCTTTCTGAATTTTTTTTTCCACACACACTAAGAATTTAGTAGGTCAGTGTATAACTCCGCCCAGCAGGTGGCGCTGCAGCTTGGTTTTATTTTTTCCACACACACACACACAGACAGACTAACACACGCCACTAAGCATTTATATTATAGATGTCCAGCTATCAAGCTTGCAATGGGTGTGGGAACGCCCACGTATCTTTGACAATTGCCCGCATGCAGTCTATTCCTGTATAGAAGCAGCATGTGACCACTCTCACACAGGGGGTGCATCCTCTTCCTCAATGCACAAGCGTACCCCTTGACCTCTCTGCTCCTTGTCTACTTCTACATCAAATTACCTCCTTCTCCTGCTTTTCCACTTTCTGCATACTTCCACTGCTCCCTCCTCTCCCTCCCACGGTGTTTCTGTCTACCTGTCTCTATCACTCCCTGTCTCTTCTCCCCCTTTCCCTTTGTGTTTTCCTCTGTCTGCAATTTTGTATGTGTGGTCCATCTCCTTTTTGTGTGTCTGTGCATCTGTCTTCTCTGTGTGTGACTCTCTTTCTTTCCCCCACTTTGTGTCTGTCTTTAATTTTTTGCAACTCTGTCTCCCCTGTGTTTCTTTGCCCACCCTTAGTTTTATCTATCTCCCCATCCACCAACTTCTACCATATTTTCCCAATACCCACTTTTACCCTGCGCTGCTCACATCTGTACTTTCTTCTCCCCTCTTCTCCTATTACCTTATTCCTCCTCTTCTGCTAACATCGATTGAGTCCTGGTGGCTGCAGAGCAGAAGAGACCTGGACGAACTTGAGCATCGCAGGTAAGTACAATCTTATTATTTCAATAATTTTTGTATATATTATGGGTCCTATTCATCAAGCTCATAACCCCATTAGCACATGCACTTTTAACATAGGCATGCATGTACTAAAGGGCAGATTTATTAAAGGATGAAAAACTCTATTACCAGTGAAAATGGGAGGTTTTGCTGGCGATAGTTTTTCCTTTCACCCTATACATCAAAGGTTTATTGCCAGCTATAAACCTAATGTTGGGAAGATGCGCTAGATTCACAAGTGAAGACTTCCCCTCTGAATTTACCTTCAATTTAATTTGTACCACCACAATACATGATCTGTTATCTCAAGGTGACAATAAGAAATTCAAATCATTTTTAAAAAATACCTCATTCTTTGAGTAAAGAATTTTTATTGTATAAAGGTTTTTACATATTTTTTTACAATAAATTTAATCTATTTTAATTTTTTTTAAACTAAATTCCAAATCTGGAAACTGACTCACGCATGCGCACATCTGCGAAAACTGGCCTGGTAAAGTGAGTGCTACTTTAAGCCTTACCACTCTCGGACCAGTATGGCTGTGTCAGCAGATTATATACTGTATTGATAAACTTTGTTGATAAAGGATTATTTTATCGTTGTAATAAGTGGTATTGAAAGTTTTTTTTACATATGAAGGGGCTGTTCATGAAAAACAGGCCCCTATGGGGCAGATTCAAATAGCTGTGATGTTCTTCAGAATATCGTGCTTGCGCACTTTTATTGTTACTGAGGTAAAAATATCCATCGCAAAGTGTCTCTGGAAAGTCCGCGAGACACTTTTGCGACTAATTGTATACCCCCCTATGGGCCTGTGTCATTAAGGAATGTAAGGCAAAAAAAGAAGTAAATGTTCTCCGGGACAAATCATGTTACAACGCAAGGGGTGCAAATTAGTTTATTGTTTTGTACATAAGTTAAATACTGGTTGTTTTTATCATTTAACACACAAAAACTTGATAGCTTTATTTTTACACTGAAATTTAAAGTTAATCTAGGGCATGCTCTAACCCAACTATAAATCTGTCACTTCATTTTAAATTTACATCTCCCCTCCGATGCAACATGGTTTTGCCCATGTGCAGAGTGTAACAGTTATGTAATGTGTACAACAATGCAGAATGTAGGTATAAATATGGAGTACTTGCCTTACTCTAGATCAGCGCTGGCTGGCCGGTGGTACGGAGTCTAACGAACCCCCTGGTGTTCACCAAGAACCGCCGCAAGGCGGGATGGGCTTTGCTGCGGAGGATCACAGGTCGCGGTCCACTGGTCTGCCTCTAGAGGTAAGGATAGGAGGTAGCCCACGATACACTGAAACTGGATGGTAGTATCAGGATAGCCGAGGTCTGGTACACTGGATAAAGGTAATGCGTGGTACAACAAGCCTGGGTCTGGTACACTGGAGTGGAGATATATACGTAGTCAGCAAGCCAGGGTCTGGTACACTTGGAGTGGAGATATATATACACGTAGTCAGCAAGCCTGGGTCTGGTACACCTGGAGCAGAGATATATACGTAGTCAGCAAGCCTGCGTCTGGTACACTTGGAGCGGAGATATATATGTAGTCAGCAAGCCTGGGTCTGGTACAATTGGAGCGGAGATATATACGTAGTCAGCAAGCCTGGGTCTGGTACACTTGGAGCAGAGATATATACGTAGTCAGCAAGCCTGGGTCTGGTACACTTGGAGCAGAGATATATACGTAGTCAGCAAGCCTGGGTCTGGTACACTTGGAGTGGAGATAATCTGAGCAGTCAGCAGGGAGAACAGGTACATGGAGAATCACGAGGAATCACCAAGTCAGGGAACATAGGAAGTTGCTCTGACGCTGCCTAGGCGTCAGAGCAGGTCTTTAGTAGTTTAGCAAGTTTGAATTCCCCGCCCCGACTGTCATGTGACAGCGCCGCTGCGACCCAGAAGAGAGAGAGGATCGCGGCGCTGGAGCGAGGACAGGTGAGTTGTAACACAGAGTTACTTTTGTTTTATGCTTTGCTCTCCGTAATGACTCAGGCCCTGTTTCTTTAAATTGTATCTCTATTGTTTTATAGTGAAATAAAATTCAACTCCTTGGCCATTTCATAATGCCTTAGAATAGCCTTATCAATATTATGGTGCAATAAGTACACAAATAATAAACATTTTTTTTTAATTATGTTCTTGTGACAGGGTACTTTTTAATAGCATGAGAGACCTTAAAATATCAGACTTGTGATTACATAGCATCTTTACTTTGTAAAGCAATACAAGATTCCCACATGTATGGACTATACTCCTCTACACTGCTGTGGAGAAGATACAGAGGAGAAGCAGACAGGCTAAAATACAAGCTGCAAGGTAAGTGGGTCTTCAGTCAATGACTTTTATCAGTGTCTCTGGCTCGCAGTGTTGTGGAACTACAAAGCAGAGGGCAAGCTGAAATGTTTGAAAAACTTGGAGAACCATAGGTGACACTGTACAAGGCCAGCCAGATAATACACTTTTAAACCTGTCATAATATACTTGTGGAACTGTCAACATAGAGATGAGCTGCCGGTTGTGCAGGCTAACATTATTTGTTGTTAGAAACTTCTTTTGTTTTTGATTTGTTTTTTATTTATTATACACATTAAGCTATAACTAGGGTACCGTGACTTCCCAGGGCGCAATGCCAAGCATTTGTCATGGCTGGGAAAGTGCACCTACACCTATCAAGATAAAGTCCTGGTGCCACCCCCACCTTTCTCAACCAGGGCACTAAAATTTCTAGTTACGACTTTGCCCGCAGCATAGTATGTAACAGCATTAATGTTCCTTTAATTTACTAGCTCGCCCACTACCTCTCTGGTTCCTCCTCGCTAAGCATAGAGAGGTGCTGTATAAATAAAAGATAATAATATTAATATTTACATATTATAAACATTTAAGCAGCAAGATCGAAGCTGAATTATTTCTATTTATTTATTTTAGACATATGCGATAGGGTGGTTGGGACAATGGACAACCATAGCAGTAGGGTAGGTGCAGGGCTGGATTAAGGGAATGGAGGCCCCTGGGCTAAGGGGGCCTCCATTCCCCGTGAGGGCCCCCCCCTGTGATCCGAGCTGCCCGCGCCACCCCACCCCTGTGATCCGAGCTGCCCGCGCCACCCCATCCCCGTGATCCGAGCTGCCAGTCTCCTTACTGCCAGTCTCCTTACTCCTCAGTAAGGAGACTACAGTGCGCCAGAGAAGGACCGCAGTGAAAGTGCTCAGCAGCACTGATCGCGCCGGGGGCGCCCCCGACCGATCAATACTGCTGCTGAGCACTTTCAAGGGCCCCCTGGATGCCATAGGCCCCTGGGCTGTAGCCCAGTTAGCCCTATTGTTAATCCAGCCCTGGGTAAGTGTGGGAAGCTTATATAGATGCAAAGAAAAATCAATCTAGAAGGCCTAGAAGGTAAAAAATATAAATCTGGTCTTGGACGTCACCAGACAATATATAACACCAACCCTGCAGCAATCGGCTTTTGTTCTGCAACAAAATAATTGATATTGTTCCTTTTGTGAATTATGTTATTTTTCTACAGTCGATTAAGGTGGGGGTTTTGGGGACAGTCTAAAGATCCACTCATGATTCCAACATGTTCCCCTATACTGAAAGTTAATAGATTACCTTTATTGCTGCACCAACGACATGACTGCAAGGCTATACAGGAACTTCCACGTTTGATGAAGTTCCAGCCTTTGGGCCTATGATTGCTGTTTTTAAAACAATAAAAGACTGCAAAATTTTGAAAAATTTACTTAAATTAGTCACAAGCTCTATTCCGTTCCACTATAATCACTGTATTTATTGATGTTATTTTAAACAAACATTTGGCATTGAGAAGGATTTTGAATGAACAAAATCGTTTTAAAATAAACCCTCACATCTGTTCTATACGCCAATTGATAATGCAAAGGAGCAAATTTCACAACTGTAGCAGAAATAAATCAAAAGTAATTTAAAACGAGTACAGCTTCCAGGACACATCTGTTACATTTTCCACATTCTCAGACGATAGAGCAGAAACTTTGTTCTGTTAAAGCTGTACTACTACCTAGGAAAAACATCTCCTAAGGCACTTAATTTCTTACGCTTTTCAAATCCTAAGGTAGCCCCCCCCCCCATCCCTAGCTGGAGTCCCTATGTCTCCTACATGGTGTCTTTTCTCGGGGCTTTGCTGAAAATTAATATTGTAAATCACCTTTAAATGGTAACATATGGGGTCATGTGCCAATCACAATCAGCAAGCTCTTGATTGCAGCTTATTTTTGGTCCTTCCACTCACTCCACCTTGATGTTCTACCATGACTGCGAGACAAACAGAGGAGCAGGACGGAGCAGCCCCATTGGTTTAGATAGTAAAGGGGCACCTTCACAAAAAGTTTTCATGTGTGGTAGTGAAAAAAAATAATTCTATCTACCAGTGTCATAGAAACAATGGTATTAGCAGTAACAATTGCTGCTGGACCCAGAGGCTCTGGTAGGCCCCAATTTGACCCAAATATGCTACAAGGGCTCAGGGCTGCCTGGTTCCTATGACCTGTTTAGCACTTATAGGATTAGAAAATTCCATTATCTACTAAACATGAGACACTGGTGCTTACGCTTGTCATGGGGCCCAGGTTCACAGTACTCATTATATGTAGGCATACAACATGCTGAGACGGAGGGGGATAATTCTGAAAATGAATGCAAAAGAACAAAGGTCATGCTGCTAATATAGACCAATCAAATGGTCATTATCATTTTCAAGTTTCTTGTGCATTGTAGAAAATATCAATTATTAGCTTGTTTGCTATGGGTACAATAACTGCAAAGGATAAAGGGGTTCCCTGAGCTATAAGCTGGATGATCTGATACACTGGTCCCTGGACAGAAAAGTAGGTGGGCAAAAGTGATCAGCTGTCACTGATTCTCAAGAGCAGTTTTGCTTTTAAACGATTTTGAATACATGATACATTATTTCTACCATTTCAGAAATCAGACTATGAATTTTGTATGACAGCAAAAAGAAGAAATACCAGTTGCTCTTCACTGATCAATCTAGCTGTTGGAGGACTCGATACATTGGTCCCAATTTGTTCTGCTATTGCCGTATCAGAACAAATTATGAGAATAAGTAAATTCAATAAAAAATTTGAACATTTAAACTTTTAAATAAATTAAATATATTTGTATACATTTAACTGAGTCCCAAATCTGGGCTTTCAGTTCCACGGAGCATGTTTGGTTACATATGCGCATATCTGCAATGAGTGGTATGGCAAAGTAGCAAGCACTACCCGTAACTCTCTCAATACGATCATTATTCAGAATAGGCTCCTTATACCATAGTGAGTGGAATTCTCACAGGCAGTTAGCATAGCACTCCCCGTCCACCTTCATATTATGATGATCATATTAGATTGCTAAGGAGTTATATATTAGTAGGCGCCGTGAATCTAAGGAACATATCCACTCTGTATGGTGGGGAACCTATGTTAGTTGAGTGGTGAGGGAGTGTTACTATCTCCAGATGGATCCAAGACTTTGTCTGGAATGATAGTTTTTGTCCCGCTGACAGTAATTCGTCATATAGAATTATTTCACATCTTTCATTATAGGAAGTGGTGTGAGTAACTGACGGTTCCAATATATTTTGTGCATATAATTTTAGCACAGACTCTGCAATATTGTCACATTCTGAATGCAGAGTAAGATATTTACCTGTTATTATACCTGGATACTTTGTGTCATAGATTCTGATTTCCTACAATCTCCTACTGGTCGTTATCATTACTAGACCTGTTATCTCCTTTAACATATATGGTATGCATACCAGGTTATGGTTTCTGAGAGGACCATAAAGGGAGAACTTTGAGTTTTGTAGTAGTGTATATTGTTATATGGAACCCACTATTATATGGGAATTTCCATCAATTTCAATTTATTCATATATATAAACATTTATTTGGATAAAGAGTGCTTCCAGCGTATTTATTTCACTTTCACTTTATATACACTAGTCACTTTATATTTTGCTATTGTATTTCATTTTAATAATTTGGATAATAAAAGTTAAGTTTTATAACCTTGTGCATGGTACAGTACTGAACATTTCCTACGACTCTGGAGAGTTGAAGTGCATCTTTTCAAACACAAATCTTTTTCTTTCTATATACAGCTTCTGTACATTGTTGTTATTAGATAGCACCCCTCATATCTCTATTAAGAGGAGATTTTATGAGAATCACATAGAGGGAGACTCCCAGTTATCTGCGCAATGGAATCTCTTTGAGTTTGTTTAAACTAGTAAGTTAACCCTTACAGTTCCAGGCCATAATCGATAGGGCCATTAAAAACCGTTCAACTGTCCTGGCGATTGTTTTTTAACTTGCAGAGATAATTTTGTAAATAAAAAAAAACAAAAAAACTTATCACTGCAATGAGTCATTCAATAAAAAATAGGTTCCTGAGTCTTTTAAAATAATCCATAAAGCACAATGTCACATGTCTAACTGAAGCACTGCTTCAACTGGCAAAAAACGGTAAGGGTCGTCAACTGATCACAATACATGCCTGCTTGTCTGCCTTGCACATAACTAGTTGCACACCGACTTCACACTTTGTGGAGTGCCACGCATTTGCTGGATTACAAGCCCCAGTGGGAATACTCTTAGCCTAGAAAATAAATTCTTCATATCCCTATCATTTGGGTCCACTCACTCTTTCATTTGAAATTTATTTTTCTGCTAAAATAATACTTCTATGAGCCTCATTCACTTCTTAAATAAATTAGTACAGTAAGGGTACATCGAGAGTGTCTTAATTTTATGTGCAATATTTTTATAAACTGAATAGTGACCTGCAGCCAATCAATGGTAGTACCGTATGAATTAATTGCTGACTGCAATGCTCTCCCGCCTACTGTGCCTCCTCTGTGATAGGGAAAAAACAAAATTTGTTAACAGAGACAGTAATACAATAAAATAGTTACATTTGCTGGGCAGGATGGAGGTATACGGTGCAGCAAAAAAGAGACCCAGCATCCACTGGGGGAAAATATATATAGAGAGAGAAGACCCTCCCTGTGGATTTTATTGGCTGGAAAAGCAGGAGACTTAACCCCAAACTGGTAAGTGTGTTTGGCTTATGACCTTTCTTTTCATTACATTGGTAGATTTCCACCTATAAATGGGAATTTCCACATACATTTTCCTGGTTTATGCAAAAAGGCATCGAAAGTAATGACCATCGCCCAATTCCTTCCACCTGTCAGAGCATGCAGCAGTCTATTGGTTTGGGGGACTCTTGGGTTTATCCCTATTCCAATAAATGTCCAACAAACGTATAATTGCCACTCCTTGTAGTTCATTTTAATATCTTATGACACAACAAAAAATCTAATTTTGGCATGTGGACACCATACAAAAGCACAGGGCTGTTTCTAACCCAAAGAACAGAAGTCAGCAGCCTATTGTGCATCGCCATGCACTTACCCATATACATATTCATATAAATGGACACAAAATCAGTGCATGACAAGAAAAAATGACATTTGTGACACTGGTCAGCTTTCTGCAGCTTTGTAAATAGCCTTCCATATGTTTTTGTTTCTTCTGGACAGTTTAGAAAGAATAAACAATGATGAGACTCATTGGACCTGATTCATCAAGGCAAGCATACTGAGCACAACCCGCATTTGGTATTAAACACACGTATTTTGGCTTTGGGCACTCCCTAATTCATCAAGGCATGGAAGATAACATATGCAGTTGAATTCGGGTGTAGGTCTAATGTGCTCTGCTGCACAAAACACTGCGCGATAAGTCCAATACCTATGTGGAATATACATTCACCACAGAACACACCCAAAAAAACACAAGCACTTTTTGAAAAAAAATAAATCTTTGTCAGGTATTCCTTTCTCCTGGGCCCCGTTCTGCAGGCGCTGACTCTGTCTAGCTTCTGGGCGAGAGGCTCTCCTGTGTCGCGGTCATGTGACCAAGAGGCGGCGATTTTGAATCCCTTGTTATAAAACAGCCAGGGACACTGTGAGAGTGTTAGAGCACCAGGTAACCTGCGTCTGACTCCTGTGCTGTCTCTTGTGTTGTTCCCTGTCTCCCTGTGTATTCTACCAGTCTTCCTATGTATAACCTTTGCTAGCCCTGACCCTGCTGTTGCAGAGCCGGATTTAGACCTCATGGTGCCCTAGGCAAGATATTGGTTTGGCCCCCCCCCCCCAGCCCCCCTATGCCCCCCACACGCCCCCCCCTCAGCCCCCCGCCTCCCTGAAACAATCCATAGCATTATATTTTTTTAAGCATACCATATACTCCTATAGTTAAGTAGAAGGGTAAACTATGTGCCGCCGCACATCACGCTGCTCCTCCTGCATCACCATGCGGCCCCTCATTATTGTCCCTCTCATCACACTGTGCCCTCCTTTATCATTACACTGCATCACACTGTGGTCCCAGCAGTTAAAGAATAATGTCCATAGACCCCATATTTTGTCAAAGGATCTACCAGAATATTGAATTATGCTGGTCATATGCTCCATACAATGAACATTAAGTTCAGAGGTCGAAGTGGAAGTTTAGAAGTGGCGGTATGAAAAATGTAATGAGAATATAAACAAGTGAATGGATTTTTATTAATTTACAATGAAGGCAGTATGAGAAGTAGCGGTATTGCCTACTACCATATACACCCCACTTCCACCACTGCTTACCTTTCAATTCACACAAATTGTACTTTATCTTTAACTAAACTTAGGTATTAATCATAATTAACATGTCAAGAAACTGCAGTTCATGGTTAGCAAGCCCAGTAATAAAAGAAACAGCAGTCTCCTATCACTACCACATCACAGACTGTCCGCCACTACAGTTACTGACTGCAGCCCTCTACCTACAGAAACATGAAAAAGCGCTGGAATGCAATAATCATGTTAATATGTCAGTCTTCTGCATGAATCCCATAGTGCAACAGTTAAACAAGTCAGACCTCCTCATAATATAAATCCCACCAGATTCAGGATAGTTGGCAGACTGCCCTGCTCTCTCCTACCTGTTCTTGTCACTTTCACGGTTTGTGGCTGCTGGTGTCTTTAGATCAGCTGCTGCTTGTCTGGATCCTGGAATGTTGGAGGCCCTATTTGGAAAAAAAATGGGTACACGAAATTTAGTAAACTACAGCCAGTCCCAGTATTAAATTAATATAGCACCCACATTTTATAAGTAGACCTCCCTCCAACCAAAACATTAAATTAATAGCATACACATTTAATAAATAGATCTATTTCCCTCCAACCAGTTCCAACATTAAATTAATAGTGTTACCATTTAAAAAATAAATCTATTTCCCTCCCACAAACAGCCCCTCATACACACACATAATATAAATACACTAGCCCCGCACACACACATAATATACATACACTGGCTCCTCACACACACATATTATATTAATATAAAGAGTGCCTCTTTTCATTTTGAGGTAAGAGGTGTCAGGATTGAGGCTTCCATCATACATGCCCCCTGTGCCAGCGCAGCTTCCATCACACATGCCCCCTATGCCAGAGCAGCTCCCATCACACATGCCCCCTGTGCCAGAGCAGCTTCCATCACACATGCCCCCTGTGCCAGCAAAGCTTCCATCACACATGCCCCCTGTGCCAGTGCAGCTTCCATCACACATGCCCCCTGTGCCAGTGCAGCTTCCATCACACATGCCCCCTGTGCCAGCGCAGCTTCCATCACACATGCCCCCTGTGCCAGCACAGCTTCCATCACACATGTCCCCTGTGCCAGAGCAGCTTCCATCACACATGCCCCTTGTGCCAGCACTGCTTCCATCACACATGCCCCCTGTGCCAGCACTGCTTCCATCACACATGTCCCCTGTGCCAGAGCAGCTTCCATCACACATGCTCCCTGTGCCAGCGCTGATTCAATAACACATGCCCCCTGTGCCAGCACTGATTCAATCACACAGACACTAGCACCCCTTCTTACCTTTTTCTACATGAATACAACCAGGAACCAAAAGAAATGCTGCAGCTCCTGCATGGCTAACATAGACTTTCAGCAGCCCGCCTTCACTGTGTGCAACCATGTGACCGCTGCGATCACATGACCCTGTGATGTCATATTGACGAGCCAAGGTACCTACGCTGAAGGAGATCTAGCTACTACCCAGCCTCTACCCCTAGCTCTAACACTGTGCCCCTCACCCGATTCGTGGCAACCCCCCCGCGAGTCTCCCTTGTCCCCCCCATCTGGGCCCCCAGAGAGCCGCTAGGCCCTAGGCAGGTGCCTAGGTTGCTTAGCAGTAAATCCGGCCCTGTGCTGTTGAATTATCCCAAGTACTGACTGCCTTTTTCTGATACCAGTAGTGACCTCAGGTATCCTCTCCAAACCACGACTCCGAATCTCCCTCCTATACTGGGCAGCCAGATTGTATTGCACCCCAGCTATCTCTTTGGATCATGGCTTCAGACTTCTCCCCTGTACTGTATTCTCAGTTGTTGTACAGACTTGTTCCATCCACAGCATCACAACCTACCGTATCACTTCAGTGGGCTATTCCAAGTGCTGTGACCTGTGAACCTCCAGCAGCAAAGACCATCCCACCTTGGTGAAGACCGGGGGTTCGTTAGACTCGCACTTTGGTAAAGCAGGTGCCAACTCTGACTGATTCCTTCATGTCAATAGCATAAATTCATGAAAAACATTTATTAGAATGTTCTTAATGTCTGCTGAATATAAAATACATTTTTACTGTTGCTCCTGATTACAAACACATGTTATAGCATGAATACTAGAATGTCATCACTACTGATCATGAATTAGACTAGCTCTGTAGCTGGAGCAAGAGATATGGCAGAAAAACAAGTAACTTTGAGATGCTCAGAGCTTGATTCGGACGTGGCTGTGTACGCTTGATGTTGACACGCCCCTACGATATATTAACTATGTCAATACGCCCCTTCACTGCTCGTTTCAGTCTCCAACATCGTGGGCTGAATTAAGTGTCCTTTGTGCTCAAAGACGGAGCGGACAGGGTTGCATTCACGGATGTATCATCCGGTTCTGGGCATGTACAGAGTGATTTTGCGTACGATACGCTAAAAATCGTCAGATAGGTGCCTTGACGAATCAGGTCCATTGTGTCTATTTTTTTAGTAAGTCAAGACTCATTGGTTATATTTGTCTTAAATATAAAAATTATTCAGCGACAAAATTATTATTTTTTTCCTAAACAGAATGTCACAGTGGCTTGTTTAAGTGAAATCTGCTGTAGCATGAAATGGAAATAACAAAACTGAGTGATTGAAGAATAACAGCTAGATGAAAATGTATTTGAACCACGAGGAAAGGGAACATTTTCATGGACTGGATTTTATTTTGACCCTATCTAAATTTCAGTATGCTTACATGTGCAATTATGCTTGTGCCATTTGCATGTAATGGACAGCATTTTGTACTTATTCATGGTCAGATTGTTGAACGCTGTTAGATATGTTAAGAGATGCTGTTGTTGATCATTATATAATATGTTCCTACCCAAATACAAATGTTCATTTGGAAAACAGGATTGCTATGGTAAATCATTAAATTAGCATAAACATTTGTGCTCATTTAGTCATTTCCAATGGTAATCTGCCATTTTTCATAAAGTTTACAATGTACCCATCTTGTATGTGAAGTGTAGGCAGCCGTTTTGTGGGTTGAACTAGAATGCATGGGAATGCAGTCTATCTTTTCACTAGAAACTAGTGACTTCACTGGGAGAGCTGAATTCAAAGTAGAGATGGTCGGGCTCGGTTTTCCGTAAACCAAGCCCACCTGAACACTACAGATCCGTGTACTTTCATGCTCCCTTGGAACTGAAAATGAGGCAAAACGTCATTGTTGAGTCGTCAGTTCTCGTGAGTTTTGGATTTTATAAGTATTGTCCTCCACGGAGATCCCAAGGACAATTCCATCTTGCACCACTTTTCTTTTCTGCCACTGCTGTGTGTCAATGTTTCATAGATGTGCTATGAACTGCCGTGTGTTTGTGCCATTGCTCTGCAGTATACCATCCAGCCAGCTCGCTTCAGTCTTTGGCCGAGAGTGTATGAAAATAATATTGTGACCTGTAAGGTGGTCAAAATTGACTGGGAATGACTGGAAATTGGTGTTATTGCGGCTAATAATATTGTAGGAACAAAAAAAAGAGCAAATTATGTGATTTTAGCATAGTTTAGCAATTTTTCTAAACAATACAGATCCAAAACCAAAACATTCAAGGGCAGTTTTGCCAAAACCAAAACATGAGCTTAATACAGATCTAAAACCAAAACCAAAACCAAAATACGAGGATCAGTGAACATCTCTAATTCAAAGTGAATTGAAATGTTGCATTCATCTGAATTCAAGTCTGAAATGGTATTTTTGTTATCATTCCTACATTTCCTTATTTCAACTATTTCAGTATTTTCTCCTCATGTCACAAAAAATGTCTTCCCCCCCATTTCTCCTACTTTGACGTCCTTGGCTTTTTAAATTTACCCTTTAAGAGAATACCTTGTCTATAGGAGTCAGTAGTACCTTGATATACTTGGTTAATATTGGATGTTAAGGAAAATATCAGCAAACAAGAATAATTATGAGCTGATGCAGGCAGCCCGCACCTGCTTAAAGAAAAAAATGTAACGGGGCACTAAATCCCCCCCCCCCCCCCCCCCCCCACCACCACCACCCAAAAAATCTAGGTTCGCCCCTGGTTAGCATTGAATAATTGTTTGGTTTGGTTTATTGTACTGAGGATGTGCAAATTTCCTTTTTATTTAGGGATAAATCCATCTATAAATATATCTTTAATAAAGTAAATAATTGACCAAGAAATATGTCTGAGTGCTTTGCTCCATTCTTGTGGCTTACCCCCCGAAATACATTTTGTGGTAGATTCTATAAAATCCAGCAGCAGTTTTCTGATGGCATATCTGCCAAAATGCAGTTCCATTGGGGGAAGGACAGCTTGCAGTGATATCACAACACTACAAGCAATGGTTCTGGATTTTTCTGTATGTTAAATCTGTAAGTCGCTGAAAGGCGGTATCCAAACAGAACCATTGTTACCATGTCTACATTTGCCTACTGCACATATCACCAGTAGTTGTAGTTGTAGTGGTGCCTACTGACAACATAAAGGCAGCTATTACAGTCAGGCATATTCTAATCTTCCCCTTAATCAGTACTTTAGAACTTAATGGGCCGGACACATCAAGGCACTTATTCTGAGCGCAACCCGTGTTCATTATTATACGCACGTATTTATGCTTTGCGTATTCCCTGAAGTCATCAAGGCACAGATCTCAAGATAAATGTGATTTTGAAATTGGGGCAGGTCTCCTGTACTCTACTACACAAGACGCTGCAGGATGCGTACAATACCTATGTGGATCAATAAATTTGCAAAAGAACGCACATGAAAAAAAGGTCACATAGTAATACTATAGACATTAATGATAGTGAAACAGTTTTAAAAAAATGTTTTTTAAAAAACATTTTTTCCCATTAAATACATTTATTAGCTGATCTTAATGACTACGGAGCAAAAAATGCATTTTTACAGTTGCATGTAATTGCAAACACATGTTTTAGCATGGATACGAGACTGAACACTACAGATCAGGACTTAGACTAGTCCTTTAGCTGAAGCAAGCGACACGGCAGAAAAAAAAGTAACTTTCAAATGTTCAGAACTTGACATGTGCGCTTGAGTGTGGCACGCCCCTACTGTAAATTCACTGCGGAAAAACGAACGTCCCTTCCCTGCTCAGTTCACTCCCCAAAATCGTAGGCTGTAGTAAGTATCCTTTGCGCTCACAGGCGCACAGAACAGGATTGTGTTCACAGACGTTTCTGCCGATTCTGGGCATGCACAGAGTGATTTTGAACACGATACGCACAAAATCAGCAGATATGTGCCTTAATGAGTCAGGCCCTATGTGTTCACTGGCACTGCGCTGCCCCCAGGTCTTGAACATATAGCAATAGTTGCTAACTAAGGTGATGATGAAGATGAAGAATAAGAAATTTGTGTCCTTGCTTTATGTCTCACTGAGCATCAAATGGAATGCATGTGGGATCTATTCTAAGTCGCTTTATTTGCTTGAATGTATTGTTTTACGTTAATCAACTGAGATCAATGGTAATCTGCAGCCTTTAAGAAAGTTAGATACATGCTGCTGTCAGCATTTTAAAAAGTGATCAAGTGATTGAAGTATTCATGTAAAATCATCTAAGTTTCAGTCATAGAATCTGATTTCAATTAGTAACAATTAAATGTGGAGTCAATAGCACTCATATGACACCACCCTAAGCTCTTGCACCCAGTGGTGTTAATTACATGCATACTCAATACTACATTTACTAGCATTGTGATAATTAGTAAATAGATATCTATCTATCACTAACACGGGGGTCAAGATATCTCCACCTACCAAGCCCTGTCCGCCTTACTTGTGCCCCCCCCCCCTAATCCCCCGTCTGTTTTTCCTATCTGTTGATGAGGCTCTTACGTCATCTTCCTCTACCTCTTCTCTACCCCTTTAATTGTTACGTCCCAATTTTTCTCCTTCCATTTGCTTCCAAACTACTCAAGCTACATTTTTATAACAGCCTCACAGTTTGCTCTCATCACACCTCTTTGTCCTTCTGTAATAAGCTTTCCACATCTTTCACTCCACTAAGATTGCCCTTACTAAAGTCACCAATTATCTTCATCCACTGGTTCCCGATCTCTCCCAACAGCTTTTTCCCACCTTCCTATCCCTTTACCAATTGGGGACCCACAGGTCTCCTTACTCGGCCAATTTGTACACCCACCCCTTGGAGAACTGATCAACTGTTTTGGTCTCTAGTACTCTGATGACATCCAAATCTACCACTCCCCTCTTGCCATATTCTTTTCTCTTTTTTCATGTGTGTACAAATGCCTCTCTGCCATCTCCTTACGGATGTTTCAGTACAACATAAAGCTCAACATGTCTAAAACTGAGCTCATCATCTTTCTTCCTTCTAGAGACTCTAATCCTGTTATTGTTAAATTTGCCTTGCATCCTGTAAACACAAAGAACTTCCATGCACTTCAGCTATACAGGTGTGTCTTCCTCTGAAAGAACTGTTTTCCTGCATTTCTGCTTTCAATTATTTTTGCAATGCAAGTGTGCCTTCCCCTGAAAATATATTGTAACAGTTCACTATTTAAACCCCATGCACTCATTGCCAGTGATATTATTTGACACTCATGCTCTTGGCTCCTGTATCCTGACCTGTTTGTTTCTGTCCCTGCATCAGTTCCTGTTTCAACATTTATTTGCATCCCAATTTCTGGACTGAATCTTACAATTTTGCTAGTTCTGACTTTGCTCATGTTGGACACCTGAAACCTGGTTGCTTCATTCTGTTTCTTCCTGACATTGCTCCTGTTGTCTCCTGTCTTGAGCTCTGCATCGACTGAGAATCACCAGACACAGGCTGCTGTATTTATTCTTTGCTCTCTAGTATGGCTTTGCTGTTATTATTGGACTCTGTGAGCATTTGCACCAGCTTGTAACAAGATACATTAGTTACTACTTTGTACCAGAAATATCTGTGTTCAACTTCATATTATGCATTGTATCAGACTGTCATATTACTGCCTGATTCCTGTGTAACCTTATATCTTATCATCATACCAGAGATTATGTTTAATTCCTGCATTCCTGCATGCCCAATCAGGCTCTCCACTATCTTTCAACATTTTGAAATCTCCTAAAAAATCCACATTTTCATCAATGGCTACCAGTTTCTCATCTAATTCCACTCCGATTGCCCAGCCTGACTCTACCCACTCTACATAAACCTACCCTCATTTTTGTCTCAGTTTCTCCCTTCACCATTAGAGTGTAAGCATTCATTAGCATGACCTTCTCTACTACTACATTCTTGTCTGCTCCCAAATTGTCCACCTGTGCCTCCTTGTATTAAGACTTTTGTATGTTCTGTATTATACTTGTACTTTCCTCCTTATGTCTGTCTCCCTTGTAGAACCATGTAGTCATGTCTTAAGCTAAATCCTCCATTCCCTTATTCTATTATTGCTACTCCAAGATCATCCATGGAGGTATTATCTGTATATGTCTTATCTGTTATGTATTGGGCTTTAATTGTTGGTAGTATTGCATATGGCAGCATGGTGGCTTAGTGGTTTGCTTTTCTGCCTCACAGCACTGGAGTGCTGTATGTTCTTCCCGTGTTTGCATGGGTTTCCTCTGGGTGCTCTGGTTTCCTCCCACACTCCAAAAAGCATATCATCATCATCATTATCATTTATTTATATAGCGCCAGCAAATTCCGTAGCTCTTTACAATTAGGGACAAAAATAGTAATAGACGATACTGGGTAATACAGACAGATAGAGAGGTAATAGGGTCCTGCTCGCTCCAATGGGGCAGGGACTGATGTGAGTGAGTTATTTATACAGCTCTGCGGAATTAGTGGTGCTATATAAATAGCTGATGATGATGATGAGTGCCTCCCGAATGTTCAGTATTTTACCTTTCTATGACATTTTAGCTACTTTAATATGGGTGAGTATCAGTAGCTAATCAATTAACAGGTTGAACATGAACAGTGCTAGAACAACACGCAGAATGTACCTGTAAGTCAAACTACAGAGTATTCTTGCTTAAAAGCAATACTTTGCTAAAATATCACTTTTTGACCCCTAAAAATAAATAAAAAGGGCTATTTTGATAACATATTTTTGAGCTAAAACTTCAGATACACTTTTCTGTAAGCATCTTTGTATCATAGAATTTGTAACACACTGACCCACCCGTACTGTAAATCTCCTGTTTCTGTACTAACCTTGTTGCCTGTCAACCCTATTTTCTGAAGCCGTCATTTGAATGTTTCTAGTTTGTCCAGAGGGAAATCATTCATAAGTACTAAAATAAAGCAAAGTGGCAGCTTGTTGTTACCTTGTTGCTTCAAGGAATTTAGAGTTTCATTTGGTTGTGAGTTAGCTCTGTGATAATAATGCAATATGGCATATTATCAATAGCTCGTATGTGGATGTTCTACAGGGAAGGAGCAGAGTTATTCTGTTTACAATAACATATTCCCTTTATACTGTGATTTAAAGCGGTTTATGATATCCAGTCTAGGTATTAATAAGTAATAACAGAACGTACATATATACATATATACATAGGGTATCATTTAGAGTTAGAAGCACATTCAGCAAAAGGGTGCAGATTTCCACTTGGGCAAACTATGTTGCACTGCAAGGAGCACAGAATGGATTATTTCCTGCATACAGGGGAGATACCGCCAGCTTTTCAATGCAGTAAACCAGTACTGGGCAGCTTTATTTCTGTACTGTGATTAAAGATCAACCTCCCAACTCTAAATCAGTCCGCACATTTAAAATTAACCCTTGTTCAGTGCAAAATAGGCACATTCCATCTTGCTGGATAAACCCATAACTCTAAATGAGACCCTTAATGAGAGATCTTAGATTGTAAGCTCATCTGAGCAGGGCCATCTCTACCTTTTGTTTCATGTCCTTGTATGTTATTTATTTGGAGCATGAACCCCAGAATGTAGTGGAAGTTGGCTTATATAAGGACAGTTGCTGTTTTCGAATGTAATATGTAGCTTTGTAGACTTTCTTAGGAGTTAAATGTACAATGTAGACCCAAAAGGTCTATTTTGAAAATATAACCCCTATCACTTTTAGTAGAGTACAGCTAATGAGCAATATTTTGGTTATGCTTCGACATCTTTGGAGGGCTGTATGTTTGCAGTTTTATCTGGCCTGAACCAACTAGGAAAAATGGCATTTTATACTAGTCAATTTAATCCACTGATGTCAGACAGATGATATAGTAGACATATGTAGACAAATGTTTGGCCCACCAAATTTCTTGATGCCACCCATAGATCAGTATGGGAAGCAGCTGCAACTTTACAGCACTAGAGAGCATCCTCCCCACCTAGGATTGGAAGTGTAATTAAATGTGGCACCTGTTTGGATGACCATGATATCTTTCCAATCAGGTGTCACTATTTTTTTTTTTTTAAACAATATTTAGAATTTTTAGTAAATTGGAGAAAAGCTTGTGGGGTACAGAAAGAAAACAAAAACAAAGGGGAGTGAGACAAAGATAAGGGGAGCAGATGCATGAATAAGATAGCTTAACAGTGTCTTCCAATTGGTACAGAAGATATTGGAACATGTGCCACTTTTAATACACACCTTCTGTCCTATGTGGCTTCAACCTCTGGTCTCCAGAGCTCTCCAATGGTGCTGAGTGCTGACTAATATAAGGGAACATGTTAACAAGAGGAACAAATGCTATTTTTTTATTACAATATTAAGCATAAAACTTTAGCACTTTAGCACAGTAAGTGGTTACTTCTTTTCTCTGCAATGCTCAATAGTTTATCAGCATAGGCCATGGGTTACACCAGTGCCACTTGCTATTTGTGCTGTATGCTTTAGTCAGGGGGTTATATTCTAAATATACAGTCAGGTTGCTGGCTTCTTTTTGAAAGATCATAGATCTTTGATCTATGATTTTGGATAGATATAGAAAGCAGAGTGATAAAGCAAGAGGATTTAGGGGCCCCGGTGCACTGCTTTGCCCGGTGGCCCATAATGTTGTTAAGATGGCCCTGTTAGGGGCACTGCTATTATTAAAAAGGTGACAAACAGAGGCATTGCTCAGAAACAATTAACTAGTATAGTTGACACACAGGTTTCATTTAAAGCAATATGTAAAATGTTTTTTCTTTGAATAGCAAGTTAAGTACCTTATAAACATGCATTGGAGGAGTGGGTGTATACACAATGGGAGATTTTTGGATTATCTGATTCCATAGTTGCTGAGGAGGCAACATGATTGGCTTAAACCAAAGCATATCCCTAGAGCCAACACATTTGGAACATTTTTGAAACAGACGATTTCTGGCTAGCTATGGCCCCTGGCCTTTTGCATAGTATCTGGCATTGTTTGTAAGATTGTAAGTGATTAAAATTAGCATCCATAGCAATGTCTGGTATTTTGCTATCAGTTTCACTTTGTCTATGATAAATGACACTTATCTCACAGTATAATTTTTTTTTTTTATTTGGAGGGGGTGTGGTTGTCTCAGTTGTGCTTTTCAGATACTTTTGGTGGGGCAGGCATCTAGTTGCATGAGTTTTTAATCTCCATCATCACAAACAGAATTGGAACTATTATCCAGGTAAGTAACCATGTTCTGATAGGTTAAAGTCATTTTAATGGTACTGACTACCCCAACACAGAAGACAATGACATGAGAAGTCCTACTGAATAGTACACCGACCTGCAAAAACAACTACTTACCGGAATGCAAATCACTTCAAATCACGACTCGCTGTGTTGCTATTAAGTCGGACTCCTCTTGTTGTTGTCTTCTGTGCCGGGGTAGTCAGTACTGTTAATAGGTACTACACCTGTTCTGATATATTAAATCTCTGAATAACAATTTTACTAAACTATGAAAACTGTATGGGGCATTATGCAGAGCATAATAAAGTATTTATAAAGCAAATTGCAAGTGCTGATAGTGGTGGGATTCTCAGAGGAACTATTGGAATCTGATGATAAATAAATAAGATCATCAGGAAGGAAGAAATCAGCTGATTCTGAGTCAAGAAAAGGAGAAAGAAACAAGTGCTCAGAGAAGGAATAATTACTTCACTGTTATTCTTTTAGAGAGCAAATTTGTCTAGGTACATGTTCCCCTACTTAACATAGGCTTAAGAGTTTCAAGACTTCCGTAGATCATTAACCACAATACACCTTAGATTTATAGATTTATAGTATAAACAAAAGACTGCCTGTTATCGGTGCCACCGTTCTGCTTCAGAGTGAAGGGTCCAACCATGTTGAACTGGTTCCTCCACAGGAGCTGTTTAAGAATTATGAAACCAAGGACCTAACATCTCGTGATGACATCTATTGCCAACTGTCATTCATAAAATAGATATCCACCATTTTATACACAGAAAAATGCCATGGAGGTGGTTGGGCAAAGCTTAAACTTAAGGTCACCTTAGGCTCGTTCTTTAAGCCTTTGCCAAAAGGTGGCAGCTAAAGCAATGCAGTTCTAGTTGTAATTGAAGACAAGTGTGCAGAACACAGCATACTTTGCTTCCATGAGAAATTTTGAGAAGACTGGCATAGGCAGAGGACACCCCTCCATGTTCATCAAGGACATTGACTTTGCAAAAAACATAGAGATATTATTCATCAAATTGCTGTTTTTCTCCTAGAGGACTGATGTCTAAAACAAAAGAGTATTTCTATAGACCACTATGGCTTCACAGGAGGTGAAGTTCCAAGGTTGTAATTCAAACTGGATAGAACACTAATTGAGATATTCTTGATGGCTAGGGGTTGTGACTAAAGCAGACAAGAGATGGAACCTAAGGAAAATAAACACCAAAAGCGTAGAAGCAATCCTGAAAAGAATCTGGTAAAGAAATGATAGCTTGTAGTATTTCTATGCAAGTGGACAGATTCAACTGACAATGAAAATGCTAGAATCTTCGTACTCCATATAAATAGCCAGTCTTTAACGGTAGTCAAGGAAATATCCTTGTGATTCTTTGGGAAAAGAAAGCTCAGATAAAGAGGGAGATCTTCTGGCCCATTACTGATTGATCTACACACAATGTGTCAATCGGCATCCTTGTATTCAACAAAAATGTACACAACGGAGCTTGGGCTACACTGCAGAATGACCAATGGGTCCGTCTATCGGAATGGCTACAGCCTCTGATAGACAGAGGCAGCGGAATTAAATAGAAGACAATGGAAAATCTTTTAGGCACAGTTTCAGAGAGTCAGCACAGTAACATAAACTATTAACTTAACTGTAGTCAAAGCAACAGAAAAAATTCTGAAATCTAATATAAAATCCAGGTCAGTACCAATAATACAATGAGAGAAATCAATACAAGGACTGGGAAGTTAGAGAGGCACCTTGTCCTGGCAAGGAGTATGTGGTAGAGCAAGGATTAATCAGCTAATAAAATAACAAGGTTGCAGAATGCAGTGAAATGTCCATGTGCATAATTATCAGTACAAGGAATGAGCTCAGACACCTATTAAGAACTAGAGATGGTCACTGACCCCCGTGTTTTGGTTTTGTATTCGGTTTTGGGTCTGGATTACAGTTGTGTTTTGGTTTTCGTTTTGGTTTTGCAAAACCGCCATTGCGTGTTTTGTTTTTCGTTTTGGTTTTGTTTGGTTTTGTTTTGCTATTTTGTTGGAAAATCAATGTTTTTGGGCCTAAAATAACCAAATTTAGTGCTCCACCTGTTTCTTGGATAAGTAATGTAATTGTAAAGCTAATAAAATATCAAAAAAACAGTTTAATTCCTGGTAGGTAGGCCTTCATTAATTCTACACACAAACCAGATTGTCCTTCTCTCCATCTACGCATATTGGCAATGCAGCCATCGTCTTTGGGTGTGTATTACACCCTAAACTTAGAATTAAATATGTAAAGAAATGGACAAAGGCAGTTTGGTTTCTGTCTCTATAGGCCCCCTTCTACTTGTAGAAAACACACAAAAAATCAGCCGTTATAGACTGTACAATATTATTTGAAATGGACAAAGGCAGTTTGGGGTCAGTGTGTGTATGACACCCTACCCATAATGATAAATTGCCAAAACAGCAACCTTTCAAGATGGTACGTGATATGGAAATGCCCCAATTCCCTTTCCTCTTTGGGGGTAGATTGAACCCTAGACTTAAATAGAAAGTTTTAAAAAGATGTTATCGTCATCATCTGGATCTTTATCCTCACCCTCATCAGTGTGTACATCATCATCACAGACTATCAATTCATCGCCGCTTGAATCCGCCATTAGAGAACAGTCAGTGCTTGGATGTCTTTGATGGTGAAGGCCTTCCTCGTGGAAGATGTAGTTCATTTTTATAAACATAATTTTTTCCACATTTTTTGGACGTAACCTTCTACGGCGATCACTGACTAAGTTCCCAGCTGTACTGAATACTCGTTCAGAGTACACACTGGAGGGTGGGCAGCTTAGGTATTGCAAAGCAAGTTTGTACATGGGTTTCCAAATGGCCTGCTTTTCCTCCCAGTAAGGAAAGGGACTGTCTGACATTTCCATATCAATTACCTCTTGAAAATAATCCTCCACCATCCTTTGCATGTTTATACTTGTATTGAATGGAGTTATGGGCAAGGTGACACATTTTTTTGAAAAATCCTTCAAACCAGCCCAGATGTTAAATTGTTCTGGTCTGCCCCCTGCGTCTTCCCTGCTTCTTTTTTGGAAATTAAATTTTTAACGAGCAGCAGCAGCTTGAGAAAGTGAAGGAGGACATGTAGTCAAGCAGAGGCCCAGTTCAGCGGCCAACTTGCTGAGCAATAGCTCCTTGCAACAGCTCACATCTCGCTCATTTACAAGTAAAGACTCAATGTAAGTCTTAAACCTTGGATCAAGCACAGTGGCCAAAACGTATTGATCCGAGTTCAAGATCTTAATAACTCGAGGATCATTGTGAAGCGAATGAAGTACTTGATCGACAAGGCCAACATACTTTGCTGAATTGCTTGCTTTCAGCTCTTCCTTCAGTTTCTCAAGCTGCTTTTCCAATAGTCTAATTAAAGGAATGACTTGGCTCAAACTAGCAGAGTCTGCACTCACCTCACACGTCACAACTTCAAATGGTTTCAGCACCTTGCACAGCACTGAAAGGATTCCCCACTGTGCAAGACTGAAATACATCCCCCCTCCTTTCCCAATGTCATGGCTTGTGCAATATGCTTGGATGACTTTGCGCTGTTCCTCCATCCTCTGAAGCATGTACAGGGTGGAATTCCACCTAGTTACCACCTCTTGCTTAAGTTGGTGGCAGGGCAAGTTAAACTGCTCTTGGAGCTGCTGAAATCTCCTACATGCTGTGGCTGAATGCCTGAAATGGCCTAATATTTTACGGGCCACCAAAAGCATTTCCTGCACCTCACGGTTATTTCGTAGGAAGCTCTGCACCACCAGGTTGATGGTGTGAGCAAAACAGGGAATGTGCTGGAAATCACCCAGCTGTAATGCTCGCACTATATTGTTGGCGTTATCAGAAATGACATATCTTGGGGAGAGTCCAAGTGGTATAAGCCATGTATCAATCACATCTCTTAGTTTGCGTAACAAATTGTCAGCTGTATGCCTGTTAGTGAAGCCGGTGATACAAAGAGTGGGCTGCCTGTGCCAAATGTTACGTAGTGGTCTACATGCTGCTGCTGTTCTTGCTGGTGAAGGTGAATGACCAACCCAGTGGGCTGTCACAGTCATATAGTCTTTGGTTTGGCCACTTCCACTTGTCCACATATCTGTGGTTAAGTGGACAGAATGGCATTTTTCAGCGCAATCTCTGCATTTTTACACACTTTTTGGTATAGTTGTGGAATAGCTTTACGGGAAAAATGGTGTCTGGATGGAATTCTGTAACGCGGACACAAAACCTCAATTAACTGTGAAAAACCAGCTGCGTTTATTGTGGAGATTGGATGCAGAATAACACTAACATTGCAGCCATGGCGTCTGTAATTCGCTTGGCGACTGGATGACTGCTGTCATATTTGTGTCCCCTAGCAAATGATTGTTTCACAGTTAATTGCTGAAATGTAGGACTGCTCATTTTCTTGACCTGCCTCTGGGCTGACGATTCACCCCCAGCAGCAGCAACAGCAGCAGCAGTGGAACTAACGCTTTCTTCAGAGGAATCAATTAGAGTGCAGGAGTCATCCAGCCTTAATAAGTGGGATGCAGGACTAACTCCGAGCGCTACTGAGGATATTGATGAGGATGGTGTGGTGGGTGTATTTTGTAGCCGTCGGGATGTCGGTGACCGGAGGGTCTTAGCTGATGATGGAGTGCTGGGTTTTTTTTGGAAGAAATTTCAGCTTTTCCCAACACTTTGCCATGAACTCTAGTTAAATGGCGTAACATAGACGAAGTTCCAAGATGGTTAAGGTCCCTCCCTCGACTGACTGTGGCTTGACATACACTACAAATGGCTAGACAATTGTTGTCTGGATTTGGGTAGAAATAATTCCACACATAAGAAGTGGATTTTTTGGTTTTATGCCCAGGCATGACAATGGCCTTTTTCTTGTCACGTGCCAGAACTGCTGCCACTGGTGCAGGACTTACACAAACAACCTCATCCTCATCAACATCCTCATTAGCGCCCTCGTTGCCCACACAAATCTCTCCCTCATCCTCCTCTAATTCCAAAGTGGCATCCTCAATTGGTGTATCACCGGCTACACACGGGCTGTTCAGGTACACATCAGCAGAACTTCTGAAAGGGCCCTTCTTTATGGGTACACTAACAGAATGCTCACGATTAGACATACCACTGTTGGATGGACTCTCCACAGGGATTGGTGTCATTTCGGATTCAGAGCAAACATTATCCTCTAATGCCTTACTGTTATCTTGCAGCTCGGCTTTGACGCGTAACAGTAGTTGTGCACCACTTGTAGGCTCGGTAACATTTTTGGATCTGCCACTAATAGAGAAAGGCGAAGGCCTCATTCTCTCTTTGCCACTGCGTGTGTAGTATGGCATGTTGGCAAAAAAAAATTTTATTGGCAGTTAACTTTTCCTCAGTTAGACTTTGTTTTCGCTTCAACACCGTAAATTTATTTTTTTTAGTGTGTGTTTTTTTGGATGATTTCAAATGACGGTGTAGTTTGACATCGCCTTTCCCAGATGACGTACTGGGAACATTACCATCAGGACTGGTGACAGAACCTGGTTGATCATTTTGCTCATATGTGGACTGCTTTGAATCCATTCTGAGCCCAAAGCACTTGTAGTGCTACAAATTGTTTTTGACACTGCTGCAAAATAGCACTTTTTTCACAGTCAGATAAATTTCAGCAAAAGAATGGGGGAGACCCCAAAAGCAAATGGAAGTGCTAAATATATTTATTATTAAAGTGCTGCAATATAGTACTTTTTTCACAGCCAGATAAATTTCAGCAAAAGAATGGGGGACACACCAAAAGCAAATGGAAGTGCTAAATATATAAATATATTTATTATTAAAGTGCTGCAATATAGTTCTTTTTTCACAGCCAGATGCATTACAGCAAAAGAATGGGGGACACCCCAAAAGCACTTGGGAGAGCTAAATATATTTTTTTGACACTGCTGCCAAATAGGACTTTTGACAGCCAGAAAAATTTCTGCAAAAGAATATTGGACACCCCAAAAGCACTTGGAGTGCCAGAAACTGAACAAAAACCCTCCTCTCCTCTCCTCTTACTGCTGTAACAACTGGTATTAAGATTACAATGGTATTGAATAGAAACAATAATGTGTCCAATTACTGCTCTGTCCCTGCGCTGATATAGCCAGTGTGACCTAACCCTGCTTTCTCCCTCTGTCAAATGGCGATGGATTGCTGTGGAGGCTGGTATTTATGCTTTTCAAATCTCGCGAGATCCGAGCTCAGAAAAATGAATACGTCACGATGACGTTTTGCCTCGATTTCGAAGCCGAATGGGCGGGAGAGTACCGAGCGTACTCGGCTCGATACTTGGATACCCTAAATTCGGTTGAATTCGGATCTCGGGGAACCGAGCCCGCCCATCTTTACTAAGAACACACCTGCACAGGTAAACAATACCACATGATAATACAAATTTGATGGAAATTTCGCTGTCTCTTATCCAATAACATACAGTACAGGACAGACCAGGAATTGTATGTATAATATAAGACTCATATTCAAACAGCATAAAAAAAGTTCACAAACACATTGTCCATGTTGTGTTCACTTAGAAATGCTCTGATAAAGAAAAAAAAATGGAAATGTTAATGTTGTAAATGTTTGGCTTTAGTAATACTTTAAATCTTTCTTGCTTCCAAGTTAACCTTATTTATATATTCATTTTTTTTTAAGATTGTGTAAATTTAGAAAAAAAATAATATATAAATAAGGCTAGAAGAAGTAATAGTAGCAAGAAACACAACAAGGTCCAATTAATCTTTGAGCGCAATGTACCATTACTACGGTCTCGGATTTCATGGGCGGAACAGTGAGGGAATGGGTGTATGCTTGTACCATTACTACGGTCTCGGATTGGATGGGCGGAACAGTGAGGGAATGGGTGTATGCTTGTACCATTACTACGGTCTCGGATTGGATGGGCGGAACAGTGAGGGAATGGGTGTATGCTTGTACCATTACTACGGTCTCGGATTGGATGGGCGGAACAGTGAGGGAATGGGTGTATGCTTGTACCATTACTACGGTCTCGGATTGGATGGGCGGAACAGTGAGGGAATGGGTGTATGCTTGTAGTCAATGTACAGTAAGGGCGCGCCAAGCTCGGGCACACGCAGCAATCTCCAATTCAAGCTTTAGTCATCTCAAAGGTACGTGTACTTTTGTCGTATCACTTACACCAGCTACAGGTTGGCTGTAAGTGCTGATTACTACTGATGACGGATGCGTATGAATGTTAGAGCAAATGTTTGCAATCAGGAGCAACTGTAGAAAAGTATTTTTATGTACAATAGACATTTATAACATCAACATAAATGTATTTTATAGAGGAAGAAAAATTGCAAAAAAAACCAACCTTTTTTTATGTTTTGTCATTACTGACTATATTATTATTAACAGGTGACATTAATAGTTTTTTTTTCCTTTTGTGACTTTATATTCCCCATATGTATTGGATGTATCCTGCAATGTATTGTCAATTAGAGTAGAGTGTACCTAGATCTGTTTTCAAGAAGGGAGGTATCTGCACATCCTGTCCTTGCTGAATACAGACCTGCATATCCCTGATTTACGTGCATTTTAGAAGAAAAAAAAAGCGCACAATGGGCCCGAGTCATTAAGGAAAGTAAAGCAAAAAAAAAGGTGTAACTTTGAACCTTGGCAAAATCATGTTGCATTGAAGGGGATGTAAATTTAAAATATGGGGATAGATTTATAGTTGGGATAGGGCATGTCCTAGATCAACTTTCAATTTCAGTGTAAAATTAAAGCTATTATGTATTTGTGTGTATACATGAAAACAAGCTAGTATTTAACTTATGTGCAAAATAATAAACTAATTTGCACCCCTTGCATTGTAACATGATTTGTCCAGGAGAAAATGTACTCCTTCATTTTGCCCTACTTTCCTTAATGAATCAGGCCCAAACATGTATATTTATAAATATTAAACTGTGCTGGTTTATTCTGTTAAAATGTACTTATCACTTTCTATATCAGAATATGCATCTCACAACTCTCAAGTCTTCTAAAGTGGTATTGACAAAACACTAAAGTTACAAAGCAAAGCATGTCAGTTATGTTTTCCGTAACATCATTGCCAAAGTTCTGCATGAGAATCCACCAATTTGCAGACAGTATAAAATATTTCTATGATTTTCTTACTGCCCTTGAGTGATAAACATTAGAGAAGCACAATCCTTCTAAGCAGATATTTAAAGAAACCTGAATTTAGTTGAGTGATAGAAACTGTGACATGCTAGGCAGATTTAATTAAGTATAAGCATTTGAATGATTGCTGGTGTATTATTTGCTTTTGGATATTTTCAAGCCAAAATATGGGTTTACATGCGCTTAAAATTCCACTGGGGGTGCCGAAGTAGGTCTGGCGGCTATGTACCTTACTGCAAAATGCAGAAAAGAACAGAAACAGTTCATAAAAGAAATGATCTATTTTCCAACAACTTCAGAGGTTAATAAAGTAGTAATCTGCAAATTACTAGCGGGTAGACATGGCAAAACAAAACTAAAAGATAACCTCCTTGCACCCCTGGTCTAGTAGCATGCTTGGCACAAGTGAAACACAATAAAACTATATTTCTATATTTTCTCCAAGTCTTTTAACTTATACATCAATTCTGTAAATTATTGTGTATTTCAGAATAAACTGTGTGTAGCAATAAAATATGTTATTTTCAAATCAACAGTGGGATTTTCTAGCTGGCAAGACCTGTACCCAATCTGCCACTATGTGTACACACACCATTAATTACAAAATATAATTATCCATACAATAATGATGGAGATTGTCACGAACACGCTCCCAGCTGCCGTGACGTTGGGGTGTTTGCTGTATGAGGTCACACACGATTTCAGCCCGCAGTCTCTCTCACCTATCACACAGGTTCTTAGACCTACGGAATCGCCCCCAAACACAGCGCTCTCACACCCCCAGACACTTCAGGTACAGCCACCACCTATTGGGTACGGGCAATAGGACCCCAATATACTATCTCACACTGGCACACAGGCTCCTAGTTCCACAAACTAGCAAGACTCCCACCAGCACACACAGGGTTAACTCTTCACACCTCCAGACTGTTACACAAATGTACATACAAGCACACACAGCTTGTTAATCAAATGTATCAACAAATCACACACTGGCATTCCAAGGGTTTACCTGGACGAGCAATCTCCTCTACAAAGGCTATGGATTATTTAGAGTATCAAGGACGCAACTTATTAAATTTTAGATTTAATATACAAAAGGTACAGGGCATTCAGATAAAAAGAAAAATAAGGAATAAACAAATAATAAATTTGACATAACAAGCAGAACAGTTTAAAATAAAAGAGATAACCTACAGAGCATTACTTACATATAATAATCTGTATGCCTGGGGCAGGCAGAAATAATGGACAGTCCTTCAATTAGATTGATCCCCAAAAGTCTGACAATTTGTTCCCTCAGAACACAGATTTTTAAGCAACCTCAAATGGGTGCGGCATTCACAGGGGCAGGGTTAATGCTAATCGGGGTTGTGTCCTGGGACACCTTTTCAAACCAAATTTACCTGTTGCCTGATTTATTAACCAATTCTACAATGTGATATATTTGTCCTGGACAGCGTTACATCGATCCAATCTTATCATTAACAAATCCCTTATGACTTTGTTCATCTTTTCATATCAAACATGCCTAAGTACAGGGCATTCGCAGAGCTTCCACTCCTTTTCTTCATTTCTCTGTGGGTCAGAATTCTTAATTTACCATATGAGCTGCCCTTCATCATGCTATTGAGGAATAGGTGGTTGATCTCTGCTTTTATTGATTTTAAGTGGCATATTTTAAAACTGAATTCTTTCTGTCTATACAGTATTACATATAGGCTATGTTATCCCCTGGCCTCATTGAGCCAGGCCACATGCTGAGCGGTACCTACAAGTCTATTCAAGTGTCACAAGCAAACAGTGCTATGTCCTGGAAGCTGCTAAAAGTGGCAGACTTATCTCCTCACACTGGGATGTAAAAACCTCCAAATACCATTACATCAGACGCTGCTTCTTTAACTGTTACACTAACTTATCAATGGATTCATTTGATACAACCTATTAACCCTGCAGTTATGAATTATCCCTTGTAAATAAATGCAAGCTCTCTAATTTACACCTAGGGGTTAGTGTGTGTTTATACTACCTATTGAAGGGAAGTACTAGCTAGGGAAATACATGATCAAATACAATGGATGTCTGTGATCTGCATATCTAAAGCTGGTCTCTGCACAAAGGGTTTACCTAACTCAATTACATGTTCTTGGCCTCATTTGGTCACACCTTTATCTGAATTGACCATCAGGTTAATTTAGGTATTCATGCAAAGATTTATTTGGGCCCT
This sequence comes from Mixophyes fleayi, assembly GCF_038048845.1. Classification (NCBI taxonomy): domain Eukaryota; kingdom Metazoa; phylum Chordata; class Amphibia; order Anura; family Limnodynastidae; genus Mixophyes; species Mixophyes fleayi. The sequence continues at coordinate 43,127,243 of NC_134408.1, forward strand.
GACATCCAATATTCTATTTCAGCATATCAGATCTAAGCTTTATCCTGACATCTCCCCCCTTCAAGAGATGGCATGGGCATTGACTGACAGGTCAATGCCCAAGATCATCTCATCTAATTTCCCCCTGGGTCCACTGTAATAGCTGCTAGCTGGCTCTCACTGTCATTATGAGCCTTCAACCGATTATCATGAAAATTTCTCTCTATCATCCTGGCAGGGGAATCATACCACTGCTTCTGGCTGGTCTGGGCCTGCATCACATTCTCATGTACCAACTCTGTTACAGTGTGCACTTTGTCTCTAATCCTCATGTCTTCTAAGTGAAAGCCTGAGGGAAAAATGGCCAGGAATTCCTGATACTGTACTTCTAAGTGGGAACCCCTTAAGGCTGGCACAGCAGAATACCTACTTCTACTCTGCCCTACTCCCCAGTTACAACCTTCCCTGTCAGTGGGACACCCTATGCACTTCTTATCTTGGGGCCTACATAACAGGACACTCCCCTCCCCCTTGGACTCATCTATCTGGGGATGTAGAGTAGCCGGGAGTATGGGCCCCTCATCTATCTCCTCTAAGCCGTTAGACGGCTGGCTAAGTGAGTGTGGGCTAGCAACTGACCCCCCTGTCTCTATGGAAAACTCAGACGAATGGTCAGAACTCAGATGTAGATCTGAGTGGTGAACATTCGAACTACAGGTCCCAGCAACAAAGTAAGAATTGCTGTCACTCGCTACTTCCCGTTGGTCAGGACTATGTGTCTCCCCCACATGCTCAATCGCTCTGTATGCAGCTGGTTCAGGCACAGAATATACATCTTCACTCTGCCCTCCCTCCCAGTTACCTGGTACAGCATCTTCCGAGCACATTACCTGGGTAGAAACATTGTCTTTCTCTAGCACAACAGAATTAATCACATTGTCATCTGTCCCATTTCTAGTAAGCATATTATCTACACCAGTATTAATGCCAACATCTGCAATAACAATGTCCGCTGTCCCTATCCCATGACAAGATGTCAGTGTAAAAACAGGTTTGGAGTCTAACACAATACTGTTATTGACATTATCCTCATTAAAGGCAGTAGGTCCAATAAGACATTCTCTTTCCTTATCACATCCTGGCACCTCGGGTTCTTCCCGTAAATCATCATAATTGCCAGAGTTAACACTGGCACGTATCAGCTTCTCATCATCACATTTCACTCGCACAGCACCAGATGCAAAATGATTACAGAACATTTCAGGTTCTTTACACAAAGTCACATCATTGGCAGGTTCAGCATTATCCCATACTACCTGGGCTGAGTCACATGGTGTAATAGAATTAGAGATAGTAGGAACAACATTTGCGGGAACATACTGAGAATTTAACCATCCAAGATCAGTAACTACTAAAACATTTGTGGGAATATCTTCAGGCACTTCCATTTTTCCCCCAGAAATAGTCTTCTCAACAATTATGTCCTCTTTAAAATCAGCCTCCTCCAATAGCAAATTCTGTGCAGCATCTGGTAGTATGCTGCTAGCATCATCAGCTTCCCCCAGCAGATTAAAAGGGGCCTCGGGATGCAAAATCTCGGTAGCATATTCCATGTTATCTGTAGCTGGCAGGGGTACCTTTTCCTCGTGGGCCACCCCTACAGGCTGGGCGATTACTGCTCCAGCTTGTGAAAGAAGCTGCTGCAGGTGCTGCCTTTCGTCAGCCACCCGGCGACACTGATCTAGCCAGAATGGGGTATGAAGTCCACCCCTGAAAGATACCTCTTCCTGAGCGTATTCAAAACTCTCCTCCAGGTAGTCCAGCCGTTCCATAAGACTCATCGTGTAGCCCGGAATAAGGACCATCATGCGATACTCGCTGAAAGGATGTATCGGGCTTTCCTCTTCCCAGTCGAGGTGTTCGATGATCTCCCTGCGTGTCTTGTTGTGGCAGGAGAAACCTCGCAGCTGAGCTTCTTCAATTAGCTCTGCCATACTCATCATGACAAGTGGATTCTTTGGATTTAAGAAAATGTACCTACTTGGATCCTCTGGTTCAGTGACATTATCCACACCTTGATCCTCTGGGTCTGTCTTGCTCCCCAGCTCAGGTTCCATATCACATTGCTTCTTTGCATCATCCTCCAATAATGCGTGAACCAGCTCCTTTTTAGTTTTATCTGTCCAGTCGAGACCTCGCTGCTCACACAGGGCAATTAAAACTTCTTTGGCTTTTTTCTTGTAAGCAGCTGCCATCCTTGCAGTCACTTTGCAAAATAAAAGATAGAAAAGAAAAACAAGAGAGAAGGGAAGGGAACTGCTTTGCACGTATGTCTTCAAAAATTATAGCCCTGAGTTTCGTCCTTGTAAAACTATTGTATTCCTCGCAAGGTTACAATCAGTTTATAAGTGCAAGGGTTAATTGCTTAAACCATGCACTTAATACTCTAAGAAATTAAATCATCCCACCGCTATGCCACCAATTTGTCACGAACACGCTCCCAGCTGCCGTGACGTTGGGGTGTTTGCTGTATGAGGTCACACACGATTTCAGCCCGCAGTCTCTCTCACCTATCACACAGGTTCTTAGACCTACGGAATCGCCCCCAAACACAGCGCTCTCACACCCCCCGACACTTCAGGTACAGCCACCACCTATTGGGTACGGGCAATAGGACCCCAATATACTATCTCACACTGGCACACAGGCTCCTAGTTCCACAAACTAGCAAGACTCCCACCAGCACACACAGGGTTAACTCTTCACACCTCCAGACTGTTACACAAATGTACATACAAGCACACACAGCTTGTTAATCAAATGTATCAACAAATCACACACTGGCATTCCAAGGGTTTACCTGGACGAGCAATCTCCTCTACAAAGGCTATGGATTATTTAGAGTATCAAGGACGCAACTTATTAAATTTTAGATTTAATATACAAAAGGTACAGGGCATTCAGATAAAAAGAAAAATAAGGAATAAACAAATAATAAATTTGACATAACAAGCAGAACAGTTTAAAATAAAAGAGATAACCTACAGAGCATTACTTACATATAATAATCTGTATGCCTGGGGCAGGCAGAAATAATGGACAGTCCTTCAATTAGATTGATCCCCAAAAGTCTGACAATTTGTTCCCTCAGAACACAGATTTTTAAGCAACCTCAAATGGGTGCGGCATTCACAGGGGCAGGGTTAATGCTAATCGGGGTTGTGTCCTGGGACACCTTTTCAAACCAAATTTACCTGTTGCCTGATTTATTAACCAATTCTACAATGTGATATATTTGTCCTGGACAGCGTTACATCGATCCAATCTTATCATTAACAAATCCCTTATGACTTTGTTCATCTTTTCATATCAAACATGCCTAAGTACAGGGCATTCGCAGAGCTTCCACTCCTTTTCTTCATTTCTCTGTGGGTCAGAATTCTTAATTTACCATATGAGCTGCCCTTCATCATGCTATTGAGGAATAGGTGGTTGATCTCTGCTTTTATTGATTTTAAGTGGCATATTTTAAAACTGAATTCTTTCTGTCTATACAGTATTACATATAGGCTATGTTATCCCCTGGCCTCATTGAGCCAGGCCACATGCTGAGCGGTACCTACAAGTCTATTCAAGTGTCACAAGCAAACAGTGCTATGTCCTGGAAGCTGCTAAAAGTGGCAGACTTATCTCCTCACACTGGGATGTAAAAACCTCCAAATACCATTACATCAGACGCTGCTTCTTTAACTGTTACACTAACTTATCAATGGATTCATTTGATACAACCTATTAACCCTGCAGTTATGAATTATCCCTTGTAAATAAATGCAAGCTCTCTAATTTACACCTAGGGGTTAGTGTGTGTTTATACTACCTATTGAAGGGAAGTACTAGCTAGGGAAATACATGATCAAATACAATGGATGTCTGTGATCTGCATATCTAAAGCTGGTCTCTGCACAAAGGGTTTACCTAACTCAATTACATGTTCTTGGCCTCATTTGGTCACACCTTTATCTGAATTGACCATCAGGTTAATTTAGGTATTCATGCAAAGATTTATTTGGGCCCTGACATCCAATATTCTATTTCAGCATATCAGATCTAAGCTTTATCCTGACAGAGATATTATTTCTTTTACAAATATTTTTTAAATATAAACATTGGAGAACTGTGCTCTTTTTATTTTAACAGCTGAGATCAATGTCATTTTCTTGACTAAAAGTACTGATTTTTTTTTTAACTCGGCAGATGTTTTATGGACAGACAGAGAATATTTTGAACATAAATTCAGCTTAATGCATTGACAAATGACTCAAAACGTTCCTTGCAACCTTATTCCATATCAAGATTTAGGGGCTTTCTGTGACATTTATGGGGATGCCTGCAGTATTGTTCATATTGTGTGGTATAAATTAAGCCCTTTGGTATCTCCAGAGTCTTTGTTTAGATTTATAAAGCAGTGAGTAGAAAATCTGCAGCGAGATAAAATCTCTTCAATCCATTTTATTCTAAGGATCTGACACATCCATCTTTCTAAAAATCTCACTCTTTCTATATCATTACCTTATGTTTTTGTTTGTTTCAGCCCTATAAAATAATTAATAGAGAGTTTAGATACATTTTGTTTATTTACATTGTTTGAATAGTAGTAACAGAGGCAATACAGGGAATTAGCAAACAGGAATGAAATATATTGACCACGTACTTGTAAAATGTATGTTATTCTGTTACAATTATATCATACAAGAGCCCTAGGGGAACATTTACTAAACTGTGGGTTTGAAAAAGTGTAACAGTTGCTTATAGCAACCAATAAGATTCTAGGGCCTGATTCATTAAGGATCTTAAATGAAGAGGTATCTTATTTCAGTCTTTTGGACAAAACCATGTTACAATGCAAGGTGTGCAAACTAGTTTTATGTTTTGCACATAAGTTAAATACTGACTGTTTTTTAATGTAGCACACAAATACTTGATAGCTTATTTGTACACTGAAATTTAAAGTTGATATGTGTGTGCTACATGAAAAAACAGTCAGTATTTAAATTATGTGCAAAACATAAAACTAGTTTGCACACCTTGCATTGTAACATGGTTTTGTCCAGGAGACTGAAATAAGATACCTCTTCATTTAAGATCCTTAATGAATCAGGCCCCTAGTTATAATTTATTTAGTACATTTTATAAAATGACAGCTAGAATCTGATTGGTTGCTATAGGCAACATCTCCACTTTTTTAAACCCGTGTTTTAATAAATATGCCCCTAAAGTGTAGTGTTTTGAATGTGAAAGGTCAAGATAAGCTTATATGCAGAGATAAACTAAACATGTCTTCCCCTCCCCTTAGATTGTACGCTCCTTCGAGCAGGGTCTTCTCTCCTCCTGTCTTCACCACTTTTACTCTGCTCGCCAGCTACCTAGCCTTACTCCTTGAGGACCCTCTTCCCCCATCCCCTCTCGCTTCCTCCTCTTCCCCTGGGGGTCTCCCTCTAATCCGTGCCCTCCCTCCTTGGTGCCGTTGTTGGCTGACCTTCCCCCGCCCCTCTAGCTGTGCCTTGAGCTCACTGAGTTACTGTGATTATTGTTTACTGTTCTGTGCCGTCTCTCCTCGTATTGTTATTTCGTTTGTCTCTGTACGGCGCCGCGGACACCTAGTGGCGCCTTATAAATAAAAATTAATAATAATAAAAATAATAATGTCTGTAAATTCAGATGTTCTACAAATATCAGTGTTTTTAAAAAGTAATTTTTGAACAAAATTATTATTGATAATGTGATTTTGAAAGACCCTTTCTTATAAAATGACAATAAATATTCATGATAAAAGTTTCATGCTCTTAAAGGACCATTAAAGGTGAATAAATGGCAGCAATCGGGGGTCTCTGCTGTACATTTAGAATTGGACCTCGGCCATCTCCTGTTACTACTGCTTTGCTCCAGAAATAAATTACTTTCCCAACAAAAAATCTCCTCCCAAGTTTGTGTTGTCAGCGAGTGGGAAGGCACCACAGTGAGCAGCTGCTAGTAACTTGTTCTCTCAAATATTAATATTATGCTATCTACGTCCCATTAGTGACAATCAGCAGCCAGTTGGAGTTTGCTGAGTGAGATGCAGAGCTCTGGTATTATATGGCAGTGGAGGTTACTAGCAGTTCTTTAGTGTCTGCACATAGTAGCTCTCTTCCTTTTCATTGGCAGCATAAAGAGGACTTATGTAATGGTCATTATCAGGTGTATTATTTTTTATTGTGTAAAGGGCTATATATTATAGAATATGCTGGTGGATGTAATTACACATGCTGTAATCATCCTAAAGCTGGGTTCTCTGTTGAACTCTCTTATAATTGGCTAGAGAGCTTCATAGGATATTTGCTGCAATAAATTACTTCCACACATCTTATTGTCTCTAATAAAACTACAGTTGATAAAGCAGTTGTCACCCTCAAACACATCAAGATCCTGAGACTGTGGCTTTGCAACATCTTTCTGTCTACTGTTTGCCGGAATTTATGTTTATCCTGAGATTGCTATTACTGTACATTTTCCCCACATATTCGCAGAGCTCCATTTGTATAAAAACAAAGCTTTCAACCAGTAATTTGAAGTTGGTTATATAAGTTATGTATGAATGTACTGTTACATACAGAGGTGCGTTTGAGACCACAGTCTTCAAACATGACTTAAATGTGACTGAAACCTCACAACACTACTGAGCTGTTGGGATTTGTAGACCTCAAAAGGACCAAAGCTTACTATAAAGTGGATGTGGCGTCATGGAAATTTAGATTTGGGTCGATCATGCAAGGGCCTAGTTTGCCCTGTTTTAGCTTTTTAAAATATTAGGCAGAATACATACTTATCGCTTAAAATATTCTGTGCTGCTTTGAGAATTATGATGATTAGATAGGCTATATGTTGATATATCCTCTGACTTTAAACTGGGGACACACAGATGAGTTTATCCTATCTCAAAGTACCTCAAAATGATATTTTTTTTATTATTCTGACAATCATACAAAAGAAAATAAATATACTAATATGCAACCAAAGGTCATCCATCAAACTTTACTTTGTTTGCTCCTTAAATATATAACTCAAGCATAATCTAAATAAAAACAATCAGCTGAAAGTAAGCAAAAAAGGGAAAGAGCAGCAAGAAAAACAGGTTGTTTATGTCCTCTTATGATGGTTATTGTATAGAACTGTGCTTGATGTGTGACTGATTTGCCTGCAGCAATGTGTTAGCACAGTGTCTGTCATTTGGAGTGTATAACTGGTGTAGCTTTATTAGACAACTATTAGTGTCAATTTTGTCTATACATTAGCAGAAGTTTTTGGTCGGAGATACAAAGAATGTTCTGTCCAGTTCGAATTTGTAGACAGGACAATAAATCAGGGTCTAGAGTAGTAGGATTGGATGGTCTTTAGTCTCTTTAGTCCCCTTTTCCATTTGCAATGTATTTGTATAGTAGACATGCACAAACCACCACGTTTCTTGAACCAGTTTGCTTAATTAGTAAAAAAATAAAAAATTTACCAGAATTTTCCAGATTTTAAATTGATTTAACAAAAACCTAGCTTCAAATTCAAAAAAGTCAAACAGGTTCGACCATGTTTGAGTGATTCCGCATGTTTGAGTTTGATCTTAAATTGTAACATTTTAATGGATTTTAATTGCAAATGGCAAACCCTGAAAAAATCGAGGTCTGCTCACAATTGTTCACTGAACATGTTCATGGCATTAAACCACTGAAATTTTGGCATATTTAGCAAAAAAAACGTTCAAGATGCATCACTATAGTATATGTTATAGGATCCAGTGTTCCACCATAATAATGATACCATGCCTTTGGTCTTATTAATAATTCATCTCATTAATTATTGGGATATAACGCAATTTGCATATTTTTCGCTATTTTAGTCACGTCGGATAATACGCTCCAGTGACATCTCAGATGTACTTTAGAGGCATTATTTTACGCAACCGTTTTAGCCTTCGCCTTGTATCATGCCAACCATAAACAAAGTATCCCAGTTGTTATGCTTACACATCCAAACTAGACATTCATAAGTCCTCTGTTTGACAAGGCTATATACTGCCTAAGCATTACACATCTATTGACCTCCACGTCAAATAACCCAGCATTATGTGTTAATCACTAAATAAATACCAATCTATCATTTACTTCACTATACTGCATTATCTATATAAACATCCATTCATACTATTCATTCTAGTTATCTAAACATACAAACAGGTGGAAAGTCACTGGCCTCTGTACCTGCAGCATGGTATCACACATTGTCTCAAGAACCTGATATAGTCCCTCCCAGTTTGAATCCCAAGGAACTGCCTTATGGAAAACTTTGACCATTACTAAATCTCCTACAAGGGGCATTGGGATCTCCTCCGGTAGATAGGGTTTGTGTAGCCGTATTGCTGCATATCTCTGGCAAGTGCATCCTTAATAGGGTTTGAGTGCTGATGCTCATTAGGGAATTAGAGTGGCATTTTGCGACCTGTCATGAGCTCAAATGGAGTGATCCCTGTTGTGGATGCATCCGTTGCCCTAATACCCAAAAGTATTGCCAGCTAAGCTGTTACCCAAGGAGAGTCCTTCTGTAACAATGCCTTGGCTAACCGAATCTTGATGGTCCGGTTCATGCACTCTACTATCCCTGCTGACTGGGGGTGATAAGGAAAATGAAATTGTTACTTTATGCCCAGTATTTCACAAAGTGCTTTCATGACCTTGCCAGTAAAATGGGTTCCATGATCAGATTCTATGATCCTAGGGATTCCTCAGAGTGACAAAATTTGGTCCAATAGAATCCGTGCTGTAGTGGTAGCTGAGTCATTCACTGTTTGAATGGCTTCTACCTTCTTCGAGAACACATCAACACCTACTAAGTATAGTGACAATTGCGACTGCCTGCTTGTAGTGGTCCTATGAAATTAATTTGTAAGGCTGCCCATGGCCCCTCTGCTGGAGGCACACGCTGTAATGCTAGCTTGAGAGCTGGTGCCCTAGGGTTGATTTGGGCACATACAAGACATTGTTGAGTAACATACTCTACTGTTTTGGACATTCCTGGCCAGTATAATTTACTCTTTAGCAGAAAAAAAGTTTAACCCGACCAGGGTGCCCCAGGAGCTGGTGATTGAGTTGTGTCAGCTCCACTTGGAGATGTGAAGGGACTACTGGGAGTGGATCTAAACTTTCCCCTGATACATTGTACAGGATATCCTGTCTGATAGACCAGGGATCCTGTGGTGAAATTCTGGGAGTCATAAGAAGAGGGTCTTTCGACTGTTCCTCTTCAAATGCACCGGTCCTTCTTTGAGGACTTTCCTGCATACAGCCACCTGTTATGAGGGCAAAAATTCAGCATCTGGATCACAAAAGATACCAGATACTGCTGCCATTTTTCGCTGCTTCATCCGCTGCATTGTTTCCTAGTAATAAGGGGTTGTTCCATTTCTGGTGTGGAGGCACTTTGATGATTGCAGCCTCACAGGATGTGACTTACCCCATTCCCAAAGTTCTTTGAAAACTGAAACATGTGCCTGAGGTATTCTGGCTGTCTGTGAATCTACGTTTTTGCCAGGTCTCTAAGTGTGCTGTTAGAGATAGCACTACATATGAACTGTCACTGTATATAGTGCGCTGCCCTGGGGGCTGTGTAAAAAGTGCTTCTTTCACAGCCTCTAGCTCAGTGTGTTGTGCTGACAGGTGACCTGGAAGTTTAACCAGGCTCTGGGTCCCAGTGGTCTCATCCAAGACCACATAACCTGTTGCATATATCCCATCCACTAGAGAGCGAGAACATAAGTCAGGCTTAAGATGTCCTGTTACTCTAATTGGAATGTGACATCATAACAGTCAAGTATTAGAACTGAGGGATGCATTAAACCTGAGGGAAGCTAAAAGCTGTGGTTTGGGTACATAACCATTTTTGGATTACTAAAGGTTAACAAAATGAGTAGGTGTTATAATGTACAAACAAGTGACATGAAGGAGCAAGGACAAGGGATCAGTTTAAAAGGAGTGGGGTGGAGTTAGCTCACTCTCTTAGCCCAGGACATTAATCCCTTCTTCCCATTACCCAGTCCTGGTGCAAGTGTCCGCTGCCTGATCGCGGTACAGGTTTTCATGCTTCAGTACAAATGGCCACAAGATGCACAGGCCAGTTCTGCGGGCTGTGGTCTGGATGTACCTGGTGACTCATGGATGAAGGGCGTGGTAGGTATGGGCCGTGGTTCAGCTTTGAATGTACCTGGCACCACATGTTGATGGGCCTTGGTATGGTACAGGTGTTGTGGTTCAACCCCGGAGGTAACAGATGGCACTTGGTGAGTGTAAAAAAGGCATAGTCTGCCATCCTGCGGATGGTGCAGCCTTTAAAGTGACAGGTGAACACTATACAGGATAACCAAAGTGGGTAAGCACACATTTATAGTAGTCGGGTGTTTAGAACTCATGCCCTTCGAAGAATCGGCTTAGGGAAGTACAGCTCATCTGGGCTGACTTACGGTGCATTGCTATTAGCCCAGAGGGGTGCAGGTTCCAGGTTTTTCTGGGAACGACTCTACCATTAAGTTTAATAAACAGTGTGCATTTTTGGATGGACAAGGTCGAGTACAGTGTTCTCCGTCAACCATAGCACCTATAGTTTTATTTAAATAAATAAGAGTTATTTGCCAACAAGTCGGTGTGGTGTCTTTTCTTATGTTACTTAAGAGTTAAAGTTAAGACTAAGGTCTATTGGTTATGTTATCAACCATAAGCATTTTAAGATGACACTTATGCAGTTACCTGGGTCACTTTTTGAAATTAATATTTTACCTTACATATTCTGTATTACTATTATTAAAAAATACCTCATTTATCAATGTTCTTTGGGTGTAAAAAAATGATAGTTTGCTCATGTTAAAAATATAAGCCACTACTGAGCTGCAGGCTGCCCATTCACACAGCAACACCTGTAGCTGGGAATCTTTTTTTCCAGATTTTCTTTTCATTTCCTTTTCTGGATTGATTGCATTACTTTATTTTCAATAATTCCAGTTGTGGATTTGGAACTATTTTTCTATACAAAAGCACCTCTTTCTGGACAAAATAAAGAAAAACATATCTTTCTGAAAAGCAAAAATACAATTTGGCTAGTTAAGATGATTATTGCCACCTCATGAGCACCTGTAAAAACATTTGTAGAGAAGGAAGCACTTTAAGCAAACTGCTAACCAGTGAATTCAATTTGCTGCAGGGTATCAAAATGTTGTGATCCCATGCTAGTCTAGCAGGCATCTAGTTTCTAAGGCTGGTACAGCAATACAAAAACAGGAGAGAGGGTGTAGGTGGCAATAGGCCAGGAGGTAAGACATGCTGCATAGTAGAAACACTGAGGTCAGAGTCACAGGGAAGTTAGAATAGTCAGTAAATAGGCTGAAGGTAGTAACGGGTAGCCAGGCTACAAAATGCATGAACAGACACTAAGGCCTGGTGTATAAGTTAGCCTGAGGGTTAAGGCTCTAAAGAGTCAGAGAGACATTGGCAAGCCTGCACCCATACGAGTGCCCAACATCATGAAATATGCTTAGATTGGCTCCACTATTAGTCACACAGAGCAAAAGAATATATAAGTATTGGCACTGATGGCTGGGGCATTGTGTTACGCTTAGCCCCAAAATATCTAGATTTCGTATTTGCATTTGAGCAATACAAGGTTATTAATCCATCAGACTGTTTCACCTTGGAGAGTACTCCTATTATTGAGATTAATAGTAGGATACAGTCACAATTGACAATAAATCGATTGTTGTAGACCTGGAATACATATAAATAAATTATGATGTTTAGAAATAATGAATTCCATTCTTAATACAGTTGTAATGTATGAATTACATTCTTAATACAGTTGCAATTTACCTAAATATATAGATCTTCAAAGATTAACACTAATATACAGCAACAACCTTTGTCAATGTTTATAACTTCAAATGTTGTTTTTAAAGTTTTACATACATAAGGATGAGCTATTGCAGTCTGTACTTGTGATAACCTTATAAGGTTGTTGCATGAACTGTAAAATGTTATGGTGTTGCGACTCTCTATACTGTGGGCTCCTATTGGCCTACTGAGTAGTGCCAGAAGTGCCAGCTTTAGCAATAGGTTACAGCATCACCATTATCCATGAGAAGAATTTTTTGCTATGAGATTTGGACAGATTTTTATACCAGCTGAGAGGTGGATAAACTTGGTCTTTGACCACTACAATGGGATCTCCTTTGCACCAATATGTACATATTATATAGTAGGAGTTCATTGTTATGTCCGCATAAAAAATGTAAGTAATAAAAAAAAATCACTTTCCGTCCAGGAACTTAGCTTCAACTTTTCTTTTTTTCTCCTAAAATATGAAATACTAAAATACGGTATGTTGGAAACTCATTTATGTTTTAAGTAATTCATGAGACTAAAGACATTTTAAAGGTGTATTTTTTTATATGTCGCATTGGTTTACAGGCACATAAAAAGTAGTTTGCCATGTCATTTAATGTACGACAACCAGTCCCTTCAATTAGTTGTTGTCAGTGTGGAACACGGCATCACTAGGCCCCGTAAAAAAATTGGGGGAAGGTTGCGGCGGTGTTCCGCCCTTCTGATCCCCACATTTTCTTTCAGAAGAGCAGAGCAGAAACTTCTTTTAAGCATTTACAGGACAGGTGCAGGGAAGCCCTGATTAGAACAGAAGAGGCCGTTGTTGTCTTGTTCTGTTCTTCTAAGAGAATATCATGGGGCTTGGGAGGATGACCTGAATTTGCAATGGAAGTACCTTACCAATGGTTGTTGAGCAAAGGTTTTGTGGATACCTGTTAAATCAGCAACACATCTCTAAATGCACATTTCTTGAAGTTCATTTAAATATCTCATCCAAAATAAATTAAATTTCAGGGATTTTTACCTCATGAGTAATTCACAAATGACCTTTATTTTTATATGGTTCACTTAGTTACAGATGTAATAAGATGGTGGTATGCTAAGGCTGATCTAGAAAATATGTCACTGCCTTTTTATGTCTGAGGTATTACAATGTTTAATATTGCTGAGAGGGATCAGTTTAACTAGATGCACCTGGGTTTTAATGTAATGGTATTTGCCTTTATCTGTATGTTCTATAGTCTGTTTGTATTTGAGTTACAATCAGTGATTCTGCTTTCTGATGCAGTGTGCAGACAAATGAATATGAATATAAAAAGCACTAAAAAAAAAATTCAATATATGTTTTCTGTCTTGGAACTGGCCACTGTTAAAGTATTATTAAGGCAGTATCATTTTTATTGAGAAGAACGTGACAGGGAAAAATCTTCCTGCATCTGTGTGACGGGAGCCTCACATCACTACTGTGCACTGTTGAGGACCCTGTTACTTCCACTATTTAATTTTCAGGGGAAAATGTATCAAGCGACTCTTTGTGCGGAAGTTATAATCCGCCGCATATCGTCATCAATTCTCAGCATCATGCTGTTTGAGATAGCTTGTCATTCATAACATAAGAAGAGGCACCATGGACATAAAAGTAGGCGCCATTGACTTATGAATTAATGTGTCAATTATTATTTAATGATTATGGGGACAAAATGAATTAATAAATAACTTATTGGGGCAATTGTTATTGTTCATTATATTAAGGGGGCAATATGATAACGATTGCCACAATAATTCATAAGTCAATGGTGCCTCGTCTTGTGAATGACAAGATAGTACAAACAGCATGTTGTTTGAGCGAACTTGCCTCTCACAAATACCACTTTTGTTTTGGCTTTTTGCTTCATACATTTGACTGTTTGTATGTGGTCAAAATTAACAATCCGGACAGCGATGCTGAACGCTTTACTGGATGAAACCGTTTTTTTTGGGCAGTTTAGCAGCAGCTTTGCCTTTAATACATTGGGTGGTTTAAAAGCGTCCAGTAAAAACGCTTCTAATCAGCAGTTTAACAAAAACCCCATTTGATCATATACCCCTCAGTCTGTGGATACGTCCTCGCCTCTACCCCCTCCTCACATCATGACAACTGTTTTCTCAGTCACGGAATCACCTAAATAGACAGGTCACCTCCTCCCACAACAGGAGCACATTTGTCTCCTGCTGCTGTGAGCATTCTGATGATCTGATTGGCCAATAAACAGTTATATATGGTATAGCAGAAGATGAAGATTGAATACAAAAATTGGTCAGACCCTTGTTAAAAATACCTTAAAAAAGAAACATGACCTTTAAAGCTAGAGCTGGTTACTTACATTTTCTGTTACCATTCTTAACAGGAAAAAAAATAAAAACGCAAACAAAAATATATATAAAAAAGTACGAACATGTTAGCTGATACACACTATGGCTTCCTCATTTATCAACTTCAACAGAAGAAAACCGGTCTAATTAAAAACAGTGCAAGCCTTTTGAACACTGCAGGCTTTTTGCAATAAACAGCCGCGCCAATATTTTGTTCTTTGGTATATTATTGTGTGCGATACTGTGTTCTCTTTACACAAATGCCCTCACTACAAATTCAGGTCACTGCAATTTCCTAAAAGGTTAGTAGTTATGGCTGTTCACGGAGTGACTGATCATTAGTTTAAATGTCAGCACATCCTATAATGTAACAGTAAATAAGTTATTTACTACACACATGTTGAAAATTTGCTAATCTCCATGCTCCTCAGGCATTACGCCACAGTAATCAATCAGTGTCTGCACACAAGACCATACAAGTTTAATGTGGGCCCTAGACTTTATGGATTATATCTTAGATGTCCAAAGTGCTTTATTGCTTGAACAGAATATCAATATAGATAGAGGGCTATTGACTTGAGAACAAAATTTTGCATAGACTGCATACCAACAGGATCCCTCTTGGTACAGGAAGTGAGGAGAGCATAAAACAATGCTATACACTAGTGTAGACTAAACATAACATTCAAACCTAAGTAGATTAAACTTCATAAAAGGCTTTTCCTGTACTGTATAAATATGTGAATATTATTTTATATATGTAACCACATTTTAGCTGTCTTATTAACCCAATAAAATAAGTTATTTACTAGAACCATAGTTATTTGTGTAATTTGTGTGTTGCTCAACAGGTTTGTGTCATGCCATTTAGAGGAACATTATAGATATTTAGATCACCCCTCGAGTTTGGTTTCTTAAATAAGTAGAATACAAGTGAAAGCGAGCTAATAAAGATTTGACATATTTCAAGTTGTCAGATTTTCGTCAATTTGGTGATTTTGGACCACTGCAATTTTAGAGCCTATTTGTAACAGATTTCTTGCAAAAATAACTGGTAAAATGAAGGAAAACTACATTAAACATCACATTAAAATGACATGGCTCTAGAGGCCATAAAATACTGCCTTCATCTGGTGCCATTTGCGATTTTAGTGTAGACAGCGGATATTGAAGTGATGTGCATTGTATTGCATTATTAGTAGACATAAATAAAATTAAATCAAGTTTTGCAGTGTTGTGGAGTTCAAGCAACACAATCTTCAAGTTTTGCTTTCCCTTCACCATTCAGCACTTATATTTGTAAATTTATATTTTGTGGAATTTATAATCTATTATAGAGCTGGAATGATGTGGTGTGATTGAAGTCGGACTGCGAAAACTTAAGGATAAATTCTGTTAGTAAAACTTCAAAACGTTGGGGTTAAATGCAGAATGAAAAATTTTGTGGAACACTTTTGACAATTTTCCTCATCACAAATTATTAGGTAGTAGTATCAGTAAGTAGAGTGCCTAGCCATTCTGTTGCCTTATGCAGGAGCTGTGAGGATTCAATACACTAGCTCCAGATGATGGCTGTCAGATAACTATTCAACACCTTTTCTCAATTCCTGTAATCAGCACTCTGCTAAGAACAGCAATATAGCTAGTCTTCTAAGCTGGACTACTGAGCAGCATTCCTTATGCTGCAATCAGGCCTTCAGTGAAAATATCAAGTCAATCAGGACAATTTATCCTGTTTGTAGCATTTATAAAGTCCCTCATTTCTACCAAACCATTGTAAGAGCAAATATTTATTTTGGATCTCACTGCTTGTGCTTTAAAGAAGACTTCTTTTGTTGGACTGTACATCATGATTTTACCTTCTCCAATCCCTTGTCTTCGTCCATTATTATTCTACCTTCTCCAATTCCTTGACTTTGACTCGTCCATCACTAATCTCCCTTCTACAATCCTTTGACTTCAGTCTATACCTCACTACAACTCCTCTCAGGACTAAGGGCTAGTCAGGACTTTGTGTGTCTCTGATAGCTACCCAAGCCAGGTCATTCTTCCCTGGGAGCTGCCAGCTTTGTGACAGGAGCATAAATGCATCCCTTATCATCCCACGTGTAGTGACAACTACTATAAAAGCCTGGCTGCAAGTAACCAGTAGTCATAAACAGTCATAAAAATAATAATGGTAATTGGTGCTGTAGTTTGCCATGATGTATATGTTATTGTCCTCATCATAATTAATAACAACCCATAAGTGAGTGATAGACAGGGATTGCTGGTATCATCATTATCATCCTCCCTCACAATTATAATTAATGACAGTTTAACAGATTCTCACACATGAGAAAATGAAAAATGAAAACATTATTTTCATTTATGTGCAGAAGAATTCATTTTCCCAAATCTAAACCATCGCACAAGGCAACACCAGCAGCTCAAATGGAGAAAGCAGGAGGTGTATCTTTTCTCAGCATTTTAAAACAATTGCATATGGCATAATGCTAACATTATATAATGTCCTATACTTTGTTTTGCCAGATGATATGCCAGAACATTTTTGGGGTTTTGGGCAGCAACAAAGCTTAAGGTGAATTTTTTTCTGAAAAAGGGGGATTGAATTGGTATGATTTGACCGTTTGATCAGTGTATTAATAGTTTGGAGAACCTTTAAGGTAAAACACATTTTTCTGTTATCAGACATAGTTACTATTTTAGAGATTGTTTTGTTCATATCATCATCGTTATTGCTATTTATATAACACCAAAAATTCTGCAGCGTTGTACAGAGAACTCACTCACATCAGTCCCTGCCCCATTGGAGCTTACGGTCTAAATTCTCTAACATACACACAGACATAGACCCAAAGAGACTAAGGTAAATTTTTTAATAGTAGAAAATTAACTTTGCAGCGTGGGAGGAAACCGAGCACCCAGAGGAAACCAACGCAAACACGGGAAGAACATAAAACTCCACACAGATGAGGCCATGGTCTGGTGATCGAACTCATGACCCCTGTGCTGTGGTCGGCACAAGTCCTAGTTACTGCCCATTGATAGGCATTTAGGTTTAACGTATGTGTTCTATGCATGTGTGAAGACAGCCATGTTAGTTTTTGTTTGACAAACCAGAGTAGAATAATTACATAATAAATGCTTGTCTATACAGCAAAAAAGTTCTTGTGATTACATTTGTGGTTTCTTAATTGTGTGGCTCTGTTTAATTTCAAGCATTTGACAATTAACTAAATGTAATTAGATACAACCAATCGACAACATGTGTTTTGTTTGTTTTAGAAACACTTTTGAGTACTTCAGTTTCTGCTTTAGTTTGTACTAAAGGTTCACTGTAAAATAATATAAAGAAAAAAAATATAGCAAACAATTTAAGCTCAACAGAAACTATATTCATGAAGAAAACTCAGTGGTTTGGAAATGTATTTTATTTCATGAAAATGATTAGCATAATTCAAAACAATTTCATTACTTCATAAAGTGTTCTCGTGTGCAGCTTTTGATGGAAGCATTAATCATCAATGATAAAATGTTTGTCACATTCATTTGTTAAACAAAGTTAAAGTCTTACTGCACTATAAAATCAGATTGAATTACTTATCTGTAAACTAAAATGTGAGGCATTATGGGAAGTTCTAGCTAAATAATCATTCACTTGGCAAAAGTGCTGTACTGCTCAAATGATCGTTTTGAATAGGTGGTATGTAATGGATGAAGGAGTGGAAAAAGAACCTGTCGAAATAGCTTTCAAGTTGGTCACTGTATCACACAAGACAGTGACTGTTTATACAAAGAGTGAAGTGACAAAATAGACAGAGATAAGCGTTTCTGGTTTAAGATTAAGGCACTGCCCATGCTAGCACTTTACGGTGACCTGAATAGGTAACCATTTTGGAGATGAGATGGGAGCACAAGTTACCACTATTGCAGCATATTGATGAGACCAAATTTGGCCACATGCAAAATAATGCGAGTATACAGTATATGCATCTTCTATTGTGCTCGATACTAAACTTTTGGTGGCACAGGCCACAGCCAGAATCAAGCTACAAAGGACATGCAATTGGTACTTTCAAGGACTTTGGATCACAACCTCTATGATGTTTTGAAAAATTAGGGTGAATATTTAACTTATGCTGCTTTAATATATGATCTTCCTCTCTCACTGCTCTACATCTGCTGCATCACTTTGTAAATCCCTTCACTGGCTCCCTGTGTCCTCCAGAATCCAATTCGAATTACTCACCCTTACCTACAAAGCTCTCAATAACAACACCCTTCATACATCTCAAATTTCATATCAAAATACTCTCCCTCCCACCCTCTTAGATCTACCTCTGACCTGCACCTTGTCTCGTCTCTGGAAACCACTTCTCACTCCCACCTACAAGACTTCTCCCGTGCTGCTCTCCACTTATGGAATTCCTTACCATGCTCAATCAGGCTTTCCTGCAGCCTTCAAATCTTTAGACACTCTTTGAAAACCCATCCCTTATTTAGAGGTGACTCTATTCACAATAACACTAATGCACCCTCACAACTGTCGCAGTCTCCTTTCTGAGCCGCATTTGCTCCTCTTGTTTCATCTGTGCCCTTTTCCCCTTAGTATGTAAGCTCTCTCATGAGCAGAGTTCTTCATACCCTTTATTTTCATGTCTGCATTTATTTTGTCTACCTTGTATGTCCATGTTTTATGTATGTACTGTTTTCCCTACTGTGTGACTCTGTGGAGCACTGTGGCACCCTACAAATCTACTACTATAATAATAATAATAATAATAATAATAATAATAATAATAAAAAAATATCACTGGCTATATTGAGCAATATGCCTGATATCACAAAGCAGGCACAAGGTTTAAAATAATCAAATCAATTGAATCAGATCATAATCATGTATCTGTTGGCTAGTTATCAGAAATCTTTGTTACATCTGGCTGAAGATGAAAGCTATTGGCCTGCATATATAGTCATATTTTGACCGCACTAACTGCCATTGTGTAAGTCGGACATGATCCGCATATGCATGCAGAGTAGAATCTGGTTTGAACGTTCAGTTTCACTGTTACCCTGCATAGTGGAGCTCCACTTAAGCTTTCAATTCGACTGTAATGGTTATCATAGTAAAATTGAAAGCCTAAATGTGGCTCCACTGTATATGCTCAGAAGATCAGAGAGGGGACCTTCAGTGTGGATGGACTCCACACTCCACCATTCTCCATACTCCACCCTTACTACTCAGCTCCATAACAGCCACATAAGCTGCTCTGGATATAGTTGCGAGCTTGTTTGGTCAGTTTAACTACACCTTAGAAACCTTCTTTTAATAAGGGCCTGGATAATGAGTGCAAGGATAGAATACATAGTGTTACTCACAGGTCTAAGTGACCTTGCAAAATGGGCACCGGGGATGAGAGTAGGAAAAGGAGATATCAGACCAGGCATGCTCTCTAAATAAACAGTGGCTTACCTCCTACATAATGCCAGATCTAATGCCTAACCTGCTCACACAGATCTAGTGCATGAACTATATTGGCCACTGACTATCCCTGATTAAAAATGTCCTATTTTTGTTTCCTAGACTCAGAGCCTAGTGAATCTCTGCCCCACATGCTTCTAAGACTGAACAAACTGTGCCCAGAGGCTTCTAAGCCTGAATAACTACACCCTAAATATAACGGAAATAAAGGGCCTATAATAAACTAATGGATCCCATGGACTTTGTGACTGACTATTTACTGCATGGGCCTTGTGCCCAAAAATATGCCCACAGGTTTTGTGCCCGAATGTGAAAGAAATAGAGTGCATGCGCAGGCCTGTGAGAGGGTTACCAAAGGCATTATCTGTCTCTGACAGCTATTGTTGGCAGCAGCAGATGCCTTATCCCTGCTGCTTCTCCTGAGGATGGCCTACAGCAGTCTTCTTTCTGCATCCTGTTGTTCCCTGGCTCTTCTATGCCTGTTGCCATCTTCTAGCTCCAACTGCAGCTCTTCCCTGCCGTCTTCTTGCTTGGGCTCACTGCCACTGCTTCACTGTAACGCTTTTCTGCTGACTTGTATCCAGAGCTCTTCTTGGGTGAGTATATCCCGTAGAAAGGGAGCAATGTAATGATTCAATTTGACCCAAATTCAAATGGTTGGAGGTGAGCACCGCAAAGGGGTCAGACTTGGCTGCACTGGATCGTAGGTTGGATAATTAGAATCTTCTTTTCTTCATCACCTGGCTGGCTCCAATGCTGTCCTCTGGGTGGATCCTCTTCTTCGACCTTTTCACACACATTGCTCTGGGGGCACTCCTTACCAGCCGATGTGGAGCAGTGAGAGTGTAAGATTAGTCAGTAGACAGCACATCTAATCAAATTAATTATAACAGGTATAGAGATGGTATAGGAAAATTACATCTAATAATAGTAAAAAGAGAGGATAAGTCATGTCTCTTGCCCTCTTGCCTGGGGTAGAGATGACTAAGATGAACTCCTGAACTCTCAATATAAATGTGAAGATACACTTATAACAAATAAACATTCAGAAAAAAACACCAAAAACGACCACAGTATTGAGGTACCTTTCCTTGCATTCCAGTCCTCCCTACTACTCCACAAATACTTTTCCACTATAGGAGCAGTGCATCTGCTTAGTGTTTCATCATCACTGCTAATTATAGTGGTATCGGAGTCTAGAGGTAACCACAGCCTGTTTGGGAAAGCCTTTGTGATCCCCCCGTAGGACCTGGTATCACCTCAATTAGCTGTAATGATGAAGCAGGAAGCAGATGTGCTGCTCCTATAATGGAGAAGTGCATCTGGCTAAAGTGCCAGTAGAGAGGTCCATATGCGGTGGGTGACCCTCGCTGGCAATCAATGGCTTTTAGAGCTTTAACCGAAAACACCAGGACAACCTTTGGTGACATTTTTTGGGCTTTTCCAATTAAAACTGAAAACTAGAATCTAGAATTATACATTTAAAATAGATAACAAATTGCAATATGTAATAATCTCCCATTAATATCTATTTATACCTTTTGCCATACTTTTGTAAATTAAATTGTGCATACAAAGTAAAACTAGGTCCTTTGAATGTGACATTATTCTAAAAAAAAAACTCAGACACTTAGGGATACAAAAAAACACCATTATACTGCAATAAGTGGTTTAGTGTAACATACTTCAATGTTTTACTCCCCATTAGACACATTCATATTAAAATGCTATGCACTCTGTACATTCTCTTGCCTGGACTTTTGATCGGAAAAGTTCAAAATAACATTATAGATTTTTCAATCCATATAGCAATTAACAGTCACTGCCGAAAACCCATCACATCTCTGTTCCTTATTAATTAGGTAAAACAACGACAATTGCTTCTCTATGTTGCATAAAATACAACAGTGTGTCGCATGCTATTAGGGCATAATAATTGGCCATATTCAGAGTCAGTTCAATGTAAAACACAACATTTAATCTGATTAAATAATAAGATAGATGATAAAGATATCATACATAAAAAGAAAGTGAAGGCTGGCATAGGGCATTGTATGGATTATGGTAGGATCCCAGGGGCAAACGCAGGATTTTTAAGAGGGGGGTTTCCCCCCCCCCCCAAAAAAAATAATTTTAAAGCAAGCTGCTGCATTTCGGCGATTCTGAATTGGAAGCGTCCGCGGCAGTGCTGTATTGTACTACATTACAGCACTACCGCGGACGCTTCTTTCTAAGCGCCGCGGCTGCTGTACAGTGCCGCTCATTCACGGAGGGAAGGGGTTTCTGGAGCACCAGAAACCCCCCTTGCGTGCGCCCCTGGATCCACAATGAGAAGCGTTACACTGGAGGCTTATTACGTTTTTATAAAGCGCCAAGATATTCTAGGGGTACTTGTCATGCTGAACGAGTGTATGAGGCTGTCTTTGGATGCTTATGTAGCACTGTACAACATTGAGGCATTAAAGCACAAAAAAATCCCAAGCAACAGCATGCTGTACACTAAATAAAAGAGATATATAGAAGTCTTTGCATAACCAAGCATATAATCTAAAGGTTAAGGGAACATTTGAGATGTAAGGATATTGTTTAATTTGTAAATAAAGAACAAGTTGAACTTAGTTAAGAAAAAGAAAAGTAAATGAAAAAGTTATAGCATATGCTGGGAGGACATTAAAATTTTATGGGGCTATGGGTTTTATTAAAGTGGAGAGCAAGGTGTCAGGCATTTGAAAATAAAGGTTAAGTCTGCTTGTAATCCCCTCTCACCAGAATTAATATGCATCTAGTTATGTATAATGTATTGACTGTTGCACTATTCTTAATAGTAGCCATGTGGATAGCCCAGGTACTGTTGTAATGAGTACCAAGTTCCCCAAAAGAGCTTCTTTCACCTGGCCACATTGGGCTTCTTCCCATGGCCAAACACTGAAGGGACGTAGCCGTCTAAGTGGCGAATTAGAGAAAGTTTGAGCCAGCAACTGCGGTAAGTGGGTGACAAGCTTGCTTGGGCTAATTATCTAGTGCCCTCCCTGATTCAAGGCACACCACTGTGGGAATTTAAAAGGCCATTAAAGAATAGCACGTCCTATTGACAAGAGACTTAGCTTAGACAGTACTGACTAGTGGTTATTGCTCCTTGAGGACTGGTCAGGATCTATGGTGAGGCTCAAGTCTATGCTGACTGTCTCTTTGTGTGCCTGCTAAAAGCAGTGACAATATCAAGGACATATCTTCAAAAACATAACTTTACGCACCGAACATATAAAAGTTCAATATAGATGATGTAATATCTGTGTGTAGGTGCAGCAGCTTCCTTTATTGATCTGTTCTTGTATATCATAAATGTGTATAAATACCTTCCTCATGTTTATGTGTGTATGTATCACAGATTCCATAACAATTCCCAGTACAACTCCCATTCTGCACAGTACTACCTACAACTTCTATCATCAGCCACAATACTACAACCACTATCTTCACTCACCATAATACAACTATCATCTTGCACAATATTACAACTCCTACTATACTACAGTTCCTATCATCACGCACATTACTACATCTCTTAGCACCAGACACAGTGTACAACTCTGCTTCCAGTTTAAAATACTGATCCAGTTATAAACTATTATGTACAGTACAAGCTCCACTATTCCAACTCAACTAGGGAGGAAGTTTCTATCAACAATACCATGATCCAGAGCACATTGTAAGAGCACCATCAATGGCTTAAAATGAACAAAATAGATGTCATTGGGAGTCCTGACCCTAATTCCATCACAGATCTGTGACAGGACCTCAAACGTGCTGTTCATCACTAACGTGAGCCACTTTGAGCAATTTTGCAAGGAGATCTAATACCCATGTACAGTTAAGCTGAAAATGTAAAATAAAGGCTGAGCACATGAAATGTTTTCAAAGACATTGTGTGTTTACATTGACTGACACATGTGCAACTCCCAACGGACCTGGTAGCTGCTTGCTAGTAGCAAGCAGCTAACAGAACTTGTTGGCTATGTATAAATAATAATTTATACATAGTCAATACATGTCTATGTATATGGCGATGCATTGACTATGCTTAAATAACATATAATTACTTCCACATTCAAGATACATTTCAGTATGTTGTAAAATTGTCTTAATCATAAAGGAACTGGTACACAGAAAAATAATAATGCAATAATATATATATATATATATAATGTCATTTTTTTTTATATTTTTTTTGCTGTGGTGCACCATCTTCCTAACAATAAATCTACCGAAGAACAATTTTCATGAATATTGATTTAAGTCACCATTTTTTCCTGTGATTTACAGGGAGATTTTCAAATTGCCAAATCTATGAAAGTAAATTGGCATAATTACTAATTTTTCAAAGTTTCAAAAAGCATAAACAGAAATCACAATGTGAACGCAGTGTTAAGTACAGAATATAGGTAATCTATTAAAAATCAGTTTTGTACATTGCAAATGAACTTGCCGAAAATTATTTTGCCACAAAACTAGTGAGGAGAAAAACCCAAATCTTTTTATACATGTACAGAGCTTTGGCCAGCCCACTTCACACATGCTGGAAACCCTGTTGAAATTTTGGCCCATTGAAATACATGGGAAAAGCAAAATCTTTGCTAATAAATAAATAACAAAATCAGGGAAGAGTTCCCTCTCCCCCAAAATCCTCAACATACTTATGGACACTCCTATTTCTAAGTCACATTTCAATGATAAATAAAACCATTACTTGTATCACCCAATAATACTGAGATTCCTGCATTTTATTTATAAATAGAACAGATTTTTTTTAGGTTTATATATTTAATACGTCCTCTGCGCTTCCTTATATAGTTCTTTTCTCTGTGCACTTTTGTGGATTGACAACTACACTTTTGGGGAGCAGCGTGTACCTCAATATTCTGGGTCTATTATATCATTATATACATGTATGATCAAGTGTACATGCCAAAAATCATTTCTTGTCACACAATAATAACCTGCAGCTCTGTATAGTCAAATGCTTTTCTATGCTTGTCAAATTGTTTAATCAACTCATTTTATATACTCTTAGAAATACAAAACCTGTATAGACAATTTTTTACGTATATACGAGTGAAGACTATCAGCGACATCAAGCATCTTACCAAATGTGTGCCATCATTCATTCTGAATGTGTTCTCTGATGGAGTGCATAAAGCTCATTGGAAAGTAAGGCATATCTGGGGCAAAATGTATCAAGCTAGCGATTTTCTTGGGCGAGTTTAAACCCGCCTATGCGTGAAAGTGCGAGTTAATAGTAAATCGCCAGTAAAGTGATGTAACCAAGATCAACACGCTACAATTTGCGGTCCTTACTTTTGGACATTCTAAGAATACAAGTCGCCATATGTTTGACAGCATGCCCCTCTAAGCAAGAAATCATGATTACCCTCATAATATGCATGCAGGTGATCTTTCCAGCCCAGACAGATTTCTGCAGCTATGATCACATGATGTGTGCAACAATTAGGTATCTGGAACATAGTATAGTCCTTGCCTCCAGGTGTTTCCAACAGTGCTCCTG
The DNA here is from genome assembly GCF_038048845.1 of Mixophyes fleayi. Classification (NCBI taxonomy): domain Eukaryota; kingdom Metazoa; phylum Chordata; class Amphibia; order Anura; family Limnodynastidae; genus Mixophyes; species Mixophyes fleayi. Next base: position 43,152,570 of record NC_134408.1, read on the forward strand.
AATTGTCAAGTGATCATGTGTCCGCAATTACCCTACATTTCCAAAGTGCATATCTTTCTGCAAGAATTCTGCATTCATCACGGTGCCTACCTCAGCAAGAACCTTGCACTGTCTAGTGCTGTCTGACTATTCTGCAGTGCTTGGGGTTTTGCCAGTACCACCATTTCTGTAGCTGATTCTGAGTCTCTAGGGCTTATTTCCAGTTCTGTGTATTTGTGTGTGTGTTCCAGGTCTGTGGTTCTCTCACAGTCCATTCCTAGTCATGGTTCTGAGTTCTGAGTTAATGTCTCCAGCTTCAGCTCATTCAGTTCTGAATTTCCGTGTGTTAGCTAGACCGCTATTCTTAATTTTCAGAGATTCAATCTCATCAGGCTCAGTACCAAGGGATTGGCGAATAGCAGATGTGGTGCCGTTGTTTAAAAAGGGGACGAGATCACAACCAGAGAATTATAGACCTGTAAGCCTGATATCAATAGTGGGGAAACTACTGGAAGGTATTTTAAGGCACAGTATTCAGAATTACTTGGTACGCAATAAAATTATTAGTGGGAATCAACATGGATTTGTGAGGGATAGGCCATGTCAAACTAATCTAATTAGTTTCTATGAGGAAGTTAGTGGGAACTTAGACCAGGGCAGGACAGTAGATGTGGTCTACTTAGATTTTGCAAAGGCCTTTGATACAGTACCACACAAGAGGTTGGTTTACAAAATAAGGGAACTGGGTCTAGGAATCAAAATTTGTACTTGGATCGAAAACTGGTTAGAGAATAGGGAACAGAGAGTTGTGATAAATGGAACATTTTCTAATTGGTCAAAAGTTTTAAGTGGAGTACCTCAAGGTTCCATGCTGGGACCACTCCTTTTTAATATATTTATTAATGACCTTGGTGATGGTTTAGAGAGTAAAGTTTCTATTTTTGCAGATGACACTAAACTCTGTAAGGTAATAAAATCAGAGCAAGATGTAGCTTCTCTACAGAGGGACTTAAATAAACTGGAGGATTGGGCGGCCAAATGGAATATGAGGTTTAACACAGATAAATGTAAGGTTATGCATTCAGGGATCAAAAACAAGAACACAATCTATAAATTAAATGGAATTAATTTAGGAGAATCTATATTGGAAAAGGATTTGGGAGTCCTCGTAGATAGTAGACTTAGCAATAGTGCTCAATGTCAAGCAGCAGCTGCAAGGGCAAACAAAGTATTGGCATGCATAAAAAGGGGCATAGATGCAAGGGAAGACCTCATCTTGAATATGCAGTACAGTTCTGGGCACCACTCTATAAAAAAGATAATTTGGAACTAGAAAGGGTTCAGAGAAGGGCGACAAAATTGATAAAGGGTATGGTGTCATTAAGTTATGAGGAAAGGTTAGCCAGTTTAGGCATGTTTACTTTAGAAAAGAGGCATTTAAGGGGAGATATGATTACTATGTACAAATACATTAGGGGTCAATACAGAGAGCTTTCATGGGAACTTTTTACCCCAAGGACCATACACAGGACACGTGGTCATCCCCTAAGGTTAGAGGAGAGGAAATTTCACAACCAGCAAAGGAAGGGGTTCTTTACAGTAAGGGCAGTCAAGATATGGAATTCATTGCCATGGAAGGTTGTGATGGCAGATTCAATAGATATGTTTAAGAAAGGGTTAGACAAATTTTTAGCGGAAAGGTGTATCCAGGGATACGACCGTTAATTTAAAATGAAGGATAGTAGTGGATATAGGGTAAAAATAGGACTGCAATATTGAGTCTGGGGGGATTTTCACAATTGAAACAGATTGGCGGTTGCTTACTCTGGATTAATTTCAAATATAAGTGTAGGATCGCAGGAGATCCAAAATAGGTTGAACTTGATGGACTGGTGTCTTTTTTCAACCTCATCAACTATGTTACAATTATGTTACTATGTTACACATTCTGCCTTCCTAATAGTGGGTACCAGTTCTTTGTGCCTGGTTACAGATGCCGGGGTTGAGCTTCCACTAACAGTTCCAGAGAGTTGGCTACGGCTGATTCCAGTTCCATACTCTAGTGCAGAAACCTGTCCTAGACTCCTATCCTGCTAATGCTACTCAGTGTACTACAGATGAGTAGAGGGTTTATCAAGACCTCCAGTTTCTGTTACACTTACTTCAGCAAGACCCAAAAGTCCTGAATCAGATAAAAAAAAAATAGACTACCATGGCACCCTGTCTATAAAATATAGTTACAAAAACACAGTCCCTCTGTCCCTCCCAGGAGTGTGTCTGGAATAGAAGGGACAAATTAGGTCCATACATTAAAAGTTCTTCTTAAATATGCATGGACTGTATTAGTGTCTGAATAAAACGCTCTTAATTTCACATATATGCATATTTCAAGCATGGCAAAAGATATGCACAGGATAAAAACATAAACATTTTGTCAGTTTCAGGAACAAAACTCATTTTTTTTTTTTTTCCTTTTATGACTGTCTAAGCTGATCTCCATGGCAGTGTAAATAATAACACAGCCTTGCAATTTTAGCACATACAAAATTAGAATGTACAAACAGTAATAGCGAGTAAGTACTAAAAGTTTGCTAATGGATTATAAATTATAGAAAGTAGATTCTTTGCTGTGTAATTAATGGTATTTCACCATTTTTAAGCATCCACTGGGAAATTTTCCATGTCAAATCAATTTGTAGATGGGACCCAAGAGGCAGGAAACCACAGCTGTTTCAGCATCCTTCTTCATTACTTTGCGGCTGCCTTTTAAATTTTCAGTCACGTTCCTTGATGACTTTGATCTTTCATGACAGTGTTAACTCTATTTGTTCCTCAATAGCACATTGATTTGTTGGGGGTTTTTTTTTTTGTTTTTTTTTTTATTAAAAACGCCTTTCAAGATATTCTAATTATTTTGCTGGAACTTTAATTAAATGTTGTCACACAGGAATAAGCTATAACGGGTGTATGGGTGAAATATCACATAGATGCTGAAAACAATGTGCCAGGAGCGAAAAATTAAATGTGGGTGGGAGGAAGGAGGTAGAGTTAATTGAAAATATCCTAAAACAATGGCTTTTGCATGCAATACCAAATCTAGTAATGAACACCTGGTTCAGATAAATTTCATAAGCTATTGGCAAACTACCTAAAATAGTCCTGCTAGTAGTGAATTCATTAATTATAGACACATGCTACCTGGCTTTATTCTATCAAGGAGCACGTATATCCTTTGTATCTTTTTAGAATGCACATAAATACCATATATTTTGGCAATACTTGAACTGTGAGATGTTCTAAAGATCAGAGAATTACTTAAAAGGTCTACACTTCATGCATTTCCTGGGTGGTCTCACCTTTGGATCCCGGCCTCCTCTTCTTCCTTGTACCTTCATTTGAATGTTATGCTGTATATTTTATCCAAGGGAAAGAGACAAATTCCATTATCTGTCATGTCATACATCTATGTCAAGTGTCATAAGAAGAGACAGAACAGTTGAAACAGCATATGATCACTTCCAGCTGGTCATATTGGGTCAAAGTAGATGGAACCATAGTCATCCATAAGAAAGTATCACCTGTGGATACAAAGTATTGTAAAAAAGGTACCTATACCCAGAGATTCTGATATATGTCCAAAATTCACCAAATAATGTGTATTCAGTGGAGAGACAGGTCAATCACAGTGCATGGAATGTAAAGACAATTAGCAAGCATCAACAAACTTCATGTCATAAAAGAAACTTACAGTTTAAAATGAGTGGAAATGCAGTAACACTTCATTCAATCAATTTTTCTAATAGACTTGTGCAGGCAGAAGCAGAACTAGTGAGCTGTGGGCCCCGGTGCAGGGAGGCGGGGAGTAGGAAACCGGGGCCCCCCACCATCTGCATCTGCCATACAGGCCTTATTATCTCCATCGGCCCCAGTGCATGGCACCTGCCGCACCAATGGTAGCTCTGTCACTGTGTGCAGGGCTTTACGATTTGTGCAAATTGCCCATATCTTCATATTAACATCCACTCTTATCTAATTGTCATTAGCTTCATTAGTTATATAGGTATTAAAATGCATTATTTGCTATTTCACCTGTTGTATTTTTACAACACACTGACTGGTGTAAAAAAATACATTTTCTTCTGCACATGTAATTGGTATCATTTGTTATTGAAGTATTCAAATACCTAGACAATACATTGGCATTTGGTAGCATCAGTACTGATCCAACTTATAGAAAATCATCATAGTCTCCTTTGGGAGAAATATGTAAGACATGTCAAACCAAATGGTGGTTCCACAATTAAAAATGAACATGTTAATTGTACATTCAGCTTTGCTATCCTTGTGGTGAGGATGAGGAAAAGTCGCAAACCAGCTATGACTATGGTTGCTAACCATCACTGTTTGACGTAGACAGGGGGGATCAAACAGAAGAGCAGAGCGTATTTTAGGGAATATAGATTGTAAGTGCCACTGGGCATTGACTGATGTGAATAATGTAATATTCTCTGTAAAGTGCTGCATAAAATATATGAACTATATAAATAGCTATCAATAAATGCTAATAATAATGATATAGGGAGATTTGAGAAAAGCTTGTGGACATCGCTAGCAAAAACGTCTTTGCTGGCTAACAGGGATTTTTGCCTTTTGATAAATTGACCTGCTTGATACCTTACAATCTGAAACAATAGAGTAGAAAAGTAGACAACACCCTTTGGACTTGGGTTCTTAATATTATACACATATGACTTTATATATGCATCTCTGAGCATAGCTTTACAAAATTGCCAGCAAGCTTTTAAATAAAATACAGTGAGATCTCTCAAATAAAATGGATTGTTGGATATTCGGTGTCAAAGTCAATATGCCTAATTATTTTGTCAAATCACACTTTATTCAATTAATGCAGCCAGTTTCCCCTTTTTTATTACACAGGGCAATCTTGAAGGAGTGTGCTGATATTGCTGACAGTAGTTAAGCTTGAGGCATAAATCCCTCATTGAGAGGGAAACACTGTCTTGGTGGGTAAAGTTGCATGCTCCCTGGCACCTACCTCTGTAGGTCCAAGTACTCGCCGCATAGGTGTCACGCTTCAATGCAGAAAGCTGGAAATCATACCTATAGAGCGGGAATATGATGAAAGCATAAAATGTTTATTGAACAGGTATAAACCATGGAATACAGGGAATGGTGAAAACCAAGAATTGCAGATACTGTACAAGGAATTCTGAGTAAAGCTGAAAACTGGTAGCAATAAGGAATACAGCTGATGCAGGAGGAATGGCTGAGTGGAGAGATATCCGGTACAGAGATGTCAGCAGCATGTAGAAGTCCCAGAGAATAGTAGAAGCAGGAGAACATAATAATGACCAGCACAGGTAACTGGGAGAGGCAGGTATAAATAGTTAACCACCAGGTGCAGGTGATTAATTAGTGCAACAGGTTAAGCCCTAGTAGAAACAGGAAGCAAGGCACAATAGCAGCACCTCTGGAGAATTAGAGGTTTTGCTGGATAATACATTCAATTTTAAATCCAATATAGTCCTGGAGGCAGGAGCTACCAATACAAAGCAGCATGCAGATGCAGTAAAGTTGAAGGCAGGTACAGGCAATAGGTCTACGTCAGTCTTCTTCTTCTCAGGATACAGTGGATAGTTTCACGGACAGTTGCCCCTTCACATGTAGGTTTAGCAACAACAACATTGCAATTATGTTTGACAATGAAGGAGCGCCAGGCTCTCTCTCTGATAAATACATAACTAGAATCATGTATACAGCTGGGGAAATGATAAAATATTGATTAAAAAATATTCCACTAAAGCTGATCATTTTCTAACATTTAATAAACAAAAAATGTCAGCATATATATTTATATATAATAACATTTTATTTAAACCAATATAAGTACGTCTCTATAGGTTTATCACATTTTACTTCTATGTTTTACCATTGGTTTATTAAATGGTTTTATTATCCACAATATATGCAATTTATATGACCTTTTTGCTATATATCTTCTTATATTAGTATAAATACCTTTTTCTTTTTTTTATATACACATCTATATACTGAGTTTATTTCTCTGTTAAGATTTAGAAAACAATCAGCAATGGTAGAACATTTGATCCATATTTTATCTGAAATATAGTATCACTTTTTCTCCTTCACAGTTCTTGGTTATTGGGAGGATACCAGGTTTTTCTGGCTCAATTCTACCACCTTCACGCTGGATGGACACCCAGGGGTGCCTTACTATGCCAGGAAAGCCTACCCAGTACCTTCCAGGGTTCTTATAGTCACTCAGGCAGAGAAAGTACAACAATACATTTAATGTAATAAAAACAATCAATACAATATTATATACACACAGTAAATAAATGCCAGGCAGGTTTACCACATTTTCTACCCATACTCCACTAGCTTAAGGAGTTACAGTCACCTGGCTGTCCCTACTTCCAGAATCCAAAAACTCATGGCTTTCTCTCAGCTGCAGATGTAATATACTGGTATAGAAAGGAAACTCAACACCAGTCTTCCAGGAATCAATCTTCAGAATGAACACCCCTTCTACCCTCAAGTGCTTCCTTATATCTAGAGTCAAGTTTCACAGTACTTTGCCCGTCCAGAGCAGACCCCTGGCTCTCTCCCTCTTAATCATTGGTGGGTGCTGGATCAGGGGGTTGGAGAGGAGATGAACTGTCTTTCCACAGTGGCTCTCCTTCTGTGCCCTGACAGAATGTCTGGCCCAGTCCTGTGGAATACAATGGATACTAATTGGCCTTCACCACCTCTAATACAGGATAGCAGTCAGCACCTCCTTAAATTAACCCCTTTCAGTTGTTCAGGACTTTCTGTAGAGAAAGGAGGGGGAGAATGAATGTAGCTACAGCCCCTTCCCCTATATCCTGGAACCTGATCCTTACCCATAACCCACCTGGCTTCACTGTAAGAACAATGAATAACTGCTTCACTGCAATATCAACAACATACAATACATATATTTACAATGAGTAACATATAATTAAAAAGTCTCCTATATAGGTATGGCTACAATGTCCCCTTAACCACATGTAATTAGACACTACGGCCCTCAATCATTAAGGAGAAGAAAGCAAAAAAAAAGGTGTAAGTTTGTTCCTAGACAAACCATGTTACAATGCAAGGGGTGCAATTTAGTTTATTATTTTGTACAAAAGTTAAATACTGGCTGTTTTTTCATGTAGCACACAAATACTTGATAGCTTTACTTTTACACTGAAATGTAAAGTTGATCTGGGACATGCCCTATCCCAACTCTAAATCTGTCCCCACATTTTACATTTACCTCCCCCTCCAATGCAACATTGTTTTGCCCAGGTGTAAAGTTACTAATTTTTTATGCTTTGCTCTCCTTAATGGCTCTACATTTGTACTCTAGTGAGCTGGGGAACATTTACAGGGCTATAAAAAAGACATGTTGTTATGCTCCACATTTTGTGAGAAACAAAGGCAGGCTGGTTAAGGGAATATCAAACTCATTTCATGACAGTTATCATTCTGTCTCTTATACCAGTTTCACATTGCCCCTGCAATATTCCAGGTTTTTCAAGCTGGGTTTTTGCAGAGTCACAGAGCATCCCAGCTCAGAGACTGTTCACACTGCACTTTGGATTCGGGAATTTCCCTTGTCAACCCCATTCATACTGAACATGGGTCTGCCCGGACAATAAGTGTCAGTCATCACAAGAGGAGCTTAATTGGCTGACAAAATGGTGAGGCAGAAATCCAAGACTTGTACCCAATGTAGTTGCTGCTTGTTGTATTTTACACAATATTTGTGAAAGACAGAAAGAGTAGTTTCTACCAGAGTGGAACGTACAGGACTCTGTACTATATGTGTCTGTGGATTCTACACCTTATGAGAGAGAACATACAAGTAACTCATTTGTACCAGCATCACCGCCAATCTGCCATCAATAAGCGAGTAGAGCAGACAAAGAGTTACCTGAACAAAATATTTTTATTCAAAGTGTAAAAAATACTTTTTAAGAGGGTACATATTACGTCATATGCACCAATATAAATCCAATATAAAAATATATCAAGTGTAAATCAAAATAAAAAAATTGTGTTTTTTTCCCAAAAGGTCACAATACTATTGTAGTAAAAAAACATATAAAAATATAGTTTGAACACACATGTGCCAATACAGTAGTGCAAAATAAAACTTCAACTGCTTACATTATAAACATTTTACATATACAAGACATTTTAAATATTGTTGCCTTAAAAACAGGCAAATATTATAGCTGTACTGTACATACTTTCATTACCTATAACTGACGGCAATGTGGATGATCGGGGTTATATGGAGTAATTTGTGGATGATGATGTGGGGTGATTAGTGGCGTACCTGGGTTAAGGGGAAATATTTGTTGCCCTCTGTTATATAAAGGGTAAGGGCCCTCAATGTGGTATGGTAGGTTGTGGTTGAGGTTGTGCATGTCCTTGAATTATTGGCATAAGGTGACCTAGGTAAGCCATCATGAATTCACAGTTCTGCCCCAGAATCTGATCCTGCATACCCATTATTTACATTATGAAAGAGTACTGCAACTCACGCTCATTGTCCATGAAGCGATGCGTCTTCTTTGTCAGCCATAGTCATATCCATTTCCTTGAGCTGCTCTATCATTATTGTGGTCATGGCTTTTGCTGTTTGTTTAATCTATTCAGCGTCTTCATTTTTTAGGAACATTGTTAACTACAAACGGGAAAAAGAAAGGAAATACATTAGGGGCATCGAGGATGAATGAATATTGCTGCAAAATTAAATAGTAGTGTTGTAAGCTGATATGAGCTTGAGGCCTCCTCCCTCCTGCACACAAGCTTCACACTGCAACATATACGTGTTCATGTTGTTATATGTTTTAATGTTTCGTTTTGGAGTTTTGTCATTTTGTTTAGTTTTTAGTTTAATAATGTTAAACTTTCATATATTTATTTTGTTTACTTTAAAAATGTTAACATTAACTTACTGTTTGAACGTAATGATTGGTTGTGCAACAATGTCAAAGGTTGTGCCGCTGGCAACGGTTGAGTCTCTTGCAACGCTTGGGTGTCTGGTGAAGGTTGTGCCGCTGGCAAATGTTGTGAGCCTGCCAAATCCTCTATGGGCATATTAATGTTTCTTCTGTCACATTTGAACACTCCAAATCAACAGTGATGGCACGCTTGACTTACTGCTTTCAGCTGTCGGACTTTGAGCATCACGGCAGCTTGATGATGACAATGCAATGGAATTTGCCAGGGCAGAGTTGCCGAACACTGTTACATTGATCATAAAATTGCCATTCCATGTGGGCAGCACCACTCTTACTCCGGTTGTGGTCAGGCACTTTGGAGTAATGTTTGCGAAGGGATTTCAATCAATTTATTTTCCACCTGTTGCTGACTGCGCTTTATCCCACGCTGTGTTAGTATTTTTGATATGTTCTAGTACACTGTTGCATCCTTAACAGTGCCTATGATCTGTTTCTTCATCTCCTTCTCTCCTTTAACGGCCAACAGTTCTCGCGCCTCGTCATCTAGCCAGTGTGTCATGGTTGCTCCTTTCTCTCTTCTCTGCAGCATTGAAATGACGTCATCCTCCAACGTCCCTAATTCCCCAATCAGCTTCATTATGTGTGACCCGGGTTGAAAAACCTGGGTCACACCCGGGACATAAGTCCTGGGTCGCCTGCCGTTCACACTGAAAACTCTCAGTGTGACTCATAGCGTTATTGCCAACTTTTATCTGCCTCTCACTGGGATCTCAGAATTCATACTCTCTATCTTTCTCTCTGGCAGTTTAGTACATATCTTATCAAAGCTAAGTGGCAGAGTTTACCTCTTGGACATCATAGTTACCAACACTTGACACACAGAGGTTGGAAGTACCACTCACCTTCTATCTGTCAGAAGGTCCTTGTGATAAAAAAGCTCTGTCCATAATAGTATGGCTTAGGCCGGGTACACACTACAGAATTTTCTGACCAATGTGTTATCTACAATGATTGAAAAAAAAATAAAAGATTCCCAAACAGCATGCCGATTCATGCATACACACTATACATAGATTAAAAGATTTACCCTCAGATCTGTGCCCTTCATCTGTCATAACCATCTGCTGAAAAGATTATGGGGTATATTTACTAAACTGCATGTTTGAAAAAGTAGAGATGTTGCCTAAAGCAACCAATCAGATTCTAGCTGTCATTTTGTAGAATGTACTAAATAAATGATAACTACAATCTGATTGGTTGCTATAGGCAACATCTCTACTTTTTCAAACCCGCAGTTTTGTAAATGTACCATAAATTCTATGGAGATCCTGATCGTGAGCGCATACACATTGCAGGATTGGAAGGATGACGTTCCATAGCTGAACAAGATTTATAGTTCTGCTAAACAATCAAAGCAAAAACGATGTTTGGTGCTTTGGAACAACTATCGTTCATCGCTGATCGTTCAATGCGATATCGGGTTGAACAGTCTTTGATTGTTTGATTGACCCTATACTCGGCTGAAAACCCTGTACAGTAGTGTGTACCCAGCCTTAGACTTGAACATAACGGAGTTTAAGTTTTCTCTAACATCTAATTTGAAGGAGATATTTTCCTGGCCACCACACTACAGGCTGCCACAAAGGTAGTTCCATTTTACCACATCACTCAGGTTTGTCACTCAAGCACATCATGTATTACATGTGGAAATACTGTTGAACTACTACTTCCACCAGGGCCAGACTGGCCATCTGGCACTTCAGGCAAATGCCAGAAGGGCCGATGGCTAATTGGGCCGATTCAGCAGTAGCATGTACGCCAGAGCAGCAGCACTCCACTGAGCACTGCTCAGCGGACAGAGTTTCAGTGACATGCGGCCATGTGATTTTAATCACATGGGACGGCACCTGTCACGTGGTTCGTGTACCATGTGATTACTTGCATCGGCCGCACATCTCTGAAACTCTGTCCGCTGAGCACGCTCAGGAAGGCAACATGGTAAGTGTGTGGCAGGGCATGTTGTGAGTGAGTGAGTATGTATGTATGTTCATTTAGAATGTGAGAGAGTATGTTCATAGAGTGTGCAGCCATGTTCATATAGTGTGCGTGTTTGGCCATGTTCATATAGTGTGCGTGTGCGTGTGTGCGTGCAGTATTTTAATATAGTGTGCGTGTGTGCAGCACGGTGACTAAGTGGTTAACACTTCTGCCTTACAGCACTGGGGTCATGAGTTTGATTCCCGACCATGGCCTTATCTGTGAGGTGTTTGTGTGGGTTTCCTCCGGGTGCTCTGGTTTCCTCCCACTCTCCAAAAAACATACTGGTAGGTTAATTGGCTGCTAACAAATTGACCCTAGTCTGTGTGTGTGTTAAGGAATTTAGATTGTAAGCCCCAATGGGGCAGGGACTGATGTGAGTGAGTTCTCTGTACAGCGTTGCAGAATTAGTGGCACTATATAAATAAATGGTGATGATGATGATGATGTTTGCGCCCAGTATTTTAATATAATGTGTGTGCGCACAGTATTTTAATATAATGTGTGTGCGCACAGTATTTTAATATAATATGTGAGGGAAGGGGGATCTTAATATAGTGTGGCAGGTAGGCTATTTAATGGTGTAGGTTGGGGCTAATTATTTAAGGTGAGGTGAAGGAACATTTAATTAAATGCTGGGGTGGTTTAGGGCTATCAATTAAATATGGGGCTGATTTTGGGGAGGAGGGCTATTTATTTAATGTGAATATGAATTATTAATTGCTGGGGATGGTTGTGGAAAATGGCTATATTTATTAAACTTTAATAAATAGGTCTACTTATTAAATGTGAATATTATCTTGTGGGGACTGGAGGGAGGCCTAATTATAAAACGTGAGTGCTATTGTTTTAACACTGGAGCTGGTTGGTTGGAGTTTTCTGAATCTCATGTACCCATTTCTTTTCCAAAATAGGGCATCCAATATTCTAGGATCACGGCAAGAAGGAACTGAGCTAAATAAACCTGCTGCTACAAGTGGTGAAAGTCACCAAGACAGGTAGGAGAGAGCAGGACAGTCTGTCAACTGTCCTGAATCTGGTGGGGCAGTCCTGAATTTTGGTGACTGTCTCACTTAGTCAGGATTTGGTCCGACTGCAAGGACAGTTGGGAGGTATGTCCCGCTTCACAATGTACTGCTTGTGAAGGCAGAGCTGTGTGCTTCTAACAGTAGTGCACACAATATTGTCTGTGTATTTGTCTAAAATGATAACCATGTTACATAATAGATGTCAGGCACCGTCCCACTGCCCCTTCAGGACAGCCGCCTGTACTTCCTCCCCGTGCGTCTGGTTGCCAGGCAACCAGACGTGGAACTTCTGGCCACCCAGCCTGGCCGTCTGTGCATGCGCTACTAACGATCTCCGGCGGCAGCTGAGGACAGCGCCGCCGCCCACTCTGCATCCATTGGCTCCTCAGCCTTTATAAGGAACTTCTTGGCTGCATCCCAGTGCCAGAGTATCAGGTCCATATTACCTGCCTCCAGTGTTTATATAGATATTTGCCTTGTTTGACCATCCTGCCTGCGCCCTTTTTTTTCCCAGACCGTCTGACCACTCTTTTGGATTTCCTTGTATACCGCATTACTAGACTTACCGACCCGGCTTGTCTCACTAGTCTTCTGGATTCTTCTCGTGTACCTTGATTGCCAGCATTGTTACCGACCCAGCTTGTCTGACCCTCCTTGCCTCGTGCCTCGCTATACGACTTGGGGAAGGACCACGACCTGCGTGTCTCCTGCAGCAGAGTCCATACCTCCACTTAGATTCCGCACCTTCCTCCAAGTAGTGTCAACCCTAGCAGGTATGCAACATACAGTTGTGACAATAGGGGCCCTGATTCCCCTAACCAAAGGTGCCTAATCCACCTCTGATTAGGGGAAGGGAACTGATAGCTGCTCCCAGTTCCCAGACAAGACACAAACTGCAGAGCAAGCCGAGAAGCTCTAAGTATCACAAGATTTGGTAATCTCGTGAGACCAAGAGCTTCCTTGCTCACTCTACAGGAAGTTCCCACCTTTACGGATGTCAGCAGCACCAGAAGCATAGATAAGTACAGTGGGTTGGGGGTGTCATAATGTGCCTGGGGGGATGGCGTGATGTGGCTGGAAGGGCATGATAAATGTAATGTTTATTATAATGTATGTATCAATGCCCCATGTTGACCACACCCACAACACAATGTGGCCACGCTTTTTTCAGCCCCACCGCTGTGCGGCGGCACACAGTTTCTTTCCTACTGGAACTGGGGTGGGCCTGTGTACTTTAAATGCCAGGACTGATTTTTAGTCCCAGTCCAGCCCTGACTGCCCCTGTATGTCTGCAACCAATCAAGTCAAGTTTAAAACTGTACTTTCTTGTAGTGACCACTGCTGAGGGATATAGTAATGACAGAATCACTGGATTGATTTAAACATGCTTGTTTTGTTTTAGAAATTGTTACCATTATTTATACTGATCAAATTAGCAGTTGGGGTGGAGAATTAATCGAATTGCCAAGCTGATGATTCTTGGGGTTTTGTTTTGCCTTCTTCTGGATTACCACATTTAAGATTTAAAAAGCTTGAACTTGATGGACCTAACTATGTTACATACCCATATCAAATGCACCTGTATTATAAAAAGCAGTCCCATTTTGAAAGTAAAAAAACAACTCCAAATTAATAGCATCTCCTAACCACTCGTAAAAATCAATTATGTTTGCAGTAAAAAAGATGCTGTACAGCTGCCCGAAATCCAGGGAATGATGCCTTAAGTTTTTCCACCCCTTGAATCTCATTTAAAAATCCTGTCCCATTAAATCAAGTTTTTTTTTATCTTGACAGAATTAAAAACACATTCAATGCATGTTAGGGTTCTGTACAAAACCAAATCCTTAATTACAGCCATGGAGCCAGACACGTGATATAAACGTTTTTAAACTGTTTATTGCAAAAAAATAAGGTCCAGTTAACTGAAACCAGTTTGCAGTAGTAGTCAGAAACATGCAGGTAATCCAGGAACAGAGGCATATGATCAGACTAGGAACTTCAATTACCAGCAAAGGATACAGGAAAACACAGGCATATATAGGCCACAGACAGGTGTGGATGATTAACAAGCAGTGCTGGTTAACCCCTGATAGGAAGGCCAAACAACAGCACCTCTGGAGGATCACAGGTACTGCAGGGTAATATGCACACAGGAAAACAAGGCAAATAATAACACAGGGAAAAATGCACACAAAGATACAGAGGCAGATTGTAACAATGCACATAGGCTTCATTTAGCTAGGAACTCCCTAGCCTACCTTATCCCATCAGTAGATTTTGCCAACATCTTCATGTGCAAATCCATGTGTCTCCCATATAAAAGGGTGTATATCAACGAAAATAGTGGTATGATGGCACAGAAGGACAAATGCTTCTTCTATATGGACATTCAAAATGTAAGAATGCACCTGTAGTCAATCTTGTACAGAGCTATAAAGATAAAGTAAAAACATAATTCTATATTATGTTGCGTTGTTGGGTTATGACTACATAAAGCCGTTACTACTAGATGCTGCAATGTGCACTCAGAGAAACTAAATGTATGCTGAACAGAATTAGTAAACCATGCATCTATGGTGTAGGTAATTAATGCAATTAAAGAAATGTTTAGAAATAAACTGAAATGATTGCAAGCATTGCAGTTTGACCAAGAGACCTTGCATAAAATATGATTTCTTTATGCAGTAATAATTGTTCTCCAGTCTAATGAGTTACTGTGCCCTATACAAATTGGTTTCTAATGTTTACAAACATATTATTTCTGTTAATGAGGATAACATTCTGAGCAACAGTAAAACAGTAAGTTGGCGGCTAAGAGGTCAATCGATGCAGCCTTGGAGATTTGCTGTTGTTGAAAAGATGAAACATACTTATGAGAACAGCCACATACCTCATTAAAATTCTGTTTTCACCACAGCTTTAGACACCTAATTGGGATAACAGATTGGTTTCTAAGGGACATTTACAAATGGGAGCTGCAACACAAGTTTCCCACAAGTGTTGTCAGAAAGTTCTATTTCCAAACGGTGTGTCTATATCAAAATACAGTACTTGCACATTGATGTGTATAGCGAAATGCAACTTCAACAAACTGCACAGCACAGTGGAGTGTGTTGCAGGATAGGCATAGTGGAGTAGGCACAGTGGAGTGTGTTGTGGGACAAGCACAGTGGCGTAGGCACAGTGGAGTGTGTTGTGGGACAAGCACAGTGGAGTAGGCACAGTGGAGTGTGTTGCGGGACAATCACAGTGGAGTAGGCACAGTGAAGTGTCTTGCGGAACAGGCATAGTGGAGTAGGCACAGTGGAGTGTGTTGCGGGACAAGCACAGTGGAGTAGACACAGTGGAGTGTGTTGCGGGACAAGCACAGTGGAGTGTGTTGCGGGACAAGCACAGTGGAGTAGGCACAGTGGAGTAGGCACAGTGGAGTAGGCACAGTGGAGTGTGTTGCGGGACAATCACAGTGGAGTAGGCACAGTGGAGTGTGTTGCGGGACAATCACAGTGGAGTAGGCACAGTGAAGTGTGTTGCGGAACAGGCATAGTGGAGTAGGCACAGTGGAGTGTGTTGCGGGACAAGCACAGTGGAGTAGACACAGTGGAGTGTGTTGCAGGACAGGCACAGTGGAGTGTTTTGCAGGACAGGCTGAGCGATATGCCTAACTGTTCCATTTTGCTTCATGTATCTTAGTTAGCAGAACAAGATATTTAAAAGATAATTTTCTTAGTGTTTCTAATGTCTTAAATTCCTCCCCCTTTATATCTGAAAGGCATCAGTCACTCCACTGATTGCACCAGGGGAACCTTTATGGAATTGGGACTCCACAAAGGAGGACAGAGGAGGCTCCTGCATAGAGTATTATTGGATCCACCCATACTTTATCATCATCATCATCATCATTTATTTATATAGCGCCACTAGTTCCGCAGTGCTGAATAGAGAACTCACAACAGTCTCTGCCCCAATAGAGCTTACAGTCTAAATTCCCTAACATACATATACACAGACTGAGAGAAACTAAGGTCAATTTACCTATCAGTATGTTTTTGGAATGTGACACAGGGAGAACATACAAACTCCACACAGATAAGGCCATGGTTGGTAATTGAATTCATGACCCCAGTGCTGTAAGGCAGATGTGCTAACTACGAAACCACTGTGCTGCCCAATTTTGATGCTTCTTCCCACTTCACTTTACTTACATTTCAAAGTCCCTGTACAATAATTATGGTAAATAAATTCTAAAAAAACACTTTTATGAAACTAGAATTAGCTTATAATTCAGCAGATAAGACTGAATACTGCACTTACAAATAGGTGATACTTATTTTACATGGATTTGCCTAGTGTTAAGACACACAAAATGGTCAGTTATACTTTCCATGGCAAATTTAATTAGTATCACAAATAGATCCCAATAAGCCTATAGGGTCATAAACTAATGCATTTAACACAATTTAATTAAAATATTTTAAATTGAGATCTAGCCAATATTAATGTCCCCTTACTTTCCCAAGATACTCAAATTAAATTGAAACAAGTAGTATAATGGAAGAAAAACAGAAACATATACATTCCGTCTGCTGGTAAGCATGCTTTTATTTTTCCTTATGTGAGTGCTAATCAATCCAGCTTTCCAAATATATTATGAAAAAATAATACTGCATACCCGTTTCTGATGACAGTGTTTTCCCAGGCACCTCCATAGGTGCCCTAGGAGCTCCATCATACATTTTTGGTGCGAAACAGGATACATTTGTTTATTTTATGCACCTGTCCTTTTACTTCAAAATCAAGGAGTTTATTGTGATTGCTCTTACAAACCTCACTGGATATGCATTCCCTACGCTTGTGAAAATCTTTAGTTTTGATATAGCATCTGAATCTGTAGAGAGCAAGCTTGTTATGATATGGTTTTATATTAATAAGTCTGTGTGTTTTAATTCCACCTAATATTTGTCAATAAATGGTAATACACTATGTACCGCCTTTCCTTCATTTTATAAGAATCCTGATATATACTTCATATGAGAGAGCTGGACTTCTTCTCGCCATTGTAGACGGTAGGAAAATAAGTGTATTTAAAGCACCAACACATCAAGGGCCTGATTCATTAAGGAAAGTAAAGCAAAAATATGAATTATTATTATTATTATTATTATTAATATTTATTTATAAGGCGCCACAAGGCGTCCGCAGCGCCGTACAGAGACAAACAAAATTACAATACAATGGGAGACAGCACAGTACAGTAAACACAGCAACTCAGTAAGCTCAATGCACAGCTAGAGAGGGCGGGGAAGGGGGAGGGAGGATCCGCAAACGACGGGGCCCAAGAAGGAGGGCACGGAAGACAGGGAGACCCCCAGGGGGGAGGAGGGAGCGAGAGTGGACGTGGGGTGGAGGACCCTCGAGGAGGAGGGCTAAGTAGCTGGAGAGCAGAGTTAGAAGTGGTGGAAACAGGAGGAGAGATGGCCCTGCTCAGAGGAGCGTACAATCTAAGGGGAGGGGTGGACAGACAGAGAGACGCAGGGGAGAGAGGGAGAGTAGGGGGACAGAGGCAGAAGATAAGGTAGGAAGTTAAGTGGGAGACAGAAAGGCTTTAAGAAAAAGGTGGGTTTTTAGGGCCCGTTTGAAACTGGACAGATTAGGGGAAGTTCTGATGGAGGGAGGGAGCTTGTTCCAGTGGAGGGGGGCAGCGCAAGCGAAGTCATGAATAACTTTGTACCTTGGCAAAACCAATATTCCAATGCAAGGGGTGCAAATGAGTTCATTAGTTTGCACATAAGGACAATACTGTCTGTTTTTCCATGTAGGACGCAAATACTCGATAGCTTTATTTTTACACTGACATTAAAAGTTGATCTAGGACATGCTCTGTCCCAATTATAAATCTGTCCTCACATTTTAAGTTTACCTCCCCCTCCCATACAACATGGTTTTTGCCAGTGTTCAAAGTTACTCTTTTTTTTTGCTTTACTTTCCTTAATGAATCAGGCCCCAAATGTCTAGTGAGATTTAGAATATTCACAGTTATTATTGCAAGACATCTGAAAGGACCTTTCTATTTTCAAGAATTTGATGACGAACTAATAAACTGGTATCGCCTGTGTTCCCCATTTTTTATTTTTTCACTTCTGTGAAACATGTTACATATATTAGATTACACACGCATTACTTTAAAGTTTACATAGGTTTATGTGACCATGTACAAATCACAGTAATTACTTAAACTATGGGAACATAGTGCTACCAATTAAAGTAGCTCTATGCAATTTTTCTTTTAAACTTCCATCAGTGATTAAAAACATTAGCTATCCATCTAGCTACATATTAGCATGCAAACAATTGTTCCTCTCTATGTATAATAACTGTGTTGAATTGCCATTTTCCTTTAGACCTAATGTTTTCATTTGCAACAGGTACCTAAAAATTATTTCTTTCTAGTAAAGTAATTTATTTTCTGTTCATATTTACATACAAATTGTGACTGCCTTTCCCATAGTTAATTTAATTTGTAGACCTCCAGTGTGTGAATAGAAGATCCCCAGCACTTTTAACCTTGTACGTCCATTGGGAAATATAAAATTAGATGTGAAGAAAATTACTGGCTGCAGAAAAACAGTATAAAAATGACAGTAATATATATAATCCCCAGGCTGTAGAGGAACAAAGTGTAGTATTATTGCATGGTGTCTCTGAAAGTTCAATATTATTTTGTTGATTTATATTTTTATTATTATTCACTCTGTTTTTTTCTACTACGCCTTGAGGGATTCATAAAAGTATATCTTGTGTGGGTTTTTGATGGGGTTAGTTCATTTAGCATGTTACAAATATACTGTATATCATGTGTAATGTATCTGTTTAGGAGATGTGTATATATCACAAGCTGCATCTGTCAGTATTACAATTTATATATTCAGTGTCCAATCAGAAGACTTTTTCCACAAAGCATGTATGCATTGAACTTGTTCCTTGTCCACCTCACGTCATTGAGAATATTGCGTATGATTCTTAACACCAGTCTTGTAAATCTGTAAGTGTCTGAGTTGTGTTTAGTGTGGGAACTAGACAGCAGCTATTTTCTATGTTAAGTGAATATTCACATATAAAATACACGGATTGGGTACACTTTAACGGTGCGGATAAATCCGACACAGAGGAGTGCTACAGTTAAATTCCGAATGTGTTAAAAAACAATTGTAATCTAAGTAGACTTACCTGCAAACCAACACTATAGATCTCGCAGCAGGAGGGTGACTGGAAGTTATTCCAACTACTCAGGTGTCAGTCAGTAGTTTTTCACGTCATCGCGACCTGTATGACTTTTAATTTAAAGCAGCAAAGTCAGAACCCCGCAGGTTAAGTGTTTAAACACTTAACCCGACATTGCCGCTTTAAATTAAAAGTCATACACGTTGCGATGACGTGAAAAACTACTGACGGACACTTGAGTATTCGGAATATCTTCCAGTCACCCTCCTGCTGCGATCGGAGATTTACAGCGTCGGTTTGTAGGTAAGTCTACTTAGATTACAATCGTTTTTTCACACATTCGGAATTTAAGTGTAGTACTCCTCGTTGTCGGAATGGTGGTAATCGTGAAAACGATTTCCACCGAAAATACACTGCAGCAGTTGTGTGATTTTTGTGAGACACTTAGGAATGACGAGTTTCAATTAATTGCACTATCGGTATATCTTTTTGTTGATTTGTGAAGAAATACATATATTATTTTTAAAGAGTTTAAGCATTTTGTGTTCTATTAGTGTCCCTTATATATTTAGTGTGTATTATTCAGCTTTTACTGTTTCATTTTTAAATTGTATTTAACATTTAAAAATAAAATTGCAGATCTACGTCATGTGAATCTATATAATTTGCACTCAAAAATGCGACCAAGAACAAAGGGGGAAAAAAAAGCAAGGATAACATGGCAATAATTTGTATGGTTTCAGATCACAAAATTAATTTCTGCATAATACTCTCTAATACTTTATTTGGTAAATGTATTTGGTATAATAAGAAAATATACTCACATTTTCCCGAAAGGGCACTATCGGAAGTCGACTCTTCCAGAACTACAATTTGCAAAGCATCATGGTTTATATTAAGGACAAATGGGGTGCAAAGGAATGAACATCTTGCAGAACAATCTCTCCATGTTGATAAAAACAAGAACGATGAACTTCACATGGGATCATTTACACCTTTTATTGTGGCCTATTACAAAACAACAAATAGCACTGTTTCTTGCAAGATGTGCAATGCATTACAGAAAGTTAAAAGACCTGACATAGCCACAAATTTTAAGTTCATTAGGATATAGCTCTCTTTCTGATAAGTCTGAGATAGCCACACCCACTGGTCCATACTGTCCTGCCTATAACATGTGCCTTGCCTCCCACGTGTCCCCCACTGGTCCATACTGTCCTGTCTATAACATATGACCTGCCTCCTACGTGTCCCCCACTGGTCCATACTGTCCTGTCTATAACATATGACCTGCCTCCTACGTGTCCCCCACTGGTCCATACTGTCCTGTCTATAACATATGACCTGCCCCATTGGAGGCTTTCAGTCTAAATTTCCTAACATACACACACACACACACACACATAGACTATGGTCAATTTTGATATCAGCCAATTAACCTACGAGTATGTTTTTGGAGTGTGGAAGGAAACCGGAGCATCCCGAGGAAACCCACGCAAACACGGGGAGAACATACAAACTACACACAGATAAGGCCATGGTCGGGAATTGAATTCATGACCCCAGCGCTGTGAGGCAGAAGTGCTAACCACTTAGCCACCGTGCTGCCCAATGTTATTTAAAGTATAGCAAGTTACACTGTTAATTATTATATTAGCCACCCGACGATTAAACCACAGTCACTTTTTAGCATAGCTACACCCACAATTTTTCAAAAAAGGTTGTACTATTTTCCCATAATGCAATCTGCATGCCGTAATATATTCATCGTTGTGACTTGTATAGCTCTGGCACTTTTTTTCTTAGTAGTACACCACTGTTGGTATGTTTAACTGCTCTTTTTGCCATATGATCCTATTACTTCTTGTCAGGAGTAGTAAACTGGAATATGATCAATTCTTCCCTGGCATGAGGTCACACTGCTTCAATCACTAGTAGTAAATAACTGCACTCTTGAGAAAGACATACAAATCTAATTTCTTCGTATCTGCCTTTAGGCTATGATATCATCCTGTTCCTTTGAATCTGGAGCAGTACCTGATGTGTTGTGGAATCATCCCTCATACCATGATTACACAACATTGCTTTCTGAGATGTCAGCCTTGTGTAATGAAGTAGTTGAAGAAGTGGCTGGTGGTTGTGAGATTTGTGAATTTGGCTAACTGGCGTACAATACTACAGCAGGGATTAATAGATAAGGCAACGGTGTATCTGGTTATACTCAATTTCCATGTTCAGTATAATCAAATCTTAATACAGTATATTCTGAAAATTCTGTAGAAGAGATGAGGTAAATTTTCCAAACGGTTTACACAGAATATCCACCTTGTTCCGTGATTGGGCGAGCGCTACAGAATCTGCTGGCATTATATAAATAAATGATGATGATGATTGGGCATAGTATTTAGAATGTTTATCCAGCAGAATTTAGGCTTAAGTGTTGCACATGGAATTCTAGGTATTATTTTTATCCCACCTATAATTCAAACTACACCACAGAGCAGAATGAATTGACTGTTATCACACTTCTGTCTATAGACTACAAACTACATGAAATGTAAGTTTACAAATGCTATTCCAGAGAATGGCAACGCAGAAGCGTATTGCCAGAACTTCTCACCATTGTGAAATGGCCAGCTCAGCCACAAAATTAGATTTTTGTACGCACAATCCTAAAATAGAAGAAGGTGCCTGTAATTTACAATGAATTTCATGAATCCTGTGAATACAAAAAAAAAAAAGCCTGCCAGGTTCAACCATGACATTTGAGAATGTCAAGTGGAAGTATAGGCTTGAAGTTAATACCAGGGCTGCATTTATCATATGGACTAACTATGGGCATATAGGATTAAATAATTCCTTCCACCCAGCCAATGTAACAGCTTGTACCTGTAGGGCACTCTGATTGGTGGATCTGATACAGGAAAAAAATTGAAAACAGAAACAGCTTTTCACTTAGCTTGTCTTGGAATCCATGACCATTCTCTTATGTGTAAAGCCTGTCCCTAAGCTTTCATCATCATCATCAGCAGCTATTTATATAGCACCACTAATTCTGGAACACTGTACAGAGAACTCAAAAACATCAGTGCCTGCCACATTGGAGCTTACAGTCTAAACTCCCTAAACTTACACACACAGACTGAGAAAGAATAAGGTAAATTTAATAGCAGTCAATTAACCTAGCAGTATGTTTTTGGAGAGTGGGAGGAAACCGGAGCACCCGGAGGAAACCCACGCAAACATGGGGAGAACATACAAACTCCACACAGTAAGGCCATGGTCAGGAATCAAACTCATAACCCCAGCGCTGTGAAGCAGAAGTGCAAACCACTAAGCCACCATGCTGCCCCTTTGATATTTTTTTTACTACACTACGGATGCAAAACTACTTCTTCTGAATGATAACACAGACAGCTGAACATATTCAATTAAGCATATACTCATCAGTTATTTCAGGTATATTATTACCTCCCTAATACACATATATATTAAGGACACAGGGTGGCTTTAGTTGCTTATCAGTACTCAATTAATGGCATAATATTTAAGGATCAGCAGTAATTAGATAATTTGATACCCAACTAAGTAACACTAATCCAGGAAAGTGTAAATGAGCCCTTTGTCTGCCATAGACATAGACAGGTTGTGATGATAGCTGGGGGAAAGTACTATCCTAAGGCAAAAATTCTGGTGATTTATCTTCAGTTGGGACTGAGATGTAACCTGACCTAATAGCACTCCGATTAGGCATTAAGGAACACAACAATCCCACTAAATAGTAAAAATGCTTTTTAATATATAAGGGAAACACACAAACAACTGAGGAATATTACCAGCATTTAACCCTCCTGGAACACTGTCACGAAGAAACAGCCTGTCCCAGATACAGCAATCTGAACAGCTGGCCGTCATTGTTTTCTCATTAGTCACTTAGTAATGAATACACCTTTTCTGCCACTACAAAGGATTTATTATGGTGTCCTTACGTTCACCAAAACCACTTATTAATGTTTCACACTTAAATCAGATACACATGTAGCATGAGCATCCCTGGGCGTCGTAAATTCACAAAAAATCACAGAGAAATACGCTAGATTAAATATGTTTAATCTGAAAAATATTTCCAAGGCTTATTTACAAAAAGGTAATAAACAGATATACAATGGGTTGTACATAAGTTTCAAGACTCCCTACTTACAAGTTCAGGAATTGGCGTGGGAGGAATACACATTGAGAAGTATGGCACATTTCAGTCTTGACAGGCTCCCTCAAAGAAATGAACAATTTGATGTCTAAAAGCAGAAGATTTTAAACCCTTTATTCCACATAACCCTCACCCCCCACCTTTGGAGTTTAGCTCTCAATAAAGACAGATTGATCTCCCATATGTCACACGGCTTCAAAGTGAGCTAGGGATGTCTGGAGATCAGAATGTTCACAAGACCTTGAGCTCTCACCTTTGCTCCTTCTTGCTGGGCTAGATGGTTTACAACTTTGGGTTCAAACTTCCCCAAGACCCTTATCTAGCCCGGGCCTGCTAGTTTCAAAAGATTAATGGTATTTGTAGAAGTTCAAACTCATGTCATCTAGCAAAGCACACTTTGAGATTACATTACAAGGTTACATACAATATACATTGTCATACATGAATTCAACAGAAAATAGCAATAAGTCATTAGATATACTACATAGTCACAACAAACACAAACTCACAAAGGAAGTAAAATGGCAGTCCAGCAGTCTTGTCAGCTCAGTAGGGGACCACAGGTGTGGCCTGCTAGTGGTTAAGGCATTTGTGGATGGACTAGACCACACAGAGTGCAGATATTTGCTAAACTGGGAACATCCACATAACGGTTTAATCTCCACTCCTTGAAGCTCGTTTGAGCCTTGTCAATGTGACATTATCATTTTGCATGAACAGAAATAATGATTAAAGGTTGTAGATGTGTGTAGTGAAACTACAATACTATATCCATGCCCAATGTACTGTCTTTGCATTAGTAAATAGCCTTTTATTATTTTTAACATTATGTCATGCTGAGAATAAAGTCAGTCTAATTGTTATTCAGACAAAAACGTGTTATTAATACATAAATCCAGAGTTTATCATAATTTTTGCCCACTGTCAATAAATGTATGGATGAATTTACCAAAATACATATTGCAACAACAATTAATTAAACTCTACTGAATATATATTAAAACAATGGATTTTGGTTTAAGCAAATGTATGGATAATAGTGATAATATTGTTATAGTTGTTTGAATTCGAGTCTCACTACTATGCTAATAACAGTTAAAGTAGCTAAAATACAGAGCTGAACAGATATAAGCCTCATATCTGGTGGTAAGACTAATGTGTAGAGATAAATCTGGCACTAAGACCCAGGGCCACCAAGTGGAATTTTGGGCCCTGGTACAGTAACTTCTTGCTTTCCCTCCATAGGTGGTTAGGAAAGAGTGTGGCAATACCGAGTTGGGGGAGTGGCCATACTGGGAGCGGAAGGGAGGAGGCGACATTAATATTGAGGAAGGTGAAAGAGGTAGAAGATCAAGGGAGCCGGAGATGAAAAAATAGAGAGAGAGCAAGAGAAGTTGGGTAACAAAATTAGGAGGGCTAAAGGACGGGGCTGTTGGTGGACTGTATTGCTTTCTCTTACCGCTCATTGCAGCACTCACAACATGCTGCTGGTTTCTTTTCTGGATCCTGGAATATTGGGGTGTTGGAAAATATACAAGAACCTATAAACTTACAGGGAAAATCTCCAACCGTATCAGGCCACCCTCAGCCACTTTGTACCACCCTCAGCTTCATCATACCACCCCCAACCACCTCATGCCCTCCACAGTGACATCATGCAACACACAGCAAAATCATGCAAAACAATCCCCAGTCAAATCTTGCCATCCTCAGCCACATCGTACCACCCACATCCATATCACACCACCCCCAGCCACATCATGCTGCCACCCCCAGGCCCCTGATACATCACCATACCATGCAAATGAAAACTTAAAGGGTAAGAAAGCAAAATATAAAATACTTGAGGTGGGCTCCAACACAGGCCCAGACCTTCAGGTATACCCAGGAGTTGTATTTTGTACCTGCCCCTTCCGCTATCATCTCCCCTGCCAGTGTGCAATGTGCAGAGCCATAAGGTTTCAGACAATACAATCATAAGGTGTATGCTATCATTTCTACAGTAAAATAGAACATATAGTAACAGACTTTCTTTACTTGATCTCTCCACTGTCACCTCATTAGTATTTATTATTGCTGTGGTGCTTGACTACAGATCCCACGAAAAAAATCATAATGAATTACATATTATGGAAATATGCTTCCTTCACATAACATTTACACTCATTGGAATTCCAGAATGACACCCAACAAGCGAGATGGCACTGATTGGTCAGATCCATGATTAGCTGAACTCAGCATAGCACGACATCTCATGGGCTTGGTTACTCTGGAAGTTTGAGGAGGGTCACGGATATGCAGAAGCACAATATTTCATTGTGATTTTTATTCTTGGGATGTTTATGTGAGGTCAGATCTTCCAATTCTGGCAGGTTAATTCAAATTAATAGAAATTACCTGGCAGGACCTCATGGCGGAGGGTTTAGGACCTCTCTAATAGCATTAATGGTGTCATTTAAAACTCTTCACTTTTATGCTTCTGTGTTACTTTAAAAGGCATCAGAGATCCATTTATCATATCCCTCCAACAATTTGATGAAAGTCCCAACAGTACTGTCTCTGTCAAAAGAACCTGATAAGAACAGTCAACTTTCTGATGAATTCCTGGTTTGGGACACATCAAAATCTTATGTGTTTTCTAGAAAAGTTATGTGCACATTAAAAGAGTTACATTTTTATCAAAGCCATCACAACTAATAATCAGCAGTTAAATTTTATCTGTCTAGTGCAGCTTGCACTACAGTCATGGCCAAAAGTTTTGAGAATGACAGAAGTATTGGTTTTCACAGAGTTTGCTGCTTCAGTGTTTTTAGACCTCTTTGTCAGATGTTGCTATGGTATACTGAACTCACAATTTTGCCTAAGAACACAGCCATGAATAAAGAATGGTACCAAAACATCCTCCAAGAGCAACTTCTCCCAACTATCCAAGAACAGTTTGGTGATGAACAATGCCTTTTCCAGCATGATGGAGCACCTTGCCAAAAGGCAAAAGTGATAACTAAGTGGCTAAGGGCTCCAAACATCGAAATTTTGGGTCCATGGCCAGGAAACTCCCCAGACCTTAATCCCATTTAGTCAATCCTCAAGAGGCGGGTGAAAAAACAAAAACCCAGAAATTCTGACAAACTCCAAGCATTGATTAGGTAAGAATGGGCGGCCATCAGTCAGTATGTGGCCCAGAAGTTGATTGACAGCATGCCAGGGCGAATTGCAGAGGTCTTCAAAAAGAAGGGTCAACACTGCCAATATTGACTCTTTGCATAAACTTAATGTAATTGTCAATAAAAGTCATTGACACTTATGCAATGCTTGTAATTTTACTTCAGTACACCATGGCAACATCTGACAAAAAGGTCTAAAAACACTGAAGCAGCAAACTTTGTGAAAACCAATACTTGTGACATTCTCAAAACTTTTGCCCATGACTGTATTTAGTAAATAACCTTTACCCTTGTCCGCTTGACTAATATCTTTCAATCTTTACATCAGTTTTGTAACAGAGCATCAATGTGGACATTGCTTGTTTGCCTGCTCTGTCCTTACTCCTCTCTTGATGATGCACCAAACCTCTGGTGCATGATGATTACACAACTATAATTAATTAAACTAAAATAGTTATTAAAGCCTGTTGTTGACTAATAAGGGTGGCTAAAGTTAAAGGTCTATTACATAAATACCATAATGCATCCCTTAAAATGTGAGATAACCTCTGAGATGACTCAGAGTAGTCATTAAGATTTAAGGTAAAAATGACATATACAGTAAGACAATTAAAAGACTAGGAATTTCTAGAAACACTCCGTATCCTCTTGTTTTCCTCTCTGATCTTTTTAATCAAAGCAACCATGCAGTCAGGAAGATGTTGGATTTATAATCATAGTTAGTTCCCTTGACTGTGCACTAATTGGTTGTCTTATTGGATGATGAAGAGATTAAACTGGTCCTTTGTAACCTTCATTGTCTAATGGAGGGATGATACATCTTGGAAACATGTCATTAAAAAGAAAACTTGTAATGTGCTGTCAAAAATGTCCATAGTCAAATATATAATATACATAGCCTCCCAAGGGGCTACAATAGGTTTGTACCATTCAGAGGCACCGGTGTTTATAAGAACATACCTAGTGTTGGTCTAGTATATGCATAGTCATACAAATAAGCCCATCAGAATTTCCTTTAATATATTAATTCCTAATATGGGCTGGGGAAGTAATTGACAGCAATTTATTATCAAACAGTGTTTAAAGGCATTTTGTAAGTGAATGGTAAAGGTCAGAGAGGTATGTGGAGAGGTCTGGGGGGCATGTGGTTGTTCCAGTTGCCATGGCTCCACTGATAACCGCTGCGTCCACCAGACCTGGGGGGAGAGTTGGGGCGACTGACAAGCAGAGGGGTTTGGGGGCGCACCATTTTCTTTTGTATTGGGCCCCACAATTTCTGATGGTACCCCTGTCCATGTGTAATAAAAGACCAGCAATTTTTTTAAATAACAGTTAAAATCTTGCACATCAAACATAACAAGAAAAAACTTATCTGTGTGGCAATACTTATATAATGTTGATCACAAACAATGCTGCACATTTTCAGATCCGGAAACCAGAAATGATGCTCAGGGCCACCAAGAGAAATTTGGGGCCCCGGTACACCAATGATTTTGGACCCTTGTCCCCTCCATAGATGAGACAAGAAAGGCCACAGCGGTCAACATGGGGCATGGCTGCATCATTTTAAACATGACATTTTGGGGAAGATTCAGCTATAAAAAAAGTGTCTCCAGCACAGCCGCGGAGACCCCTTTGTACATATTTTTTAATAGCAAAATATCCACTGATTTTTACTCGCTCCCCATAGAGGTGCGAGCAAAGATGAGCAGATATTTTTACCGTATGACAGCTAATTAATTCTCCTCCATTATGTATTAAACAATGTTGCTCTCACCTACCTGTTATTGCAGCTGTCACAGCCTGGTACTGAATTGTTGTATGCATCCTGGAATGTTGGGACCTGTTTTGAAAATGTATATGTACATGAAATATTGAAAACTGAGCAATAAGTGAACACAGTACATAACACAGATCACGCAATATATAATACATACATTATAATAAAACATTACATTTTTCACGTCATCCCCAGCCACATCACACCAAACACCAGCACAACATGCCACTTCCCCAGACACATCATTAACCCCCCAACACATCATTGACAACCCCCCCCAAACACATCATTGACAACCCCCCAGCATACTTACCCAAGCTGTGCTGATTCTGCAGAGTGTCATTTAAAAATAAAACAAAAAAAATCTTGCTTGCCAGTTGAGGTCCAGGCCCCCTTGGCAAGCCCGGGCCCTGTTAATCTGTACCCATTTCCCCCCGCCCTCTCGGTGCCCCTGGTGATGCTGCAGTGAGTAGGCTTTTCAGAGATTTATTTTCAGGACAGGCATATATCAAAGCAAATCAGGAAGTGAGATTTAGATCTTCATTACATGCAACTCAGATATTTCTAAGGTGCATAACAAGAGGTTTCTTATAGGCAGATCTCAATCCAAGGTTTTTAAACACTTCAACCAATATACTTTCCTATACAGAATTGCAAACAAGCATTACCAGAATTACAATATGAGCTCATTCTCATGTGATAATGTCACATTTAGCCAAAGTATCATGTACCTTAGAGAAATAACTTGTGGTTTCCCTGCTTTGGAAGATATATTCATGTACCATCTATTGTGCGGTTAGTACTTACTGCAGAAATATATGTCTTTGGACATCTCATATAGTTTCTCCTTTTACCAGTTAGACTTTTTTTCATAATCAGTATAACAAAAATGGTTGAACTATAGTATATATTCGAGGTCCGTCTCCTAGAGTAATATGACTTATTTAGTTCTACTTGTGCCATGTCAATTGTTTTTTTGCTTATGTGACCTATGTCTACCTTTCTGTACTACCAACATGTACGGCACTGTCAGTGTATATAAAAGTCTATCCCATTAAAATAAGATAAGAAATAGTAGTACCTACATATGTATAAAGACAATATTGACTTTGTCATGTAGCGCACAAATACTTGATAACTTTATTATTACAATGAAAAGATAAAGTTGATGTAGGACAGGGGTTGGCAACCTTTTTCTATTGGTGCGCCGGAAAAAATCTAGTTGAGCCCAGGTGTGCGTGTGTGTGTGCGTGTATGTATGTATGTATGTATGTATGTATGTATATATATATATATATATATATATATATATATATATATATATATATATATATATATATACTGGGGATGGTAGCCTGAATGCAAAGAGTCATAAAAGGAGTGAGAGGAGAGAAAGTGAGTAAGGGGTTTGTACACTAATCACTTAAGTAGCTTGGAGGCAAAGGTAAGTTGAGCACATGGTTAAAGGAGGATGAAAATGTGCCAGTGGAGAGAGACAGGTTGAAGAGGTGAGCTTGAGGTGGGCATGCACTGGAGAAGAGGGAGTGGAGATGAGGGAGCGGAGAAGTTGGAAGGGAATAGTGTTAATGAGACCAGTTGTAGCGTGAGATGGTGGGATAAGTGTAGAGACTTCATCTTCAGAGAATGAAAAGAGAGTGAATTAAGGGTGGATGGATTGGGAAGTGTAGGTGAAGGTGGGTAAAGTGGGTGAAGTGCGTGGAATTTGGTATGAGAAATATCTTGTCAAATGCTGTCACTTTTGCCTTTGAAGTAGGTGGTAAAATTATGGGCTGTGAAGGAGGAAGGGGGAAGAGGTGCAGGTGGGCAAAGAAGTGAGTTGAATGTGGGAAAGAGGCAACGTGGGTTTGAAGACTGGGTGGATATTAAAAATTTGAAGAATGTTTGTTTGGCAAATCAAAGGGCAGTGCTATAAGATGAAATGATGAATTTACAGTGGAGGAAATCGGGATAGGAATGAGATTTCATCTAGTTGCACTCTGTAGCGCGGGAGCACTTTTGCAGGTAGCGGGTCAGTTTGGTTTGCCATGGTTGGGGTTTGGATCGTTGGAGAATGAATGTGGTAGCTGAAGATGAGAAATGGATTGGGTTAAGAGTACTTAGGTGTTGTTGTATATGTCTGGATTTGGGTGCAGAAGGTAGGGCATTAGGTAAGGTGAGCATGAAAGAAGGGAGGTTGTGGTCGGAGAATGGGAATGCTAAGTTGGTGAAACTAGAGATGGAGCAGTAGCAGGAGAAGACATGGTCAATGGAATGTCCATCACAGTGGGTGAGAGATGAGGTCCACTTGGAGAGACTAAAGGAGAAAGTAAGTGAAAGAAGTTTAGTGGCAGAAGAGAAAGTAGGATTATCAATGGGAATGTTCAAATAGCCTAGTATGAAAGTAGGCAGGTCAAAGGATAGGAAATAAGTGAGACAGGCTATAAAGTTGCCAAGAGAAACTGGGCCTGGAGGGCGATAAATGACAGCAACACGAAGGTGGAGAGGATAAAATAGACGGATAGTGTGGACTTCAAAGGAAGAGGATCAGAGGAAAGATTCAGAGGGAATGAACTGGAATATATATATATATATATATATATATATATATATATATATATATATATATATATATATATATATGCTCCGTTCGTCTCTCACCCAATCTGTGCTCCTTCAAGCGGGCTCTTAAAACTCACCTGTTCCTTAAGGCCTACCAACCATCCACTTAACCTCTCACCTCTTCTGGTTCTCCCCTTTCTCTCTCCCCGTTGCTTCACTGGCTCCCTTATGTACCTGATTCTGTTTACCCTCCCTTAGGATGTAAGCTCGTATGAGCAGGGCCCATCTTCCCTCCTGTCTCCACACCTGTTCTTCCACTCCGTCTCTACTGTATCTGCCTGCCTGGAGTTTCTGAAGTACTGGTACTTTGTGTTTATTGTTCTGTACTGTCTTACCCTGTATAGTCTACTGTTTGTACCATGTATGGCGCTGCGGAAACCTTGTGGCGCCTTACAAATAAACAATAATAATAATAATAATAACTTGAAGTAGAATGCCTTCTCCACCACCTTGTCTGTTTCTGGGTCCGAGGGTGTGCCCCCATAGGAGAGAACTGCAGGGGATGTAGTGTCAGAGGTGGTGAGCCAATATTCAGGGATAGCAAGGAGGTTGTAATTACCATTTTTCTCAAATGTCCATTGTTATGAGGTGTGGCTTATATCTGGGTTGTAATCAGAACAATGTCTGAGTAACTGTTAAGATAGCTAGCTTGCAGCCCAAGTTAATTAGCTAGGTCAACATGTAATCTGATAGGTAATTAGGTCAGATAATGTGCATGTGTCTCCACGGTACTATATTGGCTGAAATAGCATTATGAAATGTAATTAATGTATATCAATATAAATGTTATGGTATCAAAATATATCTCAGGCTTAGATAGTGTAACGCTGCAGATACAATATATCAATGTCTTAATGTTGCACACAAGTGTGAATTGTCATTCCCTCATGTAATGTTGTAACATTTGTGTTAAGTATATCCAGCCAAATAGCTAATTCAGTCAAGCCATTCCATTGTATAATCAAGGTAACAGAAACAGTATGTCTAACAGTTAAATAATTTAAGTGTCTTCTGATAGACGCCTGCTGAAAGGGGATGATTGAGACATTTGACCCTACTCCCTGTGTAAACAGCCAGGAATATAAGGAGATGAGAATGCTAATAGATTCATTCTAGCTTAGAGGATCCTGGTGTACTAGACATCAGCACAAAGGACTCTGGACCAGGAATTGTAATACTGCTGGAAGAAACCCTACCAGGACAGAGTCTATGTGAGTCAATATCCCAGGCTGGGCAACATAGTAACTGTCTATCTAAATGGTAGTGGTAATACTGCTGGAGGATATGATTCCAAAAGATAATTACTTTGGAGTGCTGAATGCAAGAGGCTGTCTAGGGTACACACTACCATTCCCCCTGTTCCTTGTGAACATCTTATGGTGTTGTGCTGTTGTAACAAAACCAGAGAAATAAAAGCCCGCGTTCGGTATATCCCACATTATATATGGTACCAGCTGCTTGGCAATAAGCCTGCGCTCGGTATATATCCCATATTGTATATGGTACCAGCTGCGTGGCAATATAAATGCCCATATATGTATACAAAACAAAGAGCCTATATATTTTGATTTTCTGTGGTACTAGGGTTCACACTAATTTGTCATGTATAGCTACCGAAACTTATTTCAGAAATTTATTCCTCTATTTTGGTGTTATTATTTTCACACTTTTTTATTTACTTTATCTCTTATGTTGCAAACACCATTCTACTTCTTAATTTACCAACTGATTTCTAATTAATTACTGCTTTTTAATAATCAATCATTCATCTATATCCAATTACTGACAAACTGTATTTCTGTAATATAAGGATATATCGAAATACTTGTAGATTTGTTATGCAATTATCCTTATTAATCTCCCTTAAGTAGATTTACCGTTTTTGAAGGTCATTAGAATTTCTAATCTAGTCTAAACTCTAGACCATATTCTCCAAGAACAATGTTAATCCATCCCCATAGAGCTCCTCCCATAATAGAAATGGCTGCCCTTGCAAATAATGATATTTTATCACAGTAATCTGTGCATGTGACTGTACAAACAGAAAAAGAAACTGCTTTCACACTGCACCTCCACATTTTCCCCAATTGTTTCCAGTTGTTTTTTAACATTTAAACATCCACAGATAGGTTTAGATATATGATTTTATTTTTTTTAAAAGAAAATACTTTATTGCACTGGTACTTATGGGGTATATTTATAAAAACGACAACTGATCAACAACAGAAAAAACTGTTGCATAATAGGTGTAACATATACCTAATAGAAACACACCATTTTCTCTCTGTTGTTGTTTAGGAAAAAGGTCAATGTAACATTTTAAACACACCAAATAAGTGCACAGTATATAATAACAGTGAGGACCAGGTGAAACAATTTGTAAAGACTTCATTTTAAAAAATGGAGAATTAATGTCTTCACTATTTCTGACCATTGTTTTGTTTGTTTTTTCTAATTTACAAATGTACCCCAATGTTTTGGGGAAAATACAAAAAAACCGCAATACCTGATGGTCATAATTTTGCTTTTGCCTTGTGTAATGGACATGTATATGCTTTCCTTGGACTTTCATTACTCGTGACATTTCATTTTTGCAGAATATATTAGTAAGTATTTAAATTGCAAATTCGTTCTCTCCATATTTATGACATGAAGTATGAATTGTCCAAACTATTCACGTTCATATTGATATTCCATTTTCAGGTAATTGTACTTATTTTATGCAGCTGACTAGCAGCCTACAGTAGATTCTCAGTCACTCTTTAATACTTGGGAGACTGGTAGTGACATTATATCTTGTTAATAATGGTAACTTCTTGTACCCAGTGCTAAACATTATTAAGCATACAAATAAAGGCGCTTTTTCACACATATATTCTGTTGTTTCCATTGTTTTATGCTATGTGAAAACAATATTTTCATTGAATGATTACACAGTATATCCTTACAGTACAGAGCAGTAATAAGTACAAGTTACAGAGCCAAGCCACATTTCTGTTTTCTGCCACTATGGTGACAGCCTAGAGTGCCAAACTTTCAAGGGCACATAAAACACTGAATGAATTACACTAGTGTTTTTATTTTTTCCCTGCCACACTACCTCAATAAGCACCTGGTGCACTGAGGATTTCATTTAAACACACCCCTTCCTCACTGGCTGTCAATAGTGATAATAAATAGTCAAAAAACGTTTTGTTCATCTTTCCTCCTGCATTTACTTACTTTGTAGAGCAGTCAGTCTATGAGTATCCGAGGTCATGTGATCACACTTGCTGCTGGTCCTTAGTATCAGTACATGGGTGGGAGCATGGCGCTGCGTGGTGACATCACAGCACACTGTCAGTCTCCCAGTCACAGTAGGGTAGAGGTGGAGGCAGTGGCGGGACTACCATTGGTGGGGCAGGTGCAATGCACCTGGGCCCATGGAGATAATGGGTAATGCTGCATGGCAGATGCCGGGGGTCAGGGGCCGCGGTTCCTTCCTCCCCACCTCCCTACACCAGGGCCCACCGCTCTCTAGTTCCGCCTCTGGAATGACCAAATCGCATAGTGGGTGGTGAAGGAGATCAGGGTGAATACAAAGGGGAGTGAAGAAAGGGGGCATAAATAACAGGGGAGGGTGATGGGGAAATAAATTACACGGGAGGCTGACAGGATAATGAATTCTAGAAGAGAGGAAGGAGCATGGATAACAAGGAAGATGGAGCAAGGAATAAATTACTGTTGAGGCCAAGGGAGGGGAACATGACTTTCAGTGGTGGTTGAGTGAGGGGCAAATGAATTGCAGTGTGAGAAATTAATTTCAGGAGGTGGAAAAAGCAATACATGACAATTGAAATCTGGTAGAGAAATTAGTTGAGGGCAAGAGTGGTATGGCAAAGCAGAGCAGAGAGACCTACATGCACTTTACACTGGGGTGAGCAGAATTTCCAGGATAAACAGATAGGAAAGAATTGGAGAGAAAACCACTGTACCATATAATGGCCATGTCCACTGCAGTGTGGTGAAGGGATGCTGGCTGAAGCTACACCTAGGGTGCCTAGCAGAGACATAGCATGGAGCCATAGCGTCTGGAGTAGAGATGCTCACTGACCCCCGTGAAGTCAATTTTGGCCACCTCGCAGGTCACATTATTATTTTGATACACTTTCGACAAATACTGCAGCGACCTGGCTGGATGCTAAGCGACAGAGCAATGACTCAAACACACGGCAGTTCCTAGAACATCTAGGGCCCAGTGGCAGAAAAGAAAAGTGGTGCAATATGGAATTGTCCTTGGGCCCTCTCACGCACCCTTATGTTGGATCTTAAAGAGGACATGCACACTTTAACAAACCAAGCACTTCAGCCACAAAAGTGCCACTCCTTGTGGCTGAAGTGCTTGGTTTGTTTGGGCCCCCACAAAACAAGGTAACAATGGCCTTAAGCCACCTAATTGAGCAATGGAGCTCTTCTCTTTGTGTATAACCTATATAACACCGTACAAATTGACAAAAGGTCTGAAGAAAAGCCTGCCAGGCCTAGGATTTGTATTTCAGCAATGACAATTAGCAATGGAGCAATGGAGCTCTCCTCTTTGTGTGTTACCTATATAATACAGTAGAATGTGACTGTAGAATTACACCAAGCCTGCCAGCACTAGTATTTTATATTTTTCTTCAATGCGAATTAGCAATGAAGCTCTCCTCTTTGTGTGTTACCTATATAACACAGTAGAATGTGACTGCACAATTACACCAAACCTGCCGGCACTAGTATTTGTATTTTTATGCAATGAGAATTAGCAATGGACCTCTCCTCTTTGTGTGTTACCTATATAACACATTAGAATGTGACTGCAGAATTGCACCAAGCCTGCCAGAACTAGTATTTGCATTTTTCTGCAATGAGAAATGGCCATGGAGCTCTCCTCTTTGTGACTGCAGAATTACACCAAGCCTGCCAGCATTAGTATATGTATTTTTCAGCAATGAGAATTAGCAATGGAGCAATGGGCTCTCCTGAATGTCACTTTAGACTTTGTGAAACACTGCTACCCCCTCCTCTTTCAATTCTATCTATGTTGCTGCCCAACTGCTCTACACACTGTGTTACCCCTTCTGTGTCCCTCTTTCAAATGGCAGTAGATCGTCATGGAGGGCGGTATTTATAGATTTCAAAACTCTCGAGATTCAAGATCCGACAACATATCGATGACGTTTTGCCTCGTTTTCGATTCCGAAAAAGCGTGAAAGTATTGAAAATAAATACCGCTTGTGGACAGTGGATGCATGCTGACTGTGAACAGCATTTCAGGTGTCCCTGATCTTGCAACCAGCATGCAAATGACGCATGTGCTTCATTTCAGTATTGCAAAGTAGAAAACAAAAAAAATGAACATGTCCTCCAGCCAATTCGACCCTGTAGGCTACGCCACACAATGCCCCTGCTGCCTAATACCCTATTATCGACTTTGCTTGCTGCTCTTTCAAACATTTAGAAATTCACAAACTATAGTTTCTAATGTTCTGGCTTCATGTTATTTCTAGCCCCTCCTACTTTAAACTATCGTAACCCTTATCAATCAGATGTGAAGTTAAACATTCATTTAACACAGAAGTTTGGGGCAATGCACAAACAAGTTATTACCATGGCCATGATAATAACTATCATGGCCAGCCTTAGTTTTCTTTGTATTCTGTGAGCATCAACCACAAACAGCGCTAGCGCAAAAAAGCTTCTGTTAACCCACAAAATAATCACGCCATTGAAATTCATAGTGCCCAAGTAGCACATTCAAGGGTCACTTTAAACTATACCACTCACATTTTTTGGTAAAGAAGAAGAAAGAAAACAAGTAAATGCTAACTTGTAATTTTTTTTTTTAATTTCTTAAATTTTTTATAAAGACTTAGTAAGTTTTGCCATCAACCACCCTGTATATTAAATATGGCCATAGGAGAGAAGTAATGTCAAATAGATGGTTCTTTCAGAAAGGCGTTCCCTTCTTCTACAACACTATTTTGTATTCAGTAACACCGGCCTCTGTAATTTCTAATGCATATATTCAAACTGCTTCAGGAAAGGAAGCCATCCATCTTAGGTTTACTGACAGGATTCTGAAACAAAGCCGGGATGCAGCAGTCAGAGAAATAATTTATGGTTCTGATGAAAAATACAAATATATTCTGAAAGAAAACATGACAAAATACTACACAGCTCATGAACATGCAAGTGCTAAAATAATCTAATATAATATAGTGTTACAATAACACAGCATTCAAAGGAGAAATTTGGGCCTGATAACATAGAGGAATATACACTGTTTTATAGATCTGCATGTATAAAGAGTGTGCAAATTTGAGAAATCATTGATTTAGTTAATGCATTGAGCTTTATGAACGAGCAACATTGTTACTACTGCTAAGTTGATGGCTGAAATGACAGAATACTAAAACCAATTCATAAGATATTAGCAGGAATATTTCATTTAAAAAGTATGAATGTACGTAAATACACCTGGTATAAATGTCAGTAAGTAGCTTATAAACATATCAGGGCTGAGTACTACGTAGCATAACGTTTGTGAATGCTCTGTGCATACTCAGAAAGAGAACAGCTATATACTATTACGGACAAAAGTGTTCGGACACTTGACCATTACACCAACAGGGACTGTAATGACATTGTATTCAAATATATATACTATAATATGGAGTTGGTTTTCCTTTTGCAGTGTTAACAGCTTCCACTCTTCTTGGAAGGCCTTCCACAAGATATTGGAGTGTTTCTTTGGGAGTTCATTCTGTAAAGCATTTTTGAAGTCAGGCACTGATGTTGGACGAGAAGGCCTGGCTTGCAGTCTCCATTCCAGTTCATTCCAAAGGTGTTCGATGAGGTTAAGGTCAGGGCTCTGTGTGGGCCAGTCAAGTTCTTCTACACTGAACTCATCAAACCATGTCTTTGTAGTCCTTGCTTTGTGCACTGGGGCACAGTCATGTTGGAATCGAAAAGGGCTTTCCCCAAACTGTTGGCACAAAGTTGGAAGCATAGCATTGTCCAAAATGACTTGGTAAGCTGAAGTATTAATATTGCCCTTTACTGGAGATAAGAGGCCTAGCCCAAACCCTGAAAAACAGCCCCATACCGTTATCCCTCCTCCACCAAACTTCACATTTGGCATAATGCAGTCAGACAGGTAACATTCTCCCGGCGTCTGCCAAACCCAGACTCGCCCATCTGACTGCCAAACAGTGAAGCGTGATACGTCACTCCATAGAACACTATTCCACTGCTCCACAGTCCAGTGTCCTGTTTATTACACCACTCCATCCAACGCTTGCCATTAGTCTTGGTGATGTGAGGCTTGCATGCATCTGCTCGGCCATGGAAACCCAGTCCATTAAGCTCTCGCCGCAGTTTTTGTGCTTACATTAATGTCAGTGGAAGTTTGGAAATCTTTAGCTATGGCAGCAGCTGAAGTATCTGTTGTACCTGCTACAGAGTAAGTGCCAGTATTCGCTTATGATGATGACTGTCAAGTGCACTAGCTAACTGCTTCTGATTGGCCAATTGAAAATACATCTCTGAAGCTAGTAGGTGCTTTCTGCATGGACCGTGCATATATTGTAGGATTTTGTGGGTGTATATTTTTAAAAAAATATTTTACTACTTTCATTTGTATGCAAGGAGTATTATATCTGCTGTACTTTATCAAGATTAATAGCAAATGTGTTTTTCTCTATCATAACAAATGTTAACAGACTTTTCTTTTGCTTGTGACCTGGTTGTGTGTATGTAAGCCTGATGTAAGCCTAACGTTTATGCTGCAGATGCAGAGCTGGACAAATTGTGAGATGCATACAACTCAGCATTTTTAGCGTAAATTCCGCATATTTTGCAGCCATACAGGCCCATCATGTCCTTAATTATTAACGTGATTCAACTCCAAGTAGATACCAATTGGGTATTGAGGAAAAT
The DNA here is from genome assembly GCF_038048845.1 of Mixophyes fleayi. NCBI lineage: Eukaryota > Metazoa > Chordata > Amphibia > Anura > Limnodynastidae > Mixophyes > Mixophyes fleayi. The sequence continues at coordinate 43,191,587 of NC_134408.1, forward strand.
ATTTCAGAATCCATTTTTTCACACTGAGTTTGATTGAGTTTAGTACTTATAAATCAGTACATGGTTCCTGTCATGTGATTATGAGGGAGAACCAGAAGCAATGCTTTATTATATTAGTTGTGTCTCAGAAATTTCCCAACTTCATCTTGAAAAATAACAATTATAATGGGCATGTGAAATGTGGATATTCACATATGTGGATTTTTTTTGGACAATTGTATTAATTTATAATTACCACAAATTTAAATGAAAACTTTTATCATGAGAGCTTCAGACATGTAAGGCATGCATGCTAAAAACACATATTTCAAACAAGGACCACATTTATAATTAGGAAAAAAAAATCCTGTTTTAATGGAAATTAATCATAAAATTCTTACACCATATAAATTTCAAGAACATTTTAAATGAACCTACAATTATTTATTTAATTGATATTTTATGTATCTGCTAAAAATAGATAACTTTTACACATTTATTGTATTTTTCAAAAAAAAGCAGGAAATTCAAACAATTCATAGAAAAATCATGAAGATTATCGAAGATTATCGATTTTAGACCATATCCTGCTCTCGCCATATTGTTTTAGAAAAATAATCTTCTTGTGGTCAGAATTGGCATTCCCAGTGGGGTGCAATTCAGCCTTACATTTCCATTTTTGCGAGTTTATACTGGCCATACAGTCGCTTATAAGACTATGAAAGTAGTTTTTGACCAAACTAGTCTAACATTGTCCTGTGTGTGGGCCATAATTGGGTATGTATAATCAAATTGTTCAATCAACTTCTTCTGGCAAGTTCCAAAATCTGATCTTGCAATGGGTGAAATCATTGGACCAACAATACTAATGTGGTTGTTCAGTATAACTATTAATGGTCAGTGATTGTGTGCTTCTATCAATGCCAGGACAGCAGGGATCGCATCTTTAAAATATGTTTATAAATGGCCATTAGGTCGTATGGAATATTCAGAATGTCCTTGTACAAATGAATTGTAGCTCAGAAAAACATAATTGGCAGCTTGTTGACAGCATTCTATATAGTTTTAAGCCATACTCTTCTCGGTGAATTGAGGGGCTTATGTTAACTTGAACGCAAATTCATTTCTGGCATATAATACCCTTTTAATTCTGGGCAAGTGCACAAAGCACTAGTTATGAAAACAGAGGTGTGTGTGCATGCTCAGATGTAACAAATTGTATTATACGCCAGAAAAACAATTTTCATTCAACTTAACTAACCCCGGAAGCCAATTCTTTTTTCCTTTTTAGTGCCAAATTTACTCACAGCTGAAATAAGAGGAGCGAGTGTGGCTTAGGGTGAAGATTATGATAGCTGTGAGGTTGTGTTGGTGTGGACAGTGTCATCGGGGATAAAAAAAGAGATGGGTTTTCAATATATATATATATATATGTGTGTGTGTGTGTGTAAAATCAAGCAGAAGGAACAAGGGCGCCAAATAGTGCAGTATCCTCTGGAGAGTATATGCGCAACAGATATGAAGATTTTAAGGCTCATCGCATAATGCTGGGTAAATCAATGCCGCACAGCTTCCATTATCTCCAACCATATGCGAATGTAAAGACAGAGAGAAAAAACGAATAATAGTGTAGTAGAGTTAAAACACCAGTGACAGTTCTATATAAAGCAGCGTACCAGAAGAAATAAAGAAAACAGCTTATCTGTATAGAGGCTTCATGGAAACAGCCTCAGCTCATACTGGTAGATACAATGTAGATATGAAGACAGCTTGTCTGCGTATGTTGCTTCTTGGTCACGCACAACAGCCCCAGTGTAGTAACAGCTCCTCTGCTCCGCTCAGCAGGTATATATTATAAAAATAGAAATACCATATGGTGTAGTATTTTTGCTCAAAAAATGTCTTCAACATAAACCATAAAATGCACACTCACAATATATAAGATAATATATGCTTATCCGTGGTCCATAAATATTAGGTATACTGCTAGCAATGTTAGATCTCCAGTGAGTCCATACAGTAGTTTCCAATGGTCTCCGAACAAAAGTTGCAGATATATATATATATATCTTTTTTTTAGGGTTGATCTTATCCCCGACACTATTCACACTAATACACCTTCACAGCTGTGCCCCCTTCCACTTAGGTAGTGTGTTCCCTAATGTATGGTGCTGCAGAGAACTTTGGCACCTTACAAATCTATGATATTATTATTATTATTATTATTATTAATTATATATATGTGTATATATATATATATATATATATATATATATATATATATATGTGTGTGTGTGTACATGGCCTTCTCAAACTTTTAATAAATAAATGGCTTTATTTTTCTGCTTTTTATTCAGCACTTTTGTGTTCTTAATGGGAAGACGGAGCCAAATTAAAGTAAAGAACAAAAATCCTATTGTGACAGAAATTTAATGTACTAATGTGAAAAAGCATTGGTGCAATGCACAGCAATTATATCCTGCTTTGTGATGTTGTGCATCTGATTTGGCACCATTGCACATGTGTTTAATGCACAGATTACCATTCGATTTTGTCAATAGCAGTATGAGCACATATATTGTTTAGTAATGATGGGTGATCCTTGTCAAACAGGAGTTGGACAACAGGATGCAGTAGTGCAATGGTTTCTAAACATGCAGTACGTGGAAGGAGCTTAATCATTGTTCTCACTTGCATATCTTTTGTTCAGTGTAGATGCATTATAAATAGGTGCGTTTATAGTCACACATAAACCAGTGTAATAAAGGTCATAAAATACAATAATATAACAATTAAAATAAAAATGGCCCAGATGTTCCTTTAATGTCATGATTAGAGTTACAGCAGACATAATTGATGGTCAAACAAGCAATTTATTTAATAGGTTGGTATAGGTGTAATACTAATATGCACATTTTAGAAATGCATCAAAAATCTTCAGCAAAGAATTATGTAAAACTACCATGACTTTACGAAATACGTGCAGTAAGTTTGCACAGCTGCGCAAAGAATAAATGCATTTCATACTCACTGTTTTTCTACAAAAAAAAAACTATAAAACTGGTAATAACAAGCGATATAAAGTCTAGAAATAAAATATGATGTTCTATACTTAGACTTCCTAGCAATGGCAACTCATCCAATTTGCTGACTCTCTTTCAAGCTAAAAATCTGTTAACTGCTATAATGAACTGCAAAATCTCCTTGTCCCTATAGCCTCAGCCGCTTCTGAAGTCTTATGTGCAGACTCTGATAATGCTGTCTATATCATAAATACAGAAACTTGAATAAGTTTAAGTTATAAAACAGCAGTGGAATTTAAAAAGACAAATATAGAATCTTTTAAAAGAGGTCTGTTCTAGTTACATCAGCTGCAAAGTAGGGCGCTCAAGCCAAGAAAAGACCATTAGCAAACTGTGTCTAAAACAGGCAAATTAAAGAGACGTTTCACTGCTAACAATATGCTTTATTTTCATTATCAATGGGTCATTTTTTAAAAAGTAATTACATTTGTAATTACTGCTGATCCTTGCCATTCTGTTATTGTGTTTCTGCCAAATAAACATTGTTTCTTTTGAATTTAAAAAGCTAAATATAATCCAGGAATAATGGGACATATTTTACAGTTAGTGCACAAAATCCAGAAAATGCAGTGGGTATAACACTGTAACATACAGTGCTTGTTCCAGATTCTCAATTTACCACTTCCACGTTGTCTAATTCCCACTAGTTAAAGACCGAAATAAGACGGCATCATTTGACAACTTATAATCGATCAGTATAGGCAAATACACATGGTTTTGCTTTAACTTTATGATTTGTTTGGGCTTATATTCTTCATAATGGCCAGTGCAAGATTGATATCCCTTTGGATCCCGTTGCAATCTCTCACAGGTGTTACAGAAAGACAATAGGGGGTATATTTACTAAACTGTGGGTTTGAAAAAACTGGAAATGTAGCCTATAGCAACCAATCAGATTCTAGTTCTCATTTATTTAGTACATTCTACAAAATGACAGCTAGAATCTGATTGGTTGCTATAGGCAACATTTCCACTATTTTAAACCCGCAGTTTAATAAATATACCCATAGGTCTTTTTAACATCACCGCACCAGTGGGAGTATGAATAGGGACAACCTCCTAAATGTAGACTTCTGGGGGTAAAAGTATTAAACTGTAATTTTTAATACGATGATATTCAGCGACTTTGACAGCGAAATTATCGGCAATGTCTTTAATGACAAGTGAGGCTTCATAGGACGAACGCACTTAAAGGGCGACAGGGTTTGTAGTAAACTGAACACTTACCTGAAGGGTTAACATGGGTTTTGGCCCGACCAATGTGTGCTCCAGTGGGAGGGACCTTGATTGGTGAAGAGGGCTGTACTTCCTGTTCTGCCTCATTCCACAGCACGAGATCCCACCCACCCACTCCTTGTTGTGAGTATTTTAGGGTTAATGTTGCGGTAGGAAGGCACTGCGTTCAGCGGCTGATTTGTGGGCGCACAGGTAGTTGTCGTAGGTCACTGCCCCCCTTTGAGGCACCAGTAACTCCCTTTTTGGCCCTTCGGTGAGGAGGGTCCCTGTCCGGCTCGGTGAGGGAGGGCAGCGTGAGTTTTAAAGAGGCAGTCACTCTGACGCCAACTCAGCGCAAGTTATGATGGGATTTGTTCCCCGTGGTTGTGAACGTACGGCGGTTTGCGCTTGTCCAATTGTGATATAGTGTTACCAGCTTGAGAGCTGTGTCGCAGTGCCCTTTCTTCGCTCCCATAGGTTTTAGTTAAAGTTAAAATCATAATAAAAGTTCTGGCAATTTTTTAATAACTTATATATGTCTCCGTGTGTTTATTTGCATGCAAAAATGTTTAGAATTCTAAGGTTAATGTAAGGTTTACGGGAACATACACAGTGAGCCCTTTAGGGAAAGTTTTGCCATTAAAGACATTGCCGTTTTAAATTTAGCTGTCATATTCGCCGAATATCGTTGATTTGCAAAAATAGCAGCTTCATACATTTATCCCCTGTAGTTATTTCTCCATGCAAACCACTGACACTATCACAATTTACAGAAAGACCTCTTTTTGCACCATCTTCATATAGCTTCCATACAGCTTCAATGTACCAGGAAATTGGGAATAGTGAAAATAACACTCTATTTTATGTTTGTTTCGATTGTTTAAAATGAATGTGAAATTAGGCTATTGTTTACCACTAGACCCTTCAGACATTTACTGACATCTTTCCTGATGAACCATGACGTAGCTCTTTCAAATAAGGAATCTGAAGATATGATAATGAAATAGAGTCAAATTTATTAACTCTTGTCTGATTGGGTCTTAGACAGATTAGAAGGTAACAATAATACATTTACACATACGTTTTATAAGCAATAATATTGGCATCCTTACGCAGAGGGGCGTTTAGCTTGGCATATACATTGAATGGATAACTATTAATTACGTGCACCTCTGCTCAAAGAATGTGCATCCTTAACCACAACATGTTGAAATGGGGTCCTATATCTGTGGTTTGGAGACACTAATTCACTTATCAATGTTTCTAAGAAAAAGCAGTACAGTACAGTACGGCCTTCCATAAGCACATTCCAAGAAGCATGAAACATGAACAACATAAACATATTCATCTCTTGAAAAACGTTGTTTTATTAAAGCGGTATAATCATGGCTTCTAGACTCTATTTTGTAATGCAGACTGTATATTCAAACAATTCTACATCACCCAACACACCTTTACTAGGGAACTAAAAATGGTAGCCATTAGAGATGAGTGGTGTTATCATAATATAATATATATAATTATAAGACATAGGAGGTATCGGAAAAACTTAGTAGAAGAGAATATGGTAGGGAGGGTGATAGGCCATTGCTAGCAGTGTAAGATGAACTTTGGCTTACTATGTCATAGCTTTCTTAAAATGCATAATAAAAGTAAAAACATACAGCTTATAAATGAAAGGAAGTGTTGTAATAGGCTAAATACATTTACGGTATTAATGATGTGATGCCCGTATTTCAGAAAACTTGACAGTTTCTCAGTTCCTCACTTTAGATGCCAGTAAAATGTTATGAGCATCTGCCTCTCCTCTCCAAAGTCCAATCATATCAAAAGTTTCAACACTACAAAATTTAGCTCCATTGCTTGGAATACAAGCATTCTACAATGCTAAAAACTGAGGACATCAAATGGTAATCAGCATTGTCTATGATATTTATACTTTCAGTGCATGACTCATTAAGGAACGTAAATGACGATATGTACCGTATTTTGAGTAAAATTGCACTGTGCATACACAGAAAAGTACTATACGCCAGTGAATGCAACTTAGAATGCAAGCGATTTTCCGGCAGCCTATGATTTCATGGGCAGAACACTTGAGGGAATGGGCGTATTCAATGTACAGTACGGGCGCTATCCATCCTATTCAAGTTCTGAGCATCTCTCAGGTACGTGATTTTCAGCCATATCACTTCCACTGGCTAAAGGGCAGATGTAAGTGCCAATTGATAGTGATGACAGATATGTATGTATGCTAGAACATGTGTTTGCATTTAGGAGCAACTGTAAAAAGTAATTTTATATACAGTATACATTGAGAACATCTCAATAAATGTATTTGGTGAAAAAAAATTAAATATTTTTTTTCAATGTCTTTTTCTTAATGATCATATTATTAACAGGTGCCTTCTACTGGGACTTTATATTTCACATATGTATTGTACATGTCTAGCAGTGTGTTGTGTCTGTCTCAATACAGCAAGTGCCATATATGCAGAACATACCTACACCCGTAGTCAACAAGAGACGTTTCTTCAGATTGTGGTTGACTACTGACATGCGTATGCCCTAATTACGTGCACTTTTTTTAAAAAAACGGACATTACATTGGCTTTGTGTTCCTTAATGAATCATCTCAGTCTCACATATCTTTACATGTATATGAAACAAAGAGGCTCTTTGATACATGCACTTGGAACGAATCCTTAATGAACATGATGTGAACAAAAGTAAATGTGAATAAGAGAAACGTTGATAACAGGAATAACGAATACTGATTTCCAAAATCGTATTGGCAGGGTAAAGAAAAAAGCCCAGACTCCCAAATGTAAAGGATCAGATTGAACCATCTGCTCGTATTCCACATGGAACCAGAACATTTTGGATTTTCTCACATCTCACGTATGAACTCCCACATCACTATTCAAATGTTCCTGTATATATTGGGTCTGCATTTTTTTATATATTGAATGTTTAAAATAGAAAAGATAATCTAGAACAGGATTAAACAACTAAAGATGTTCATATTTTGTAGAACTGCAATAACTAATGTTTTGCAGAAAAGTATTGTTGGAGATTACTGAGAACTCAACAATATCTGGAAAGCTGCAGTTATAGTTAGCTAGACTATCTTTGTCACTGAATAAATAGAGTTGAGGCAGGTTCAAAGAAATAAAACTGTCCACAGGGTTACTGTCCAAAAAATGGATGCAAATGAAACTTTGAAAAGACAGGGGGGTATATTTACTAAACTGTAAAAAGTGGAGATGTTGCCTATTGCAACCAATCAGATTCTAGCTGTCATTTTGTAGAATGCACTAAACAAATGATAACTAGAATCTGATTGGTTGCTATATGCAACATCTCCACTTTTTCAAACCCTCAGTTTACTAAATATACCCCAGGAATTGTTCTCTAGATTGATGGAAAAAGCAACTACAGATGGGTTCCCTTTAAACTATAATTTGTGAAAATAGATTGCCAGAAATAAAGAAAAGACACGTAACCTTTCAATATAGGCATTTCAGGTAACACAAAAACTGTAAAAGTAATAAACTGAGCGAAGCAACAAACAATATAGAAAAGTATTAATATTTTTCAAATGGAGGCAACTTGAGTGCACATGCTGCACTTTCCTGCCCAATTATTTAAATGGCTGTGATACTAACCTATCAAGCCAAGTTAGGATTCTCTCCCCCTGCGGGGATTGAATATCCTGAAGTTGTGAAGTTTCTACGTTCTATATGGCAATTAACATTACCTAAAAAGAAGATATTGGTTCCTTATTGTATGTTAGAGTGGGAACGGATAGCGCAGAAAGTTTCCTTCCCTCTATTTTCTGTTATAATTATTTAAAACCTCTGTACGGTTTTCTGAAGGATACTTTTTTGCTGCAATTTACGAGGTGCTGTAAATAATCATTTTTCTATATTCTAAGTTAGGATCTCTACACACGGGTGTTCAGCACTAGAGATGAATGAAATCACTCAAATTGTCTTTTTTGTGAAGCTGCGGAATCCGCACGCAAAATCTGCCCAATCACTGTGAATTTTGTTAATCCCAGCTACAGGGAAACAGCGATTCACTTCATATTTTCCAGACCAGATTAGTGATTAGCGACTCGTCTTTCCCATTTTCAAATTGTAAGTATTTTTGCACACTGGAAATTGAGGGAGCCTTTCTGCAAAGCAAGGGGCACCATTACAATGTCTGTGAGTATAGAATCTAGTTTTTACATTGTTCTTGTGAATTGCATATGGACACTACATTTTAGTGGTTATCGATTCTTGATTCAGTTTTACGGTTTTCAGCTTTTTCACATTTTCAGGGAATATCTAGCTGCACTTAGAAATCCACTCGTAGCAATGAGAACACTTCAAACAGTGCACTGGAACATAGGTAGGAAAATGTAAAATGGCAAATTTAGGGTAGGTTTAAACATAGGTAGATGTTAAACTACAAGAAGCTTTTAGATTTAACCAATTTCCTGGTTTTATTTCAGAACTTGTTGTAACAGATTATATATGTATATACAGTTGCTCATAGTTGATTCTGACTGTAGCAGAAATGCAGTAAGACAAGCTTATGCAGTTAATGTACTTAACTCTATTATAGTACATTGATATATGCAGATGGTAGTAAGCTTATATTGTGAGCAATGTCCTAGGAAATGTTGCTCATATATATATTTTTGCCTCTGGTCAATTTATATATCTATTTATACTTACTTATCTATGTAAGTTTTACAAAAAAAGGATGCAGCTCCAGTTATATTGTCTTAACATTTCAACTGTCACTAGAAGAAGCTGCTGAGAGCCTAACTTCCTGTCTGGCCATGCTCAGTAGAGTTATGCAGATGGCTAGAGGCTGCCCCACTTCCTGTCCTCACTAGATCACATGGATACCACTATCAAGATAGGAGAGCATCCATATTGACAATTGTTTTCCCAGAATTGTGTGTATGTGTGTCGTTAACCTACACTATAAATGTTGTCTTGTTGCTATGCTGTTTGCATGCCATGTTACAATAAATATCATCTGTAAACTACAATGGCTTAGAGCTCGCCGGTGGCCAGGATAACAGTGTCACATGGGAGTACAGTTATTTAGTAAGCAAGTATAGTCATACAAAACATTAATTAATTTCACTTTAAAATAGATACTATACTGAAAAATAATAAACTATATCAAGATCTGAAATGGAAATGGTCTATGCAAGAATCTGCATACTCATTCCCATTCATTGCCTGTATGTATTGTATAGTAAGGTCAGGTGTAGCGAGTTTCACAAGTGAAACTAAAGATAAAATATAGTTGGGGCAAAAACAACTTGCGATTTGTACAATTTAATTTGGGATATATCCACATTAATTTAACATCACTGAATAACATCTAACAAAGGGTGTATTTCAGCAATAGTTAAACATATTAGTATGTGTTCTAAGCAAGCTCATAATGTGAAAAAGTAATCAGATGTTGTTTGTACAATGATTTTATTTTCAATTTTAATTATCTCTGAGGTAATTATCTCTCGAGGAAGATAGCATTTCCATTACATTATGCCAATATTTTTTTACTTTGCAAAGCAAACCAAACTAAACCCGATTTAAAGGTAAGAATGGCTGTTAAGCACTTTAATACATCAGGTTATAGAAAAAAAAAATCTCACATTGGAAACAACATTATAGTTTTTGTGTATTCTAGAGTAGCCTAATTGCTACTGTAAATGCATTTTGCTATCTAGGGGTAAATGTATCAATCTGCGGGTTCTTCAACACCCGCGTGTTCAGCCTCTTCCGCGCTGCATTGTAAAGGGAAGTTAACCCTTTACAATGCAGCGCCGCTTGAAATTTAATCGCGGAAGAGGCTGAACACGCGGGTGTTGAAGAACCCGCAGATTGATACATTTACCCCCTAATGTGTCGGTGTAGGGAAGGCAAAGCTATTATACGGTATGATTTCCCTTTCCTCTGATTTCTAGGCTACTGGACATATCATGTGCTAGCCATTTGACACTGTTCTATGACTTGAGCAGTCGAGGCTAATTGTCCACTCTTTCCTGTCTGGGCATGTACAGTAGCTAGTGAGAAGGTGAAAGACTGGGGGGTATATTTACTACTCGTGGGTTTGATAAAGTGGAGATGTTGCCTATGGCAACCAAATCAGATTCTAGCTGTCATTTTGTAGAATGTACTAAATAAATGACAGCTATAATCTGATTGGTTGCTATAGGCAACATCTCCCTATTTAAAACCTGCAGCTTAGTAGGACTTTTCAGGCCTCTTGAAAACCAAATGAGCAGCTATTTAAGTGGTTAAAGTGGTAATTGGTGGTTAGGCTCTTACTACGCCCCAATTTCCTTTTCAGTATTTATTTAACAATAATATATTTCATTTGTAGATGGAGTGGGTAGGGCTGGGGAACAGGGCGTCATCTGTCCAGGCCAGTACACTTTGAACTTTCTTGGGTGGCTTCATCTGCAACTGCACAGTTTATAGGCACATCTGAAATGGCTGGGGAGCATCCTCTAAATGTTTCCTGGTCTCTCAATGTGTCCATGAACTGTGCAGTTGCAAAGTGTGTGTGCATGGTGGGGGTGGGTGGGGTTCGGTGGGCTATATAATAAAGCACCAAAGTTCTGGGGTCTGCACAGTAAAGCCACCAGAATGATAGGGTCTGTATAGTAAAACCACCAGAGATCTGGGGTTTGGACAGTAAAGTCACCAGAGATTGGGTCTATACAGTAAAGCAATGATAGGTCTGTATTGTAAAGTCACCAATGGCCTAGGGTCTTTATATTAAAGACACCATTAATTTGAGGTCTGTATAGTAAGCAGTATTAGATCTTGGGTTTATATTGCTAAGCCACCAGATATCTCATGTCTGTACAGTAAAGCCACCTAAGATCTGGGATCAGTACAGTAAAGGCATCAGAGATCTGATGTATGTTTTCTAAAGCTACAAGAGATCTTGGGTCTGCAGAGTAAAGCCACCAAAAATCTGGGGTCTGTATAGTAAAACCACAATAGATCCAGGGTTTAATTAACAAAAAACACCATAGGTCTGGGATTTGTGTATTAAAGCCACCATTGATTTGGGGTGGTCTGCATTAAAAATCCATAGAACGCTTTAGGGGTCTGCAATGTAACACCAGAGATTTAAGAGGGCTGCATTTTAAAGTCACTAAATATTTAGCAGATCTGCACTGTAAAACAACCAAAGATTTTGGGATCTACAAGGTTGACATTGAGATGAAATCAATATGCATTATCTTTTATCAGCTTCAAAGTACCTGCATTATCCTCCAATACTATGTGGATCTGTGCCAACAAGGTTTACATTTAAGATAATGAAGTAACTGAAATAAGGCAATGTTATGGAAGCAAGCTTGACTATGATAGAGCAACTGGGCAGGTGGCAGTGTGTTGTGGTGATTGGTTAGTAAATGAAAACACGAGCTATTGGTTTATGTGTGGTGCCCCAAAGCCCTATTAAACAGCACAGAGGAAGTGCATAAACGCTTTTAAAATGCAGGGCTACAAGGGGTTACTAGAGGCTGAGGAAGACACAGTGGGAATGACAGTTGACAGTTAAACTGAAAGTACGTACCCAGGAGGATGTGCAGGAAGGAGGAGTGTGTGATATAGCAACAGGAAAGAGGAAGCTGACATGAGAGACTGATCTGCTGCTGGAACTGGTGACATTGCCAACACACACGTTTGGAGAACGGCTGGGGACACACAGTGGGGCGTCCAACACAGTCTCCACGAACTGCAGAACCTTTTCAAGGTAAAATCCATCCCTGCAGTGTACTGCACACACCCCAGCGTAAGAGGGAAGAGTGATGAGAGAACAGCGCCATCTTGTGACTGAATTGAGTAACAGTCCTGTGTTTTGTTATAATCTTTAACACTGCCTACAGTTTAACATCTATCTTTTAGAGAGAAAGTACAGAGACTTAATCGAAATTATTAACCCTTCTGGAAACTTCTGCAGGATATTTGAACACTGCAAAATTCCTGTGCACAGTTCAACCCAGGACTGAGTGTAAAATATGGTAACGTTACCAGGGATAATATTGGTGCACCAAATGTTTTAGATGAATGTTAATGTTAAGTGATTTACCTAAAAATTGATTTATTGATATTGAAGATGTTATCGCTATTGTGCCTTATACTGACCAGGTGTATATTATATGTTAAATGCTATTGTGCTCTATGCTGATCAAACGATTATTTTGTCATTACCATTGAGCTGAAGGGGTCAGTGGCGCAGTGGCTTACCAAAATTATCCTTACCGAATTCTTAATAAACCCAAGTTGTTTGACCAATCCTTGTCCCTTTCATTGAAGTATTTATCTCCTGACCACCGGATATCCGAACAGAAAAGAACCTGACTCGTGTCTGGAGGACAAGGTAAGGGAAGGAAATCTCATCCTTCTCGACCACCACATATGTTTTCATTAAAACACTTATTAAGCATCCCAGCATCAGGATACCTCATTTTATGCGGGTCCTTCACTGTCCTATCTACTTCAAACACCATTAAAATACAGTTAAAATCACATTGCACTCATCTCCTACGTATAGGAGCTTACATCTAGAAAGTGCTGGCTTGTAATACCCAAAAAGGCCTGAAGTAGGCCTAACAGACAGCTGCTAAGACAACACAAGGCACAAATTTGAAACAAAACCAGAGAAGAAATAAGTCCATGCTCGGTTAATCCCATATTATACTTGGTAGCAGCTACATGGCAATATAAATGCCCTATATGTATACAAAACAAAAAAACTGTTGTGGTCAGCACTTGTGCTTAACACTTTGGGTGTGGATTACAAGTCAGCCCTTGCTAGATGTAAGCTCCTATACCAGAACAACTCACGCCAATATTGTCAGCTGCTGACAGAGAGAAGACTCAGCCATTTCCAGTGGCTGAAGTCAGTGCATAGAACCCAATATATTATTCAACTGTCAATAGGGGAATGCTAAGTCAGAATTTTCTGGGGTAAGGTGATATGATGACGATAGTTATACAGTCAAGGGATGTACATGTAGGGATTCAGGAAGGAACATGCAGGTATTCTTAACAGGTGTGAGGTAAAAGGTAAATTAACAAAAGTTGAGTTTAGTGACTTTCCAGAACCGGTAAGGTGTAAAGTAATAGGTGAGGTCAGGATTAAACGAATGCTGGTGAATTAAAAGGCCCAAATATTGAAACATGTGTCATCTTTGAGATTAATCTCTAGGAGACTTAGGAAAGTACAATCTGATACATCACTAGTCCTATCCACAAGGTGGGTTGGTCAATTTTGTCATTTAAAACAACCTGCATGTAGTTGTCCATCCATTATTTTGCATTTATCCATTGCTTCAAGCAGGAAATTAAGTATTAATGTCAAAAGCTGACAGGAGTATATTTACTGAGACTTCTAAAAAGGAAAAGTGGAGGTGTTGCCCATAACAACCACTAATATTCTAGCTATCGTTTATCTTGTACATTCTAGAAAATAATATATAGAACCTGATTGGTTGCTATGAGCAATACTTCCACTTTTTCCTTTTTAGATGTTTAAGTGCCCCTTAGTCTGCAGTGCTGCAGACTAAGGGGCAGATTATTTTATGGAGAAAAAAATCATCCACAACGGGGTTTCTATTTATTATTTTTTTATGTTTGTTTATTTATTTATATAGCACCAATCATAGTGTTGTACAGAGAATATGTAGTCATTCACATTAGTTCATGCCCTATTGGAGCCTACGGTCAAAATGCCCTACCAGACACACATAAACACACACTAGGGGTCCTATTGACAGAAGCCAGTTAACCTAGCAGTTTTGTTTTTGGACTGTGGGAGGAAATCGCAGCACCCAGAATAAACTCACACAAACATCGGGAGAACATACAAACTTCACACAGCTATTTGCAAAGTGTGCAGAGAACAGAAGTCAGAGGCCAGGTCTCTAATAAGTAACAGCTAATGTTGTAATACATACGAGTGGTAGTTTTCACAGCCTTTTTTTTTGAAACAATGAAGGAAGAATGAGTGCAAGAGGGCAGTAAGCTCCTTCATATAAGGATGTGTATCCACAAAAACAATGAATTCAGTAGGATTACTGTTAAATCAATATGTAATGATAGAAACAATTAATTAAAATCCAAATGCACTGGATAAGAACCATGACACCTAAAGATACATGGATAGAATATTAGGTTGACACGGACACATTACCAGCAACCGTAATGTGACATATAAACTCACATATTACTGCTGTGAGTGTATATGCATATATAAGCAAAGCTGCTAATTCCAGCTATTGTAATGTCTCTCCTGCAAGACGCTGAATGTCCAATCATACACCGTAGTATGAGAGACACTCCAAACCAAATAAAAAGTTTGGAGATCAATGCTGTGCCTAGACGTTGATAAAAGTTCCAATAGGGAATGGTGAGAAATACTAATCACCAACCAGGAAAACTCAATCCGTGTCAACCTATTATCCTATCCATGTATCTTTATGTGTCATGGTTCTTATCCAGTGCACTTGGATTTTAATTTGTTGTTTCTATCATTACATATTGATTTAACAGTAATCCTACTGAATTCATTGTTTTTGTGGCTATAATTCTTTTATTTTAGTTGTGTTTGTTTGGCGCCTGGGGATTCCATTTCTATATCTACTTAGCCAATTAGGAGAGTGAGCCCACTCCTCCCATTCTCCTTCAGGCAGCCCACACTTTATTTTGAAGGAAGAGCAGATTCCGAATTTTCTATCCTCCTTCATATAAGGCTCTAGACACATGAACATTATTTGTTGTCATTCCATGCTCTGTGATTATCCTGATTCTCCACTGGGTGTAAAATATTTAGGAAATTTTGCCTATCTATGACACAGATATTACAATGGATATGTAAAACAGTTGGCACTAGCATGGGGAGCCCACATGGTTATTACAATATAGTGCACTGGGATAATGTTGCTGGCACTTGACTGGTGACTGCAGTACTTTAGACTCCAGGCTTTTTGAGTCAAGACTATAAGCTCACATCATCTCTCTCCTCCTCTTTTTTTTTTATAAAGCCTTAGACTCAAATCTAATACATTTTAAAAGCTAACATAACACCTGAAGGCTTCTGAGATTCCAACAGAAGGTGCATACTGGGACAACTGGTAAATAAAATTGCTGAGTGGTATACTACTAAAGTTTTTAGAGCAAGGCATGTTATTGTAATTAACAGTACTAACATCAATGCATCACTGCAGCAGGACAGCATCAAAAAGATTATGTGCTTTATGTACATAATAAATGTAATTCTGGAAATACATTGAGAAGCAGTACCAACATAGGGATAGTCTGGGAGGAATAATTTTGAATTCTTGAACAACCAGGACAGTAGTTTGACCTTCCTAAGTCACTGTAGCTGCAATTGAGCACATGAAGCTGTGTGGTTCTATACAAGAAGGGATCATTCAGTTACCCTTGTTTTTTAAATTATTTTGTTAGAAAACTACATTCGTTGGCAGCGAAACACTGACATTTGTTGAAGCTACACTACATTTTTGGGACAAATTGCATCTCTTATTATATACAGCAAATATTTTAATAAGCACTTGAGGTTTGTAAGGGACATTTTTGAGGCCTATATTTATTTTCTTTTTTTTCTGTGGAAAATACATTATATTTACATTTTTGCAAGAAATTGTAAGGCCAGGGGGGTGGGGTTCCAGAAGGGAAGAATGTAGAGGAATGAGGATGTATATTGTCCATTTCAATAATAAATATACATGGTATAAAGAGGGATGAAATATACAGCAGACAATTAGCAATTTTACAGCACAGAATATGTCAATAAGGAAGTGAACTTAGGATGAATCAGGGGTGGAAGTACAGTCCAAGGGTTGTGGCGGTCAAGGAGGCGAGAACTGGGGAGGTGTTAGTAAGGGTCAAAAAGGGGAGTGGTAACCGGTTTGTAAACAGAGAGTATTTATATACTACAAAGAGCAGATAATTACGTGCTGGGCTATGGGTTGGCAATGAAGTAAGAAGTCCAAGCATTCCAGTTATTGGAATATTGCACAGGTTGGTCATGTATTAAACTGGGGTGTGCTCTAGCTTATGTGTGTTCCAGGCACCTTTATTTCTTATTTACCATGTTTGTATTTTACAGTTGTCTGATACTATTTATTTTAAAACGTCTTAACACGTTTTTCAGGTAATATTAATATTGGTAACTTAACAAATTATATAATCGGCACTTATGTTACTCTGCTTATTGGAGCTAAATATGTTTTAACTACATTGTCAACAAATCCGTTTGGGAAAAGTCAGCTTTGCCATTTTTTTTAATCATGTCTTTTTATCACAAAATTTTATATTTTTACAAACCGAAACAATGAAAACAAACAAATCCCACAGCTATAAACTACAAATTAAACCAAGGTACAATACTCAGATAATGCATAACATTTCTATTACAATTTTCTGCTTTATTAAAATCAAACTAACAGTATAGGTTAAGCTAATAATGTGGCCACCCATTAAGGACAAAGGTGACCAGTCTCAATGTGGAGTTAAATCTCACAGAAATTAAACAATCAACCAAGTTTGGAGACATTTTATACTGTAAATGAGCCTTGTAAGGTATGAAGCACCTAACATGGTACCATGGTAGGTTTGAAACAGGCTTACCGGTAATTACCCTGGAGTTTATAAAATGATTGAATGTCCTTTATAACCATGGCTCTTGAATGGAAGGCATAGAATATGTGTTTCATTAAAGGGATTTGAGGAAATTTTTATGACATTACGGATTTTAGTGTATATTGGCGAGTGAACTAAGATTGGGTGTTTAAACAGGCATAGCTACAGAGCCATTTGTTAGTGACTGCAGGAAGTATCTTGATTTGCTTCACTTTAACCAAACTATTGTTAAATCTACTAGTGTTACTGCATCGAGACCCACTCTGTAGTTCACCAGGGCTATCCATTTTTGGAAACAATGACTGTCCCTTGTCATCAAAGTTCTGGCTGTGATGACTTAGCCAATGGTTTACCCAGATGGAGTTCAAGGGAAAGTCCAAATAAATATATCTTGGGGGTTCAGAGGAGTGTCCACCCCCATTCGCTGTATACAATACACAATGGTTACTCAAAAATATTGAATCCCTGAGCAGTCCCATAACAAGTGAGAACAGCAACACACGTGGGGGCGTTAGAATTATTATTTATTATTATTTCTTTATTAGTTCTTGGAACTTAGTACAGGTGTGCCATCTGTAGCTCAGACCAGCATATAGTCCCACTCCTCGTCAGTTATCTGCCCAATGTCAGTCTACCATTAAGTCTTAAGGGGAGAACATCGTGGCCTCGGGATTTTTGCAAGAAATCTCCATTGATTTTTTTTTAACTATATGGGGTGCGAGGAAAAATCAGCAGAGAATTTACCATAGTAAATGTAAAAATGCGCAGCCGTAATGTTCTGAGGAACATCACGGCTAATTGAATCTCTCCCTTAATGTTTTAAAGCCATCGGGTTCAATTTGAGAGAGAACATATGCACATTTAGCTGAAATAGTTTTCTGGGAGCCCAAGCTCTAGAGAATTTCTTTAAGCAGGACATGCTAAATATGGGAGTACTTCTATTGAACTGCATCTCCAGACCATGTCGTCATTTAAGATATCTGAAAAAACGTTGGTTCGGGATTAGAAACTGATTTCTCAACTGTTCAACAGATTTAAAATGTTCAGCTTTACCATTTTAATTAAAAGACAGATGGCAATAATTTATTTTCATTTAACATCTGATACAAAAATATGTTCCTCTGATGTCAACAAATGTTTTCAAAATTCAAATATTTTCATGGAGGGGAAATGGTTGTGTGCCATTCTGCAAAACAAGGTGTGCCCCTAAAAATGTACATTATTCACCCCTTTATCTCATTTTAATTATTTTGCTCCACAAAATAAAATCTAATTTGTGCACAGGTCTGCAAAGCTAGGCACTCCCCACATTTAGCTGTTAATGGCCATGCAATTTGGCTGAAAACTAGAATCCCAGAAATCAAAGCACATGATGCCACTAATGAGGATCGTGCATTGCCCATCAGCAGTTTTGCATGTAGTAAACATATTTTCAGAGAGTTTTGCTAAAAATTTACATTTGCATTTTGATGTCTTATCACATTTAGTTTATACATGTTGTGGAAAACTTCTGTATTCCAAATCCTTGGAATGAATGTTCAACCTCTCATAGTACAGTAAACATTTTTTGGAAGTGCGACTATTATTCTTGTGAATCTTGCCTAAGATTTATATGTTATTCTATTATTTATTTTTAAACAAAAAAAAATGATATTGAAAAGACAACAAATACACAGATGAAAGACGTGTACTTCAATGTAAAAACAACAGGGTAGCAGATAAAAATAGTACAACAAAGAAAAAGACATCTGCAGCATGCCATCATAGGTATATGTTATTCTAATTTATATCGGGGACAGGGTTGTCAGAACCCTCTAAAGTTCTGGGTTCTAGTTATAGTCTAGAACTTTTGAAAAAGTTCTAGAGGTTTAATCTCTTTTACTTTTTTTTTTAAACTTAAACTGTTTTAGCTGTGCTACAAAAAATATGTTAATAAAATACATTTAAAAGGGAAAATGTTTAACATAAAGAGGAGAGGAATGATCATGTATGACATGGATAGGATATTGCAACCAGGTTTATCATGTTATATAACAGACTTTCTCGACATATTAAAAGTTTTTCTGCTGTAGTTTCCTCAGTAACAAAGGGGCACATTAGCCATTAAAGTGCTCACAACTGATTCATTAGAAAAGGTGACTGATAATACCAAATTTCAGTTTATGTTGTATTATGATTAAGTCAAAGATCGCTATGTATAAAAGAAAACTTTTAAAAGAAAGTCCAGTACGGCAGTAGAAACACTTGAAACTGTTGCAAAATATATTAAGTCATAATAACACAGTCATTACATTTGAGTGATAGAAATATGCCAATATATTGTTGCTGGCATTTTTCTAAAACAAAATGCATATATATAGCAACATTCTTGTTAGCAAATTGAAGTAACAATGTTCCTTACAATTAAGGAACATTTAATGTAGGCTCTAGCAGTTGGTCTGTCATCCTTTTTTTCTCACCATCCTCAGCATATCATGAATGTGTAGACAAAGTACTAAAACACACACATTTCACCCCAGCACCTATTGCACTTTTCTTCCACCACCCTCATTTATGCAGTAGCACCTATGCTGGAGCTGAGAAGTAAGAGAAAAAGTATGCTATATCATTACATCCAATGCCATATTTGTGTAATATTACTAAGAAATGCTGCAATTTGCTCACATGTATCTTTTGTTAAACTGTCTATCACGATTCGGGGTCTTAGTACTGTTTACACCACTCAGCGGTACCATACCACCGTACATCTCCCTACTGGTCGAATGCAGCATTCTATTCTGGGACAAGTGTGACTTCTGTCTGCAGTACTAGAGGCTGCCATCTTGGGAGAAGCATCTGCTACATCCTGCTGAGTCTGAACACCTGATATCACCAACCAATTGGCTTCTTCTGCAGACTATAAGAGTCTCCTCCTATACTCAGCAAAGTGCCAGTGCAACACTTTCCTAGTTCCAGACTTCCACAGTTGCTGTTTGTTTGCTGCTCCATCCTGTCTGCTGTATACAGATCTCAACCATCAATCCTTCGTGTGAATTCAGCTTCACCCTATTTGCTGTTCTATGGATTTCTACCATTAACCCTCTGAGTGAGTTTAGATTCATCCTGTGATTGTTATATGAACTGCAAACCATTAACCCTTTGTGTGAATTCAGCTTCATTCTGCCTGCTGAAATAAATACTTTGGGTATTTATTCCTCGTGTGGATTCACCTTCATCCTATCTGCTCGTCTACAGATTACAGCTGTTATCCTCTGTGTGGGTCCTCCTATCATCAATCTTTTTCTGTCTCTCCAACTGGCTATCTGGGGTAGTAGGTTGTTGCTCTGAGTCATCCACTTTCTGGAGCCATATCTGTGTCTCGGGGTACTGACTTCCAGTTCCAGGCCTACCTCAGGTTCTGAGTTGTCCCAGGCCAGCTCCAGGCTTATTCTTTTCAGGAGGTTGCCACCCCCTGTATAGTCTCTTCCTGAGTTCTGAGTCTTCCCAGTCCCAGTTGTGGTATTATATTTGTCTGAGTCTCTGAGTTCTTGGAGGTACTGAGTCTCTGATCGTGGGTTCAGGTCCCCCCTGTTCCCACATCCAGGTTCCAGTCCATCAGGTCCAGATTCCAGTCATTTATTCCAGTACGGAGTCCAGTCCAGCTGTCCTCTTCCTAACATCATCCTGTATACAGGATTATATCAAGCTCAATGAGCAAGACATTAATACGGCCTTCCAGTTTCCTCTACACTCCAGGCACAGCTAGTTCCAAGGGTCCCGAGACGGATCCCAGAAAACCTACTGCTCTGACACTGTCATCAGAATACCTATTATTATTATTATCCTAGATTTGAAAGGTGCCACAGTGCTCCACAGCGAAATACAGTAGGGAAAACAGGACACAAAACAGAGACAAACAAAGTGGACAAAATAAATGCAGATGTGAAAACTAAGGGTATTGAGAACCCTACTCATTAGAGAGCTTACATTCTAGGTAGAAGAGGGCAAAGCTGAAACAAAAGGAGCAAATGTGGCTCAGGGTGGATATTGGGAAAGTTGTGAAGGTGCATTTGTGTTAATAGTGTTAGTGGGGATAAGGTAATCTCTAAAAAAAGAGATGGGCTTTCAGAAAGCATCTAAGATTTGAAGTCTGTGGGAAAGCCTGATTGGTACATGGTAGGGAATACCATATGTGAGGAGCAGCACTGGAGAAGTCTTGTAGGCGGAAGTGAAAGAGACGAGAGATGAGACAAGGAGCAGGCCAGAGGTACATCTAAGATGGCAGGAGGAAAAGTATATTGATATGAGATGTCACGTCTCATGGGAGATTCCCATCAGTCAGTGCTAGCCTTCCCACGGAGTCTAACTAACCCCCAGTCTTCACCAAAAACCGCCGCAAGGCGGAATGGAATTTGCTGCCGGAGGTTCGCAGGTTGCGGCCCTTAGTTTAGTCTACTGATGTTATAGGTGATAGAGAGTAGGTAAGAGATCCGGCAGGATAAAGGAGAATAAACTCTGTAGAGGTAGTGTAGCTTGGCACAGTTGAGCAGGATAGTTAGCTGAAGAAACACAGCACATTCAAGAGAATCCAAGCCGTATACAGTGGAACTCCAGGTCAGATACACTGAGGATACACCACACTCACAAGATTCGCCGGATCGGATGCACTGGTGTTCAGACAGCGGGGAGGTCAGAAAGGATGACCGGATCAGATACACTGGAGCACAGACAACATGTAGTCAATGAAGAGAGCCGGGTCGGATACACAGGTACACAGGCAGAGCATAGTCAAAAAGGATAGCCTGTTCAGGTACATAGGTACACAGGCAGCAGCGTAGTTAATAAGGATAGCCGGGTTGGATACGCAGGTACACAGGCAGCAGCAGATCCAGAAGCAGAAGCCAAAAGGTCATAAAACAAAAAGACAGTTGTCAACGCTTATCCTTTACACTGCATATCTGTGTGTATATAGAAAATTGAAAACATGAGATATTAGTTCATATTTTGATTAAAACATTTAAGCCTGCATCCCAGTGTCAAGGGCACCTCATTATATGCAGGTTCTACACTGACCTATATGCTTTAAACACCATTAAAATGCAGTTAAAATCAGATGCACTCACCTCCCAGGTATAGGGGTTTACATCTAGCAAGGGATAGTTTGTAAGCCACACACAAATGTGCCTTAAATAGGTCATACACAGAGAAACACCAGAAGCAGCACAGGATACACAGGGAGAGTCAGACGCCAAGTGGTAACTTGTTGCTCTGACACAGGCAGTGTGTCAGAGCGCGCTTGATATAGGAGAAGGGAATTCAAAATTTCCCACTTTTGAGCACATGACCGCAGCAGCATCGCCGCCCGGAAGAACAGAGTGGCGGCTAAGATCGAGAGCAGGAACACGGACAGGTAAGTTTCCTACAGTACCCCTCCCCTTAGGGGTGGACTCCAGACACACTATAAGGCTAATGTGGCAATTTCCTATGGAAGTTTTTTAAGAGATAAGGAGCATGAAAATATCTAGCGGGAATCCAGGAGCATTCCTTAGTTCCATAACCTTTCCAATTGACCAAGAATTGCAATGAACCTCTGAAAATACGGAAGTTTAGAATTTTGTTAATCTCGTACTCTTGGTCTTGTATGGAGAGTGCTGTGGGCGGCTTCTTAGAAGAAAACTTGTTCATAACAAGTGGTTTCAGAAGGGACATATGAAAAACATTAGGAATTTCAAAGTGGGAGGCAGTTTCAATCTGAATGCTACAGGGTTGATGGCCTCTGAGATTTTGAAGGACCAATGAAGCGTGGAGCAAATTTCCTGGAAGGATCCTGAAGTCGAAGGTTTAGAGTGGACTTTATCACCGGGAGAGAGAAGAGGAGCTGGACGTCTCTTTTTATCATATGACTTTTTACTTACAGTGGAAGTTTGAAACAATCTGCGTTTAATTATGCCCCTTTGGAAGAAAAATTTTGCAGAAGAGATTCCACAGCAGGAACTTCGGACAGAGGTAAGTCATGAAATGAGGGAAGCTTTGGATGAAATTCCTGAAGAGCAAAGAAAGGAGAGACCGAAGTAGAATCACGATAATGGTTATTATGGGCGAAATCCGCCCAAGATAACAATTCGACCCAATCATCATGCTTGACCGAAATATAGCATCTGAGGAATTCTTGATTGGTTCTTTCAGTTAGTTCATTAGTTTGACGATGATAGGCAGACAAAAAGTTTAACTTCATCCCACAAACATGACAGATAACGCTCCAAAACAATCACGTCTGGACAACCGTGAAGATGAAAGACTTCCTTTAAAAATAGCTGAGCCAGAACAGAGGCAGACGGTAGACCCCTCAAGGGAACAAAATGGGATGTGCGGGCAAGGCGGGCAGTAATAACCCCTACCATGGTGAATCCTTTGGAATTAGGCAAATCCGTAATGAAATCCATAGAGAGATGACTTCAAGGACGATCAGGAATGGGAAGTGGACGCAACAGGCCATAGGCAGAATGTTGAGGAATTTTATTTTGCGCACAAATAGAGCATGCAGCTAAAAAATCTTGCACATCTGAGTGTAAAGAAGGCCACCAATAATCGCAAGATATTAGTTCCTTGGTCTTCTTAGTACCGTAATGACCGGCGAAGCGAGAAGCATAAGCCCCCCTGAGAAGTTTGGAATGCTGATGAGGTGAAACAAAAGTTTTCCCGTGGGCAATACTTAGATGAGTAGGAGTGGTAGCCACAATATATTCTGGATCAAGGATAGGCCTTCTAGAATCAGTAGTGTCAAAGGAATGAGAGAGAGCGTCCGCTTTTTTGTTTTTTGACCCAAGCCTGAATGTGATAATCCTATCGAAACGGGAAAAATAATGACCACCGGGCCTGTCGAGAATTCAGACAGGATGCAGATTGTAGATATAGCAGATTTTTATGATCTGTATAGACAGTTATAGAAAATAAGGCCCCCATTCTTCCAGGTCCAAGTTGATAGCGAGAAGTTCCCTGTCGCCGATACCATAATATTCGGGAGAAGAAGCCACATGGAGAAAGTTTCCCTGAGGAGTTCTTTTGGATTAATATGGCTCCAACACCGATAGAAGAAGCGTCCTCTTCAAGAAAAAAAGGAAGAGTGGAATGCAGTAGGATAGGGGCAGAAGTGAAGGCTTTCTTAAGTGAAATAATGGCCTCAACAGCCTTAGGAGGCCAAAGTTTAGAATTGCCAGATTTCTTTGTTAATGCGGTAATGGGTGCCACCAAGGAAGAGAACACCTTAATGAACTGTCTGTAGTAATTAGCAATCCCCCAAAACCATTGAACCACCTTAAGACCCACAGGCTGGGGCAATTCCAATATTGCCTTAAGCTTCTCAGGGTCCATTTGAAGACCAGAGCCTGAAACCATATCTTCTAGGAAGGGAAGATGATATTTTTCAAAGACCCATTTTTCCAGCTTGCAGTATTCGGAGCCAGTCAAGAACTAAAGAAACATGCTTCCAATGGGAAGTGATATCCGAAGAGAATATGAGGATATCATCCACGTATATTACCACAAATTGATAAAGAATATCTTCAAAAATGTCACTGATAAAGACACCGTGGAAGTATTGCATAGCCCAAAGGGCATAACCAAATACTCCAAATGTCCATTGTGAGTGTTCAGTTCCGTCTTTCATTCATCTCCACCCTTGATACGGATTAAATTATATGTACCCCTGGGATTCAGCTTGAAGAATATTGAGGCTCCTTTAATGCTATCAAACAACTCAGAAATTTAAGGCAAAAGGTATTTATTCTTCACGGCGATGGAGTAAAGTCACCTGTAGCCAATCCAAAGACAGACACCACCATCCTTCTTTTTAACAAAAAAGAAATGAACCCTAGCAGCAGAGGAAGATTTCCTAATAAAACCCTGCTTAAGATTATCCTCGACATAAGCGGACATAGCCTGTAATTCAGGCATTGATAAGGGTAGACTTGTCCACGGAGAGGTATCTGGTCCGGCAAGAGTTCAATACTGCAGTCCCAATATCTGTGAGGCGGGAACTTGTGAGCCTCCTTTTCACAGAATACATCAGAAAAGGAGCTGTATTTTGGGGGGAACATTTGAGGATACCATGGACACAGAAGAGGTAACCCGCAAGGTCATTTCTCCTTTTAGAAGACAACGCAAGTGACAAGCAGATCCCCAAGAAAGTACTTCAGCTTTATGCTAGTCAAAATTTGCCAAATGAAGTCTGAGCTATGGAAGACCTAGAACCAATGGATTTATAGCTTCAGGAATAACCAGAAACAAGAAGAGCTCCCTATGCAAGGCTCCATTCTGAAGAGACAAGTTGATAGTACGTCTCCTAATGGATCCTGCTACAATCCTGCTTCCATCTATGGCGGTAATAGCCAGTGGAATAGTAGGTAACAATAATTTAGAGACAGTGGCAGCACTTATGAATTTTACAGCTGCTCGGAATCAATGAGAGCAGGAAGATAAGGCTGTTTATTGGCATGTTGAAGGAGAGCCTTAATGGAAAAATTGGAATCTGATGGAGAAGAAGCAAAGACACCTAACCTGACCTCTCCGGAGCAGGTTAGGCTCTGACGTTTCCCGCCCGTTTAGAACAATTACACAGGGTATGACCTGGTTCTATGCAGTATAGACATAAATGATTCTTGATTGTCTTACTCTCTCCTCCTGAGAGTGACAAGCTCTCCCCAATTACAGTGGTTCCTCAATAAACACTACTGGACTCACTGGAATCAAGGAGCCAAATGAAACCCTGATTGGCAGTGTATCTCCTCCTCTTGAGTGCGTCCCTGGAAAAGTATATCAATCTGGTTGCTCTGACATAGGCAGTGTGTCAGAGTGCACTAGATATAGGAGAAGGGAATTCAAATTCCCCACAACTGAGTCATAAGACCACAGCAGCACTGCCGTCCAGAAGAACAGAGCGGTGGCTGAGATTGGGAGCAGGAACTCGGAGAGGTAAGTTTCTTACATGAGATTTGAGATGTGTGAAGGTGTGGTATTGTTGAGGGCTTTGTTTTAAATGGTGAGTAATTTGAATTGGATTCTGGAGGACAAAGGGAGCCAGTATAGGGATTTGCAAAGTGGTGCAGCACATGTACAATGGTGAGATAGATAGATCAGTCTTGCAGCAGCATTGAAATGTGGATATATGGATGTCGGGAATGCCAGATAGCAGGTGGTTAAAGTATTCAGGACGGGAGATGATGAGAGAATGGATAAGAGTTTTGCCAGCATGTTGAGCAAGAAAAGGGCAAATTCTGACAATGTTTTTAAGGTGGAGTCGAAAGGACTGGGAAAGTGTTTGGATGTGAGGAAAAAGGCAGAGGGCAGTGTTAAACTAAGACAGCGCACTTGGATGACTGATGAAATTGCAGTGAGGGAGATTTGAGGACAGGTGGTGACTCTGGCAGGAGGGAAAATCATCAATGTTTTGAATATGTTGAGCTTTAGGTAGTGTTGGGACATCCAAGTGGAGATACAGAAAAGACAGTTGGTTACACAAAATAGTACAGAAGGGCAGAGGTCAGGGGAAGAGATATAGATTTGGTTGTCCTCTATGTAGAGGTGATACTGGAGGCCAAATGAACAAAATAGTGACCCATGGAAACAGGTGTACAATGATAAAAGTAAAGGGGCATGAACAGAGTGGGTATGAAATTAAGTTTACTGTGAGAGACCAAAGGAAGAAGTTTAGTGACACAAGACACAGTGGGATTATCAATGGAAATGTTGAAATTGCCTAGGATGAAAAAAGGCAGGTCAAAGGTTAGGAAATAAATGAGCCAGGCGGTAAAGTTGTCAAAGAATTGGGAAACTGGACCTTGGGGGCAATAAAAACAGCAATATTAACTTGGAGAAAATAAAATAGATGAATTTAACTTTGGAATCTTACCTATTGCCGCCACCTGTCCAGCAACTTTAGGTCTGGGAAAGGTAATTGCAATGTAAGGGAATGGATAACAGAAGAGTGGCCCATATTGGACTATTACTGTTCAGCCCCTCTGCATTTGAAATTCAAATATTATGACTGATTTCTTTTATAAAATAGAGATCTGCAATTTAACATCTACTGCAAGCCTAGACGACCTGTGGCTCTCCAGGTGTTGTGAAACTACAAGCCCCAGCATGCCTTGCCAACTGTTGGTTGGATAGCTGTTGGCAGAGCATGCTGGGGCTCGTAGTTTCAAAACACCTGGAGAGCCACAGGTTGGCCAGGCCTGATCTACTGTAATTCTTGACAGCTTTAACGTGTTGCTTCTTTTCAAACCAAGAAATGCTTTGCAGAGTATTTTTAAAGTTGCTGCTGATTGATTGGAAGGTGGGACTGGGAGAGGAAATCTGTGAGGTACTCATCAGTTGTGCACTAGAAGGAGAAGCATGTGATGAATCTGCACTGCAGCCATTTTACCTGATCACTGTGGGCAGTAGAGCTAGGAGACACTGAATACCTGACACTGCAACATGTCTGAGAGAGCCATGTTGTATGACAGCTGCTGGAGATACAGGATTCCTTCTCAGAAGAAAGGCAAAGTAACACTACAGAGCCTAGTCACCTTATAACCTATATATAAAGATGACAAAAACTAATGTGGTTTAGTTTATTGGGCCAATAGTTCTGTTTGTAATTATTCACAAATCTTTTACCACTTTGCTTTTTTATTTAATAGAATTGCTTGTTAAAAAAAACAATTCTGTTCAAATCCACATTGAGTTCTGCAGAATGGCTCCATGGTGTGAAGACAAACAGGAGCACACTGACCCTACAGCAGTACAAAATTCTCTGTTCCTGGTTTAAGTTTTATATTCATAGGCTAAATGAATGAATTTATGCTTACAAAAAGCTAATTTCCTTCAGATGATTTAGTTGAGGTAAATGTAAAAGGAAAATAAATGGGAAAATCAACAGTATATAATTTTGTGAAATGGACGTTGAAGGGTCAGGTCATGTCCAAAAATAAGGAAGTTGTAGTGCTTAGTATTTGTTATAACTACTGTACATGGTCATGTGCTGAATAGTATAAAAAACACACTGTAAAATAGAGTGTATGGGGGGTTTTCTGGAATGTGGAACATGTGGAAGACTGTAACTGCCCAGTAGGCCGCCAATTGGACAACCCTGTTGTAGTCTCTCATTAAGGGACCACCCAAGAAGGACAAGGGCTTTATCACTTTGAGGTAACAATCAATTCCTCTTCACTAAATATTTCCACGGTCCCATTGAACCAAGAACTGTTTAAAACAGCCTAGCTTTCCAATTAGTTTTTTCTGTTATTATAATGTCTATATAAAATGCATCTGAACATTTAAATTACAAACAAGTATCAAGATAAAAGAGTTTAAAGAACCTTGATGGATGTGTGCAATCCTGAAAGGCTTCATTCTTGTTAATCAACATAACATATTTAATTGATGCATCAATGAGTATACAAGAAAGTGGTATTCATCTATCATGATTGCTGCAAATTATCACTCTGAAAAATGGTTTTCATGTTGCTTAAGATTATCCACGCTAGATTTCGTATAAATATTTCACAGGGTGTTAACTCAAAGATGATGAGTATCAATAGTTTCCCATCTCTACTAATTTAGAAGTAATAATCAATAGAAAGTTGATAATTTCTCATTGCAGAAATATAGTATATACTAGTGACTAAATATCTTTATTATTTATTTTTGGTTCACATATAAACAGTGTTTCAAAGGTCTGTGATTTCTTTTCACTGTGTACGTTGAGTAATTATAAAGAGCTATTATTTTATTTTAATTTTCCTTATCAGCACACTGCTTTTAAGAACCATGCAGCAATCAGGACTATTTTTGCAGGATTTAATATAGGAGTGATTTGTGTTAATTACAGGCATATGTTCCTCTATGTGCTATTAAGTGTAACAAATAGGAGATACATTTTTGTTTTGTTGAACGTTATGGGATGTTACATGCAAATATTGGAATTAATGTATCAGATGCATCATAACCTATGTCCAGCTCAAAAACAGAAGTATTTGTGCCAGATATACATCAGGCGTAACAAGTATTTATACTTAGGCCCCATGATAGCGTTGAAATGTGGCTTGAGAGTAAGTGACATTAACCTATTTGTACCCTATATCTATGCAAGATAATAATGTAATGCAGATTTTTATTCTCATATAAACAAGAGGGTATATTGATTTGACAGTTATTAATGAATGCAAGAGCTGCATTATCAACATAAAATGTAATTATGTGTCACAATTACATGAACATGCCCTTACTCAACTTATGCTTGCCCACCCCTGTTCTGCTTCTAGAGGTGTAAGAGGACACAAGTCATCAATTCACAAAAATTAACATACAGATGGACCTTGACCACTTGCAGAAGGCAAATGGGACAAATAATAAAGTAAGACATACTACTGAAGTGATCTATGACAATCCGAATAATGCCAAATCCTTTAGATAAATGTAAATCGATAATTAAATCCATGGATATGTGAATCCATGGTTCTTTGGAGATGGGCATAGTTTGAAGCAGACCAAATGGAACAGAATATTTATTTTTAGCACACACCTCACAAGCCTTAATATATGCGTTAATATCTTTTCTATAACTAGGTTAATTATATACAAAAAAGAGGGTATTTCACGGTGCTGGCAGCTCCCAGTAAAGAACCACTTGACTGGAGTAGCTATCAGCAGGGCCGGATTAACCATAGGGCTAACTGGGCTACAGCCCAGGGGCCTATGGCATCCAGGGGGCCCTTGAAAGTGCTCAGCAGCAGTATTATTCGGTCGGGGGCGGGGGTGCCCCCGACGCGATCAGTGCTGCTGAGCACTTTCACTGCGGTCCTTCTCCGGTGCACTGTAGTCTCCTTAATGAGGAGATTTCGTGAGTCTCACTCTCACGAGATCTCCTCAGTAAAGAGCGTACAGCGCACCGGAGAAGGAGGTAAGTGCCAGGGAAGGGGAGGGGGGAGCGCGGGCAGCTCGGATCACGGAGGGGGGGCCCTCGCGGGGGAATGGAGGCCTCCTTAGCCCAGGGGCCTCCATTCCCTTAATCCGGCACTGGCTATCAGAGACCCACCATGCCCGGCCAAGCAGTTTGGTCCTGACAGGATTAGTCCTGAGGTACAAGCTGAAACCAAAGGATTGTAGAAGGTAGAGTAGTGATGGACAAAGCCAAAGTCAAGGGATTGGAGAATGTAGAATAGTGGGAGGGGGGATCGGAGGTTGAATGATTGGAGAAGGTAAAATCGTGAGGGACTGTCAAGCAAAACAAGCCTTCCTCAAAGCACAAGCAGAGAAATCCAAAACAAAACTTTGTTCCTGCAAAGATTTTGTAAAAATGAGGGACTTTATAAATGCTACAAACAAGTAAGATAAATTGTTTGAATGACTTGATTGCAAAATGAAGAAAGTTGTGCCGAAGTCAAGGTGAAATGACTAGCTAGATTGCTGTATCTGCCAGAGTGCTGATTGCAGGAATTAGAAGAAGGTGTTTGTAGCTGTCATAGTCATCTGTTTTCTGACAGCTGTCTTCTAGAGCTAGTGTTGTGAATCCTCACAAGATGTGCTTTTTGAAAACATGCAAACTAATCCCCTCTACTAGTATCTGATTAGTTAATCTGCCTTTGAAGCACATGTTACAATGTTTCAGATACTAATCATTTATGGTTTTTGGTTAACCACATCTGTGTGCTGTGCTTCTCAGTCCTTAAACAAACCTTTCCCCCCGAAAACACTCATACCTAAAAGGAGGATCTTTAATTACCGATTACCAAGAGCAAGGCAAATCCCTCCTACAGTATAAATATACCTTGCCTCTGTTTATACTTCACTCTGTGGCTGATAGTCATCCATAGAAGATCATAGTACGGTTGTTGCTTCTTGTTTTGCTAAGCCAGATCCTGCTGGAATATTATGGGGTCATTTTGACTGAAGAAAGAAGATTGTTTTCAAGCATATTTGGAATATTTTAGGGGGGGGGGGTATTTTGGTTGGACTACTCCAGGACCTGGAATGTTATTTTTTTGGACTGTAATAGGACCTTTGGAATAATATGGTATTGGTATGGTTTTTTTTCAAGCCTAATGGAGTAAAAGCTTACAATGTTGGATCCCTTACAGAAGGTAAGTGTATGGGGTTTTATTACTTTTAATAAATATATGTGGTTATAACATGGGTGTTGTGTTTTATTTAGATTTTACTTTGTGGTACTAACTAACAGAAGCTAAAATGGTGTTTTACACTTTTTATTCATCTTAGTTCACATTATTACCCTATACCCAGTGCCCCATGGGTTGTAGAAAGAGCCCTAGTTCTTTCAGCACTGGGCTGTTTCAACCAGGATTATGGTAGAGGGACTCCCTGCCATACTTCCTCCTGCTATAGTGCCAACAACTCCAGCTGATTGGCCTTGTGCTGGTTTCTATGATATTGGGGGGATACAATGCTTTTTTCCCCCCGATTTTGCAGGAAATCAGCACTGCCCTGGCAGCATTAGTGTGCATATGTCTATAATATATAATATAAGACGGTATAACAGGAAAATTACATCAGTAAATGAATGAGACTTTATTGAGAATATGTATTTGCACATGTATTAACACTTTATGTTGTATACACTTGCATACAGGAACACATAAATGAAATATAAAGCATGTAAAAAAAAAGTTTATTAGGGATTTGTTATGAAATGATCACTGTTTCCATGTGTTTCACATTTTGACAACACAGCACGTGGGAAACAACATCATATATTTATATATACGCACCCACAAAGGAGTTGTTGGAGGAACTATCGGCAGAATTTTTGGACAGACGGTCGTGAGTACGTACACACTGCAGTATTGGTATGATATTGTTTCATTGTTTACAGTGATTTTTAAAAAGTTTATAGATTAAAATCAATCAATACGATATGCTTTGGTACGATAGAACATGATTTGGAGCATGCACACTAATGCAATATCTGTCATAGTAAAATATAAAAGTGAGCACTCCACTCTATGTGGCAGCCTAAAAAGTGAACTAACGAGCTATCACTTCACCCAATTGTGAAAAACATAAAAATTAAAAAATGATTTACCTTGAGGGGTGCTACACAGTGTCACCATATATTCAAAACAATAAACACATAAGTCCAATTCAATCACCATATATTCAATAAACTTATAAGTCCAATTCATTGTGAATCCATGAAGCTTCATACAGCATTAAATAGTGCACAATATTATGTGTTAATATAATCAGATAAGTGATACACCACCCAAAAGTGGTTTAGGTGACCAAGAGAAGTAAAAAAGAAAAACAACAGCAAACCACCTATTATGGTGAGGAGGACCATTAAACACCAAGAAGAATGTAGATCTTCTCCAGGGTTTCCCCTTATGTGAATGTGCTTACTTGATCGAAGTATCATGTAATTGGCCTGATAATTGGGTGAAACCCCAGCTTAAATCCTATCACGCTGTCTCAAATTTTAAGATTTAATCCTAAAACAGCACAAAAATATGTGCACAGGACACTACATAATAATTTTAACCATAAGTCACAACATTTTCTAGTCCAAGATCCCCACACTAGGTAAAATTTCCAGGACCCAACGGAATTGCAGGATGCTATAAATCAGTAAACCAATAGAATACACAGTATGTGTCAGTAGCCGCGACTCACTTCCTGTTCCTAGTGAACGTCCCGGCCGTCTCCATGACAACGGGGCGTCACTTCCGGTTCTCGGGCCCGCCAGTTGCCAAAGCAACGGCCGGACGCCGAGTGTAACAAGCGGTGCGCCCCGGCAAGTGAGGCAGCCGGGCGCATGCGCTAAGATAGCCTGTGGGCTAATTATTGTCGGGGCATGGGCTGTGATGTGCTGCAGGGCTAAGCCCTGATTGGCTAAAGTCTGTATATAAGGCAGGGAGGGCTAAGCCTCCCTGCCGGTTATAGCGTCCAGTCTGCCTGTCAGCTAACCTGCTCCTGCTCCTGTTAGTATTGGTGAAAACCTGTTTGGACTGATTACCTGTGTATGACCCCTTGCATGGATTTGACCCTGCCTGTGTATCCTGTGACCCTGACCTTCTTGCCTGTGTCTGGACCTTGCTACTGTGCTTGTGACCCTTGACCCTGGATCGTGTATTGGATTCCCTGTCTGCTGCCGGCCCTTGATCCTTGCCTGGACTTCACTCCGTTTGCCTGGGTTCCCCCTAGTCGGTACACACTTCACGACCCTCTGCTAGTCTGCGGCCAAGTCTGTCCCCACCACTAGGGGCTCCAGTGAACACCTGACTGGCAGAGCAGACTCCGGGTTGTGCTGTACCGGCTAGAGGGGTTGCTAACAGTATGGCAAATATTCTTAGTTGATAATGTGCACAGCAGATGTAATAGTCCAGCATATTATAAAGCTCCCTTGAATTTTGTGTATAATCTTTTCAATATCTTCAGAAATAAATGGAAATGTACCAACTTCGTATCATCAGAATATTTTAATAGGATGTCCAAAGTTATGAACCTAAAAAACTTTCCTTTTCAAATTACATGTAGTAATGTCAAAGATGAAATATAAGATTTGACCTGGACAATATTAAAAGCACACTCCCTTATTATTAGATGCACACCCTTTGGCAACAATGACTACCTCCAAACGTTTCTTATAGTCATCTATAAGTTTCTTGCACCTGTCTGCTGGTAGTTTCACCCACTCTTTCATTGCAATTTATTGAAGCTCTTGATTGTTTGAAGGATTACTTTTTCCAGTGAAAAATGTAATCTCTCTCCAAACTTTAAAACTGTCCATGTTATTCCTTTTCTCCCATTCTTTTGTGCTTTTGGATGTATTTTGGGTCTTTATCATGCTGGAGGGCTCATGTCCCTCTACCCAAACCTACTTTTCTTACACTGGGTAGTTCTCTGATTTCATGATTCCTTTATTAGAGTCAAGGCATTCAATACCAAACCAGCCCCACAACATTATGGATCCTCCACTATGTTTAACAGTAGATATGGTATTCTTCTACTTAAAAACTTCATTTTTCACCTATACAAAATTGTTGGTCTGCATTTCCAAAGTACTCTATTTTGGTTTTGTATGTCCACAGAACATTTGCACAGAAGGATTGTGGTCTGTCAAGGTATGTTTTGGCAAAGATCAGCCGTTCCTTTTTATGTCATTTTTACAGGAGTGGGGTCATCCTTGGCCTTCGCCTCTAAAACACTTCTTGGTTCAAAGTGCTGCATATGATATGGGTTGAAACCATTACTCCAGATTGGTCCAGGTCTGCCTTAAGCTATCTAGATATTTTGTGTTGGTGTTTTTTCCACAGTTCGCACCAACCTTTGAACACATTTCTCATTGATTTTCCTCCTTCCCCCAAGTCCAGGGAGGTTCTTCACAGTTCCATGAGTTGCAAACTTCTTAACATTGCGCACTGTTGAAACTCACATGCCAGGGTCTTTGGAGATGGCCTTGTACCCTTTAGAGATCTTGTGTTTGCTGATAATAGCATTTCTGAGGCTTTCAGACAGCTTTTTTTGTGTTCACCATTGTGACAAAGTAACATGGAGTAAAGAGTGGCCTTTTTAAACATTCAATCTATCATTTATTGGTTAAATCAAGTCATGTGAGCACTGACAATTTATCACAGATGACTAATTTCTAATTTACTACACTTGAGTCTAATCTAGCTCTTTCTTTCAAATTGCTTTGAATTGCTCAAAAGAGTGTCAATAATTGTGTCATGGCAATCTTTCATTTCTTTATAGTTTTTCCAACTATTGCTTTTTAAAATTGCTTTTGTTTTATTCTTAGCTGTTCTGTGCAATACATAAGTGTATATAGACCAAATCTTTTTTGTTACATTTATTTTTTTCAGGAGATGTTGTAGATGATGTAAGGGTGCCAATAATATTGACCACAACTGTATATCTACCAAGCAAAACATATAATGTGCCTTGCCACAGTATGTAGCCTATTGCTACAATATGCATCCCACTGCAATAACATGAAGATCATTGCAGCAATATATGTTTCCTGTTACCATTAAGTCCTACGCCACAATATAAAGGTCATTGAAATAAATTGCAGATCATTGACACAATAGCTGTCACTTGATGATGTCACAAAACAGAACAAGGCCATTTTTATTCCAGATTTGTCTACTGATACTGCTAAAGCTGGGTACACACTACAGAAAATTACTGCAGATGCGATTTCTGTAACGATTTTGCAAACGACTGAAAGTTCCAATGAGCATGCAGATTTATGTGTACACACCTACATGATTTACCTTCAGATCTGTGCTGTTCATCTCTCAATGCCATCTGCTGAAAAGATTGTGACTCTGCACACTTTATTGAGATCTGCCTGGTCGCGAGTGTAAACACACTTCCACATTTGCCCGCCATCATTCCATTGTTAATATTGATTTTTAGTCAGTTTATAAAATCAAACGATACAATGTGCATTGGTACGATAAACATGATTGTGGGAGAATACCCAATAATGTGATACCGAACCTACCATTAGCTTATCGTGTGATTGGCACGATACTTGATTGAAAAACCTGTAATGTTTACCCAGCTTAACAGGAAGCAGCTGATGAGAAGGAATTGTATGGAGTACTTTTAATGCATTAAATAGCATGTGAACATTTAACGTACTTTTCGTACCTGTCACTGCACATTCATTGAATTAAATTGAATCCTGTTCAACTCAAGAAAAATAAACCTGAACATGTGCAACTTAAAAGTGCAATAGGACAATAGGAGCTGGTACTAGTGTAAAACACCTAAAATGCTCACATCGGACATGTTTTTATTTGTTTTAGGTCTACATTTTTCAGAATAGTACAAATGCTCTTAATTAAATTTTTACAGCAAAAATGTTTTATCTTCTGCTACATCATGTACAACATAATCTATCTGAACACTTCTACGGTTTAACAATAGTCAAATGAAAGCATATATGTAGCAAAGAGACATGTATTGATATGTGCTGCACTGCAGCTAATGGATAAAGCTAAATGTTTCACATAAAGTCAATAGTGGCAATGGAAAAATGTCAAACTTGATTAAAATGAAAATCAGAAATGCCTTTAACTTACCGGAGCATTAAATATCAGATGAAGAGATGAGCGAAATTTTTGAGACTATTTTACAAAATATTTTCCTCCTTCTGCCAAAGATATTAATAAACCTTCTCCTGATGGAACAATTTGATGTAATTATTGAGTAACAAAGACACCCTGAAACTTACAAACTGCACATTACATGAACATATAACTTTTAGAATATTTTCCTAAAATGTCAGATGTAGGCACTTTTTTTTTCTGTGGTTTTAAAGCTTTTCCTTAAAAGTAGAACACAATATTCCCTATGGAGAATTTCAAACAAGGCATTCTGAAGAGTGAATGCTTCAACTGTGAAGAGAAAGATATGCGGCTTGCAGCATTTTAGACCTTTTTAAACTGTATGCACAGATCAATTACAGCACTGCAAAAATGATAATGAAAGGAAGTCCATTTCAGGCTCGTACAAATGTGCTCTGACCTACTACTTAAAATGAATTGACCGGTAGGGTCAATAACTGCTCAGCCAATGTGTGAAAACCACTGGTGATTGTTTGAGCAGCAAGGGCTCTTCCTGCTCCCTTGATATCAAGTCATTTAGCAGAAAGTCTCCATAATGGGTAGTTGTGCCCATTAAATTGTTTCTTTTGTTCACATGGACTGTTTGATGAAGATTCCCTTTGAACTACTTCAGGAAAGCTTTTGGAATTTAATAAAGTGACAAAAGACCCTGGTTGTTTTTGTGTTTTTAATTTTTTTTCTATTTAAGCTAATGTGGAAATACATGTTTTTGCTCTCCCAGAGGCTCCAACCCCATGCTGAATGGGGAACTCCATGCTGTGGGTTTTCTTGTTATAATGGCATTGGTCCAGCCGCTCCTAGCCGGATGTGGGTTACTGCTTTAACATGGAGATACCACACTTGTCCCGCTGCTTGAATGGTAGTGAGCGTGTGCTTTTTATTCATTTGGGGAAAGCAGAGGGGCTACACTATTTTATTATTTCTTTCTTAACAAGTAAAGATATGGGCTGTTATCATCAAACACCAAAACTTATGGTTGCATAACAGATACGCCTCCTAAGAGGCATGTCTACAGAAGTGTCCAAGGCGAAGTACAACGCATGCTACACATGCTACACTTATGTATACAGACCTCTTAGACCTCTTAGATTTAATAGCAAAAGAAACATATAACAAAGTATAACCAATACATATGCGTGCTCGCTGAATCCAATAACAACTCATCATTCCTGAAGTCTGTAGTCAAAGAGGCTGTTACTGTACCAGTGGCTAGTTTATATACAGTTTGGCTTGAAAACAAGAGTGATGCTTTCATAATGTACACAAAGATAACACTAAGAACGTTCTTCATTGGTTCAGGGTTTATGATGTTCCAGTAGAATGCTGGGTATAGGTCAGTTCAAACAAAACTTCTTCAAAGTTGGGGGCAACTCACGCCAACAGCTGCATAAGTGTCTTGCCTCAGGGAACCGCCAAAAATCTAGTTTAATCGAACCAATTAACAGTGTACTTATAAGAATTAATCTTATACTAATCATAGCTAGCGACCACTATGTGTGATCGCTTCTCCGGTGATACCGGATTCCTGCTGGTAAAATATGGATTAAATAACACCAAACACCATACATTTCTTAACTCCTGAACTATAAATACCTTTAATGTAGGTTTATCTTTGTGTAAATAATCTCTAATTCTTAACAATAAAAAAATAACAGCTGGAACTTTATTAAATGTGAACTATTTACAAATGTAGAAATGAGTGTAAGTGTATTTGCTCTGTTTGCCTTGCAATTGTGTAATTAACCCTGGCATGAAGTAGCGTACTAATCTCAATCACTTGTAAAACAATTACAATCAATATTTATTAATTTAGAATGACTTCATCCAATTATTCAACTTCGACAGCATAAAATACTCAATTTCGTACTGTGATTGCGCAGATTTGGTACTTGTACCTCCTTAAAATTGGAGAGGTGGAATGGGGGTGGGAAGAGTCGTACAAACACAGACCACATACAGTAAGGCTGTATTCATGCAGTTGTGAATAGAGGCAGACCCTCACTGAGAAACATATGTGCCTGCTAATACCCTATCAATTGCAGGTGCTTGAGGGCTGGTGCTGTAACATGCTGATGATGATGACAGTAGTCACTACTAGCTGACCGCTTCTAATTGGCTGATTGTGGATTCCCCTCTGTCTGGTTATTGATCGTGCACAATATATGATTTTGTGGGTGTATTTAAAAAAAAATGTTGCTTTCATTCGGACACAAAAAGGAATATTATATCTTCTTTATTATAGAGGGTTTTTAATTTAATTCAAGCCTAATTGTGAATTCATTTTTCGCTATCAAGACAATGTTTAAAAAAATATTCTTGTGCAGGTTGGATGAAAGTATATCTCAGTGTATGTACTGGTGCATATGTTACTGATGCAGACCTCAATGCATCTTTAGAAGCCTACGACTCAGTATATGAGTATATGGGGCAGATTCAAATCCCGGCTCACAGAAATTCAAGCAAAAATCAGCGTTGAAATAACCGTACTAACAGTAATAATGCGCATCTATTAGCGTAGTAGCAGTAATAGTACACGCATCTAGCCTATAGATGTTATTTTTATGCCCAGCTATTTAGAGTTTATTTTTTGAACGCATATATGTCCAACCTAGCATCAATCTCTATGTGTAGCAAAGTACAGATGCATTTTTTTTGCACATGCACGGTGCGTCAAAGTGCATTTTTTAAGCCACAAATGGACTTATATCGATCTCTAAATGTATGTTTCTTGTATTATCTGACTATATAAATCAGATAGGTCTGACACAAGTTGTCAGATTATTGATGCTTGTCTGTATTGCATTCCTGATCCTGTTTCTGTCTGTTATTATTCTAAGACCTTCACTGTGTATGACCTGGCTTACATCTGACTACGCATTCTGTGCCCCCATCTGGCTTTCATCCGACTACCAGCTCTGTGCACCTAGTCCAGCTACTGAACTCCATACCTCTCTCTTGAGATTCACTGCATATTCTGCTGCTGTTTATACTGCCACAACAAATAGAGAACTTGTATGTTGCCTTTGCCTGCATAGTGTACTGTGCACCAGAGATCTACAAAGATCAAAGGCACACTGACCCTGTTTTTTAAGCTTTCCCATATGATTTTTCCATTGGAGTTATAAAGAAATATATTGTATAAACATTTGTAAAGAACAACTCTCAGTACATTCAGGGACAAAACCTGTTGCTGACAGCAGTTGAACAGCCAATTTGAACAAACCACTGTTGTTATTGAATAGTTGCCTACTCTCCCGGAATGTCCGGGAGACTCCTGAATTTTTGAGAGTTTCCGGGAGACAGGGTAACCTCCCGCATCCAGTCCACTTTGTTAGTGAAGTGGGAGGGGGAGGGGCTAATTGTGTCATCCTGGCACGACCCTCTACTGTAATAGGCCGAAAATTGTAGTTTCACAGAGGGGCGGGGCCATGTTGATACTTTACCACGCCCCCCGGAGACGACTGCTTTGGCGATCTCCAGAGTTTTCAAGTATGTGTTATTGTCTTTCCCGATAGGAACTTCTCCTATATATGTGCCAACAATTCCCGCCTCCCGACACTACATACACTATGCCTCTTCCCAACTGTAGGTAGAAGCTCTTTACTTTCTTTATCGGACATTTGCTTACAAGGAAGGAGAAGGAAGGGGAATAAGGGGTAAAGGAGAGTGGGAGAGAGAAGAGGGGGCTACCAAGGACCACTCGCTCTCTGCCAGCTATGTGTAAACAATTTACTCCAAGACAGAAAATAAATCAGACAAAATGTTCACATTTGTTTTCTTGAACACAATATAAATAAAGAAAAAAGTGAGCTTATATTTGTTTTAAGAAATGTATTTAGTAAATGTTTTATACGAGGTCAAATACAATCCAATAACTGAAAGTAATCTGAAGGTGATAGTGAATACAAATATTTGTATTTTAAATCTCATAGTAGCTTACATGAGCATTGCTGTTTTATGCCTTTCAGAGGTATAGTGCAAATGACCAATCACTATGCTCTGATCCAGTGACGGAACCACCATTGGTGCAGCAGGTCCGATGCACAGGGGCACATGGAGGTAATGGGGCAGGCTGCATGGGAAACTAGCGAGCTGTGGGCCCCTCCTTCCCTGCACCAGAGCACACTGCTCGCTAGTTCCGTACACTTTGTTATCACCATAACAAAGTGTACAACGGACATGCTTTTTTTTTTCCATTTGCAGCCAGTGCTCCCAAAGCTGATGTTAAAATTATCCTATCTGTTTGCAAGAATCTCAGACAACTATTTGCCAGCTAAAGCATTGTGGGCAATAAATGATTCTACAGCAGTAAATTAGTGTTCATCACACTTCATGTCTGCTGTATCCCCACGTATCAAAGGTTAATGTCTGCTGCAAGATAAATATATGTGACAATATATACATGGCCTTCAGCCCTGTTGGAAGCGAATAGTTCTTTTTAATGACTACTTGAGCAAGGCAGACATAGCATGACTTTAGTAGCTGACCCCATTTTTAACAAAGGATATGCTAATTTTTGTTTATTTACTTCTTTTATGATGCTATTTGTTTTTCTATGCCAGGTTTGTGCTGTGATTTGTTGTTATTAAATCAACACCCTGTTAAAATAACTAAGGATTGCTAATAAGAATTTTCTCCACAGGAGCCCTTATAAATGGCTCCTGGCACCATTAAGGAGACAGGAAGTTATTGCTGGCTGTGCTTTATAAACTGAGAATAAAGCTGGGATGAAGAGTTGGGATATAACTAGCAGAGTTTATAACAATAAACAATCCACCGCTTCTTTCGTGTACTTCCCCAGTTTGTTGAGGTACTGTTATAAAGCTAGATGCTTTACTGAATATGTCATTGTTATTTAAGACAAACCACATGGTTTTTTTTTTATTATTTGCAGCTTTTTGTACATAAATGGTTTTTCCACTTTGATGGATTATTCCTCCTCTGAGGCAAGGTGAGAGGGCAGCATAATCCTAGATGAGGCTTTCACCTAGCCTCTCCCAAACGTTCTTCTCCTCATCTGGCCTGGTGT
The DNA here is from genome assembly GCF_038048845.1 of Mixophyes fleayi. NCBI lineage: Eukaryota > Metazoa > Chordata > Amphibia > Anura > Limnodynastidae > Mixophyes > Mixophyes fleayi. The sequence goes on from NC_134408.1 coordinate 43,232,709, forward strand.
TTCGGTCTCTGGACGTTTTTCAATAATTGATTGTAGAAAGGAATGCAGTATAAGAAGAGTTCACTGCACACTTCCTGCAATTACTGTAATGTGGTGACTATCGGCATGAGTGAGAAGGGACGTATTCTACGTTTCCTGCCACATGTCCAGTCAGGTGCTAACTGACAATTAATTCCCTGAATGAGCCTTTTATAAATTTCTACGTCAGGGGAATGACCTTAAAACATGTCGCTGTCAGTTCATTTATTGTACAGTATATAGAGGGGACAAGAGATGTCTTGTGGCAGCTGTCAATGACAGAGATTAACAGCGGCGATTCTCTCATGTGCAAGACAATCAATGGGGCTGGGCAACCTCAAGTTCTCGTGGAGAGGTCTTCTACTGTCCAATCTTTTTCTACACCACCCTATTCCTAGCTGTTAGATAACAGTGTTTCCTTCAGATATTTTCTAGAGATATAACCTGCACTCCAGTGCCATCATCAGGTATCTCACTAGTCACTTAAACTTCCCCCACACATTGATTGCTATCTTGATTCATCTATAGCTAACATCTTGACATTCCAAGACTCCAGGCCACATGTGATATAGTAGGAAGGGTATTAGATAAGAGTCTAGAGCAGTGACGGCTAACCTGTGACACTCCAGGTGTTGTGAAGCTACAAACCCCAGCATGCTTTGCCAGCTGTCAGCTAGTTATCTACTGGCAAAGCATGCTGGGGCTTGTAGTTTCACAACACCTGGAGAGTCACAGGTTAGCCAACACTGGTCTAGAGGCTTCCTTCAAATGACATATATTACCACCAGTATAAAATACAGTCAAAATGGTGTTATAGAGAGGTTGGTGTTCTAAAGAGGGTAACATAATAGAAATAAAACATTTTAATGTACTTTTGCGCACAGATTATATCTGGTAGTAACGGAGAGTGGCATTATATAGTGAGGCACTGAATTTAAACATTTTATTTCTTTTAGTTTTGTGACACAAATTGTTATTTGGACATATTTTACACATAGACAATGTATTGAGAAAAATTGACATATCTAAATGTGTTTTACCAATATGGCCCAGCGGATTGATTCATTCACTGTTATTCAAACCAAATGATAAAAAATGAGTTTATATTAATGTGGGTGGTTTTTTTACAGCTCATTTCAAAGTACTAGTAAGTTGTATACTTGGTAATGAAAGGCACTGGGGCGACAATACTACACAGCTGTTAGGCAGCAAAATTACACAGCAATATAAATTTATATAATTTCACTCAACAGATGGGCTTGTAGATTGTTATAGGCAAATAAAATGACATATTGCCGTCATAGATTCAGTCATCATCATGAAAGACAGCACAAGAGACTTGATCATGCTTGGCCACCTCCGCATGTACAATATGACTTGCTGGAAATAAAGAGTTCCATGAAAATGCCAGTTAATCTGTGCCAACAACTGTTCCATGACCTGCATAGTATTGCTTATAACATAAACTTGGGAATCAGAATTTTAGCATCACGGAACATTGCCTTTTGTTAGGCCTGTATAGAAGTGTCCATGTTTCTTAGGGTTTTAATGAGGGAAGCACTCGACAATGTAGCAGCCTTAACTCACTTAAACTAAATCAACCATGTTAAATGAGAAGACTAAAGGATCACATGTCATCTCCTTGTGATGATCCTTGTAATGAACAGTAGGTCATGCTAGCTCTATCTTCAATGCTTTACTACTATATTCTCAGACCTAGGGGTATAGTTAATAAACTGTGGGTTTAAAAAAGTGGAGATGTTTCTTATAGCAACCAATCAGATTCTAGCTGCCATTTTGTAGAATGTACTAAATAAATGATAACTAGAATCTGATTGGTCGCTATAGGCAACATCTCCACTTTTCGAACCCGCAGTTTAGCAAATCTAGTCCCTAGTATCTAATCATTTTTGTCACTGCAAGGGTTTTCATAAACTGCCCATTACTATTTTCCCTTGTTGTGTATATTGTGTGTGATTCTCAAAACCTAAACTGATTCTGTCTGCTATGTACCGAGTTAAGATGTGTGTGAGATAATGTATGAGTTGGGGAGTTTTTTTTTTATTGTAGATGAAGGGGATATTATAAGCCATTGAGGAATTATGTGACTAAAGAAAAGCACAAGGCTATAGGACAAATGCTTTTATACAGGTCACAGAAATCTAAGTTGAATAACCATTGTAATTTACAGAAGAAGGTGCCTTATTCCTTATAATGCACAAGCTTTCCTCCAATGAAAACTACAATGAGGACAACAGAACTCACCAATTATAAGTGTTGGACTCAGAACACACTGTTTATACAGATATTATTTACAGGAGTTTATACATGTATTATGTATTAACATTACTTGTGTAATATACTTGGGATAATGTACCTCCTACTCTTAATTATAAGTCACCAAGAAATAATGTCACAGGCTGAGTGCTTTTACAAAGGCCCCGGATCTCCAAGGTGACTTTTACATTCATAATAAATTACAGTAGGGGGTGTGTTATTCTCTAAAGAACACATGATGACATCAAAATTCATTGTTTATACAGATAAAATTCACATGAGTATATATATCTATGTCTATATCTACACATATACATACATTATACATACATACATAAATACACACACACACACACACACAATATATATATTGTAACAAAAGGAGGCATTTAGCTGGCAATATGCAGAGAAAGCAGGGAAGTAGAGTAAAACATATGTGCAGTAATGCACCTAGATTGAATGTAAAGACCTATGTATGAAAAGCAATAGTTTAAATTTGGTTTAACTTACATGACTTGAAATCCTTCCTCTCAGCAAATAGACAGGGTGTGTCTGTTTGAATTACAGAGCCAGTGATGGGCGTTTCCTTTTAAAGAGAAGGTGGGTGTGTCACCTTTACATCAAGTTAAGGCTGGGGGAGGAGTATCAGGTATAAAAGCTTGTTTATATCATTTGTGCACTGAGATCAACACTGAGGAAGCGTTAGATAAGTTCAATTCCCGACCATGGCCTTATCTGTGTGGAGTTTGTATGTTCTCCCTGTGTTTGCTTGGGTTTCCTACGAGTGCTCCGGTTTCCTCCCACACTCCAAAAAACATACTGGTAGGTTAATCGGCTGCTATCAAAATTGACCCTAGTCTCTCTCTTTCTGTTTGTGTGTGTGTATGTTAGGGAATTTAGACTGTAAGCTCCAATGGGGCAGGGACTGATATTTACAAAAGTATCAATGTCTGTTCCCAAAAAGGCTTTGTGTGGCATTATTCAGAATTTTAGTGGATGAGTTTCTTATTACAGGCAAGCGGCATTTGTTTTGTGAACACCGGATATAGGTGGTTGGTAAAGTTTTTTACTAGTTAATTAAGTACTACCAGCTGAAGGGGTCAATACACAAGTAACCAGTCATAAGCGGGTAGATAGTGCTGCTTGTGACATCATCATCATCACCTATCTTTACACCAGGCCTCCATAACTTGCAAAAGATAAGCCATATAAGAAGCTTATCTAAGAATACAGCCAAGTCTCATTAGGTAGCATGTCCCAGGGGCATGCTACTCCTATGTGAACATGCCCTTACTGTATTTAACGACTGCCCACCGCTGTTCCACCATTTTAGGCGTAAGGGGCCACATATCTAAGATATGAACAAATATAGATACAGATACATTTTGGTATGCATGCGCAGTATGTAAAAACATGTTTATACACCACATCAATTAACACACGATCAACCATAAGGTCAAAAATGTGGACTTATCCAGAAATGTAAGAAAAAGACAGGTGTGATCTCTTACTAGCGCTCCAATAGGTTTCAAAGAATGCTGCCTTAATATATCACTAGGATCCACCTTTTTCCGGATTTGTAAGAATCACTAAAAGGCTGGGGATTGAGAATGATATCAGATCAAACCTGGGACTGTTGTATAGATGCTTATTACGTCTTATGTCTCCGGTAGGAGTGAAATACCTTATTATCTGAGGATATTGTGAATGTTTTCATCTTAACAGTTTATGGTTTCCTATCAGTGGGTTTTGTATCAGTTTGCATTAAACGATCATTTAAAACAGGGGTGTCCAACCTTTTAGCTTCCCTGGGCCACATTGGAAGACGAGGAGTTGGTTTGGGCCGCACATAAGATACACCAACAATAACTATAGCTGATCATCCAAAAAAACATAGAAAACATAGTTAACATATATATATATGAGAAAAAAAGTGTATATATATATATATATATATATATATATATATATATATATATATATATATCACTTTTATTTCAAATCCCCTATACTTACCTTTCAATCGCCCTGTTCAAAAAATCCTCACTAGTTATTATACTATAATCACTTTTTGTATTGTTTCGATGCAATATCAATTAAGTGCATTTAAGTCAGGCATTGTATATCAGGGTGCCCTGACCAGGCCTGCGGTACCTGACATATACATCACTGTGACCCCAAATTGTGACCTGTTTTGTTTATTACACCACTATGTTAGCTAAGGAATAACAACCTATAATGGGCCAAAGAGAATAATATATAATGCCCCATTAGTATTACAAGTAGTAGTATGTAGCAGGGAGATAAGGTCCATGATGCTCCAGGACCAGGTGACTTTTATTCACTGGTCACCGTCCCTTGAAATAATTTAAAAAATCCCCCTTAACTTACCTTTTAATCGGCTTGTTCTCCTGTCCTCTTCTCTTTTCTCCAATTCTGTGCTGCTGATTGTTCTTCTCGCGCGGGTGATTCCTCTGTGCTGCGCTCCGCAATGGATGTTGGGCGTGATGATATCACGCCCGACATTCACTGCGAGCACTGCACGGAGGAGGAGACAAGGGAGGGAGCCGGAGTACCAGCTGACGTGACCACGTGACCGCAAGGTAAGTATTTTCTTTTCTTTTTTTTGCAGGATTTTTTTTTTCATTAACAGTGCTGCCCCCTTGCCACAACCAAAACTCCTTCTGGGCCACATTTACAGGCGTGCTGGGCCGCACGCGGCCCGCGGGCCGCGGGTTGGACAACCCTGATTTAAAAGGTTAATATGCTAGATTGAGATATTGTTTTGTTTCATGCCTGATCCATCCGACACTGAGTTTGGAATTGAAATCAGCTGGTAGAGTTATTGACACGAGAGCAAAAGAAACTGAACTCTACACATACGAGCAGTGTAAGCATATTGAAAGGAGCCGCTGCCCCGATATTGGTGTTTTTATGGTGAAGCATGTTCCACATTGCTGTGTCTGTGTTTGGTTCACACACGGGAGTGTTTGACTACACATCCCTAACATCATAAGGATTTCACTGTCATTTAGAACTTGATGTGTGCAGTTCTATTAATTATAGCTGTTTTTTATTATTTCTCTTTTTTCTCCCTAATATAGGAGATCATCGAGAGATCTGTCTTTCAGGATTTCAACCCCACGTGAAACTATTTATGAACTTTCCTCAATTAAGACTCTTTGGAACTATGCCATTTTTTGTCTATTTATCCAGAAATGTATCTTCAGTAAATAAAAACTACAACCTTCTTAAATCTGTGTTTAAATCTAAGCTAGTTTTGATGAACATGTCCCTTTAAAGTATACAATTTCCTACTTTGTCAATTTAAATATAATAACCTATATAAATTGTACTTATCGCCCAAAAATTAGAGAGTGTACTAAAATAAATAAGTGATAAACAGTAAATAATCAAAATATAATACACTTAAAAAAATGCCAATCACAAATCAAATGGGGCCACAAACGCTGCTGTAAGGGGCTGTGTAGACCACCAAATCAACAAAGTGATAGAAGGAAAAAGGGAAATAGAGCACAGAAGATGGCCCAATTAGCATGTGATATAAACCAACACAGTGAGCAAATAATCTACTATTTAAAAGCCTAGTGGCGTGTGTCTGTGTGTGGAAAAAAAAAACCAAGCTGCAGCGCCACCTGCTGGGCGAAGTTATACACTGACCTACTAAATTCTTAGTGTGTGTGAAAAAAAAACTCAGAAAGGGCTGAAATTTGCTGCAGCGCCACCTGCTGGGCAGAGTTATAAACTGACTTACTAAATTCTTAGTGTGTGTGGGAAAAGAAACTCAGAAAGGGCTGAAATTTGGTATACTAAGATGTTTTTAATTTGTTAATTTAATTTGTTAATTGTTAAAAGTGTTTATAAAGATTTTAAAAATATATATATATATATTTCTTGAAGCAGAAGTGACAGTTGGGAGTGGTTGGTGGTTGCCGGGGGTGACAGTTGGGAGTGGTTGGTGGTTGCCGGGGGTGACAGTTGGGAGTGGTTGGTGGTTGCCGGGGGTGACAGTGGGGAGTGGTTGGTGGTTGCCAGGGGTGACAGAGTGAGAGGAGTGTGATACTCAGGACCGCTGAGAGAGATCCCTGTGTCTGGATAGACATCTGGATAGATGTGGCGATAAAGATGAAGGATGAGGTGATGGAGAAAAATGATAAATCCTTGTTTTGGACCTATAGAATAGCTATAAACATCCTATGCTCATGGCATACCACCATAAGTTTAAAAGTCTCTATAATGACACCTATAACAGTTAGACTTAGAATAACCTGGTGTGTTCCTTTAAAGTGATTTTATATATATATATATATATATATATATATATATATACACACGTATATACATGCTAATCTTAATGTTTTGCATAGCTTCCAGTAGTGCAGTTTGGCAATTCATTACTAATGAATACTGATGCTTAGACAGAATCATCTGATCTCTGTTAGCAATGTCTAATGTTTAAAAACAGTACCAGCTGAGATTACTTTAATGTGCTTAATTAGCATGACATGCACGCACTGTGTCAAATTTAATGTCTATAAACATACTATCAAAACTTTGAGTTCGCTTGTCATAAAAGGTAAAAGATGTTTGATGTGTGCTTCTTTTGAGATAAAAACATCACAAGGACACTGACCATTTTTGAATTTTTACATTTACAGAACCAGAATAATTATTGAAGCTTGACTTCCTACCCTTATAAAGCTTTATCTTTAGTATTAGCAATATTGATAAATGTTCCTGCCATGTAAAGTAAAAGTAATATTTAGCATAGTCTCACCCCAGTACCAAAGAAGAGGTTTTTTTCACAATAGGAAAAGCAGCTCACAGCTTTTGGTTAGATGAGAGAGAGATGGCACATGTCCAGCTGCTACTCTGTGGCACTGCACCATATCAACCAATCAGCAACCAAAACTATTTTTTATATAGCTAGCGAAAGTTATATAATAAATACAAGAGTGTGATTGGTTACTATGGTTTAGTGTAAATTTTGTTCCTATATGCCCTATTCTATAAGAAATAGAATAAATAATCCATATTATCTCAGTATTATCAGTGGGGATGACATGTCATGCTGCCCTCCAATGCTACGCTGTCAGAAATTGGCAAGCAGAGATAACATCTCAAAAGTAGCATAAATAGTGCAGGACTTTAGGCTATACCTTTAGACTGGAAAGTAATGAATAAATGCAGCCATTTAATCATACAGAAAGAAGTAGACGTGTTTGCATGAATTATGAGTGTAACTTTATCTACCAGAAGGAGCACAAGGACATCTGAGTTCTGAACCTGGGATAAAACAGTCATAATGGTGTGTGTACACATCTACTTCTTTCTGTATGATTAAATGGCTGCATAGGATTCAGAACTGGATAATATAAAGAGCACTCTACAACATTAAGGAAGATGTGCCTACTCCAAGTGCCTTGGAAGTGAGCAGATTCACAAAGGTGGGAGTTCTCCTATATATTTGGGAGATCAGTAACATAGTTGTTATAGTTATTTGTGATAATAAAGTGTACAATATTTGCTGTTGATGTAAGCACACACACGGGATGAATAATGTGTTTGGAGTCTTTTATGTAGGAATACAGGGCCTGATTCATTAAGGATCTTAAATGAAGAGGATCCTTATTTCAGTCTCCTGGACCATGTTACAATGGAAGGGGTGCAAATGTGTGTTCTGTTTTGCATATAAGTTAAATACTGACTGTTTTTTCATGTAGCACACACATATCAATTTTAAATTTCAGTATACAAATAAGCTATCAAGTATTTGTGTTACATGAAAAAACAGTCAGTATTTAACTTATATGCAAAACAGAACACTCATTTGCACCCCTTCCATTGTAACATGGTTTTGTCCAGGAGACTGAAATAAGGATCCTCTTCATTTAAGATCCTTAATGAATCAGGCCCACAGTCTCTACACCCTCACAATTTGTACAATTACGCTAATCTTAAGATGTTGTGGGGGATTTTTTTCATAAATATTTTTATTGAAACTTTTTAAAAATATATTGTGTACAGAAAAAAGAAAAGCGGGGAAATCACACAAGGAGGAACACATGGTACACCCCCATGCAGGGGGGGAGGAGTCACTCAGTTGAAGTAAGGCTCATTAAATCAGCAATATACATACAGAAGAGTTCAAGTATACATCAAAACACATTAACCGTCATTTTGAAAGTCTGAAATACTCCCAGCATGGCAGGGGTGCCAGAGGGTGTAGTCTGTTCATTGGGCTGGAGGAATTCTATGAGGGCCACTGAAGAGGGGAATGGTGGGGAGTCCGGGGTGTCTCGGGCCGCTCCCAGGCCGTCTGACATATTTATCACACCTAAACCATCTCATAATTGGAACTGATGCAGATGTGGAATAGGGCATGTCTATTGTTTCCATCTCAAAGCTGTACTGAATCTTGGAAATTATTTAGGTAATAGTAGGGGAGGCGGGGGACTTCAAGTTTTGGGCTATTGTGGCTCTAGCAGCTATTAATATGTGCCCCAAAAGATATAGGTCTTGTTTAGAAATGGAAGTCGGGTATACATAAGGAAGAGCTAAGGTGGGGTCTGGAGCAACGGTGGTTTTTAAAACAGTGGAGATCAGAGCAAATACCTCGCCTCATAGTAGCTGAAGCACTGGGCATTTCCAGAAGATATGCACTAGAAGAATTTTGATTGGTTTGGCCAGATCTTGTGTAGCTGGTGTGGGGTAAGGTATATCCGATTGAAGAGTTTGATCTGCATCTCTGTGTGATTGATGCATTTTAACATGCAATGGGAAGTTACATAGATTTTCTCCCATTATTGCGGGATGAAGCTTAAGCTCACATCTGCTTCTCATCGGAGTTGGGCTGGGGCTTTAGTGGAAGGGATCAAGTAGAGGAGGATTTGATACTAGAACGTTATTCCGCCTACATTGACACCCTTTGTCAGTCTATCTAAAACAGGCGTTGGGAGCGAAGAGAGAGAGTAAGGGGTCTTAGAAACAGTCATTACCCAGTGCCTAACTTGCAAGTACTTGGTCTCCGGGCTGGTAACAAATAGAAATACATCGTCTGCGAACAGACACAGTTTGTGTGTATAGGAGTTAAGAGTAAAACCCAGGAAGTTTGAGGCATGTCTAAATGTATGTGACCAGAACAAACATCAGAGTGGAGAGGGGGCATTTCTGCCTTGTTCCATTGGTAATAGGGAAGGGGGAAGATAGGAAACCATTACTAAATACCCTCACAGAAGGTCCCTGTTATAGGGCTAATATGGAGTGTAGTATATTTCCCTGTATACCAAATGTAAGTAATACAACTTTCATATAGATCCAGTGGAACCTATCAAAAGCTTTCTCTGCATCCAGAGAAAGCATAACAAGCTCCTCTCCGGTCCCACATCTAAAATGTGGCACATATTATCTGACACCTGACGACCCAATATGAAGCCAACCTGATCTGTATGGATCAACTGTGGTAAAAAGGGGTTCAGACAGTCAGTTATCAACCTAGCATACATTTTTAGGTCAGTGTTAAGTAGCGCTATGGGTCTGTAGTTCTTACAATCGGAATGGTCCTTACCAGGTTTGGGTATAGCTATTATTTGTGCCTCCAGCATCTCAGCTGGGAAACTATCGTCCGTCAAAACATTGTTATAAAGATTGGTAAGAAGAGGGGCCAGCTCTGACCTAAACATGGTGTAGAAGGCATTAACGAAACCATCTAGACCAGGGGCTTTGTTATTTCATTTCTGGCTTGTTTACTCCTAAGTTTACAGGCCAAGAGCCGACTGGCTCTGTTGCCCTGGGAGTAGACTTTCTGACGCAATTTTGTGAGAGCTGATTTCATGCAGGATATGAAAAATGTATTGAGCTGTTTTCTGACATAATTTATTTCTCATTGGAGAGCTTTGGAGGGGCGCGTCTGGCTTTGCAATTCTAGAGTGTTTAGTGTGGACTCAAGAGTTCGTTGATGGGAAAGGTATTGTTTTTTTAAGCGAGCACCTATTTCGATGGCTGAGCCTCACAGGACTGCTTTTAGTGCACACCAATGAGTGGAAAGAGATGTATCATCTGGGTTGTTAGTCTTAATGTATTGTGTCAATGCTAACGAAAGAGTTACCCTGGGTTTCAAAGAGGTAAGTAGGTAGGCCGGCATCCGCCAAGGTCTCAGGGGAATCTTGTTAAGTTGTAGGTTCCAGGACCACTCTATCGGGGCATGGTCTGACCATGTGATAGGGAGTATGTTAATAGTACTGGTGTGTTGAAGTATCCATTTATCTGTCAGGACCATATCTATTTTGTAGTATGTGTTATGAACCCCGGAGTGGTAGGTATATTCTCATACATTTGGAGACTGAACCCACCAAATGACATATAGGTCATGCTCCGCTAATAGTTCACAAAAAGCGGTAGAAGGTCAGGTCAGGTCATGCAGATCTTAGTGGTCTGGACTTGTCTATTTTGGGGTCTAAGGTCAGGTTAAAATCTCCCAGTAGGACTAAATGGCCTCTACATATCTTCTGTACCTCCTCGAATAGTGACTTGAGGAAAGAAATTTGACGGGAGTTAGAAGCATATAGGGAGACTAAAGTCGCTGGTTTGTCTTCTAAAGGTCCAACCAGAATTATAAATCGTCCAGATTTGTCCTCTATTTTTAATTGTAGGCCGAAACAGACACAAGCACTAAACAACACAGCTACACCATTCCTTTTGAATGGGCCATTAGCGAAGTATCCCAACGGGTTTGTTTTGTGATTTTTATATTATTGAAATACTATACTACTCTACTATTTTGTTTTGTTTCCTATATTCTTGGACATTCTTCCAGGTCACATCAGCTAATCGTAAGATGGATTGAATATTATGGAAGATAAGAAATAGTAAGTTTGATGATATAGGACTCAATTGTTTATATAGCATTTATTGGTACTAGACACCTGGTGCTTTGTAAATGTATATATTTTTGGTTTCTGTTTGGATTCGAGACAGCACAATATCTGAGTGTTCTCTAGTAGATAACCTACATTATACTACTAGGTGCAACATTAAGCCTTGCTTTGACAAGCACTGCAAATCAGGCCCATTTTTGTGGAGGATCTATGGACCGCCTGATTCATTATAGAAAGTTATGCTAAAAAATTAGTACGTTTTCTTACTCAAGTTTTCTGGACAAATTTATGTTGCAATGCAAGGGGTGCAAAATAGTGTATTATTTTGCACATAAGGAAAATACTGGCTGCTATTTCATGAAGCACACAAATACTTGATAGCTTATTTGTACACTGAAATTTAAAGTTGATCTAGGACATGTCATACCCCAACTGCCATCACATTATAAATTTACCTCCTCAATGCAACATGGTTTTGCTTTACTCACTTTTGCTTAACTTTCCTTAATGAATCAGGCCCTATATCATTTAGGCCCACCTTATTTTTACAGCCATTTTTTTAAAACTGGTCTTATCCCATAACAGTACTCTTTACAACAACACTTCAGAAAATGATATTTTACTGAGAACTATTCAGACCCTGGAGTAGTTCAACTTAAAGTGCTGAGAAAATTATATTATACTTTGTATGGAGCACAGGCAAAATGCTGAGATATCAATCTGTTGTATACAGCTTATACTATAAAATAATGTTTCACCAGATTACCTTTCATTTACATTTTTGCTTATTCTCTTAGCATAGGATATGCATAGTTTGTACACGGGCTGAAAATTACAATTTCACTTGTAAAATGATTAGTTCATTTAGTTGTTTTTTTTAAAATGTGTTTCCTATCTTTTCCTGTATGTAATTGCATCCTTTATTCAGTCTGAACAGTAATAGCTCTATAGTCTAGAATACATCTTGAAGTATCTACACAGCTAATTAAAGTGGACCAAAGTCGTACAGTCTCCTCTTCTAATAAATTTCTCACAGCTCATTAAATGTCAATTTTGAAGTAAGAATCTTTTGTTCTTTGTAACTGTGGTCTGAAAAAAAGTATTTATAATTCTGTTTGAGACCTGTCTCAGTCTGTTGCACCTACATTAGTATTGGGAGGATAGTGTCAGCTTCAGTTGAAAGTTCTTACAGAGTTGTATTTAGGCTTTCAAATGAACAGCACAAAATGAAACATGCATGCTAAATGATGGAAAAAGTAAATTAAAAATTGTGGAACTTAAAGAAGTCTTTCAAAATGGAATAATTAGTATTGGATGGAGTTAATTGAGATGAAATAAAAACTGAAGTTATACTAACCTGGTATGTGTTATTTAGGGTCAGCCAAGCTCTCTGCATGCAATAGTCCCAAACCACCGTGCTGTGTATGCTAACCTCTTGCCAGGGCTAGCCTCAATGGCTCCCCCCTGTAAATCTCCCATTCATATGAATAGTATTAACATCCACTCTGCCTAGCAAGCAGCTCAAGTACAAAGCAATGTGGGATTGCTACAAACATTGAGGTCAGTAGCACATACCAAGTAAATAAAACCACATTTTTTAATCTCATTGAATTCCACCCAATATGACTTATTTCCATTGTCGGGGGAGTTATCTTTAAAGAGATAAGTAAACTCGCTGTTATTCTTTAACATACACCAATGTGTATATATGTATATATATTATGAGTTTGTTTGTGTAATTTGTCCCACTTCACTGAGGCTCATATTAAGCCAAATCCACCGCCTTCCTTTGAGGGGACAGAAAAATGGTACCAAGAATCACAGAACATAGTCTGCAGAACACTTGAGTATATACAAAATTGTGTCTGTCTGCATGGTTTATGAAGGCTTACCTGTTTTTTGCACCCTCTGCAAAAGCAACTAGCGCCAAGCTCAATACCGAGTGGGTAATATTTTTTTTATATTATTGTACTTTTCTATACTTTTAAATTAAGTGGGGGGATATTAAAGAAACATTAAAAAACACAGATAAAAAGCGACAGTGACATCATGCAGCATTAAGATTTGAATGTGTTTATATGTTTAATATATATATATATATATATATATATATATATATATATATATATGTAACCCCCTGTCACTGTGTGTATTGTGTGGTGCAAAGGGTATAAGGTGCACCTCCTCCTCAAGCCCTGGCTAGCTGATGGGCATGGGTGTAAATGATCAGGGGGTCCCTGCACATGCAGGTGTTTCTTTGTAGTTAGTGGGACACAGGTGATGTCACTTTGTGATGCAGTGTAATAAAAGTTACAATAATTTGGGCGCCAGACCATCTCTATAACAAACTCAACACTTTATTTACACTCCTCTTCCTCCAGCACGATAATCATAGTGGTTGCAGCAATAAAGAAATATATATACATCTCCTTACTCTCTCCAGCACAGTTCTTAATGAGCAATATGAATATGGTTGCAAATATATCTCATTACTCCTCCTGCACAGTTCTTAATGTTATCCAGATGTTATATAACATACATCACCTTTCTTGCAGATCACCCTTTCTCTGCAGGGGCACTCACATGGATTCTTACAGGCAGGCAGCTTCTCCTACATGCAGCTCTGACACACGCTGTGTAACTCTCAACTGCAGCTCACCCCTCTAATTGCGGGGATGATGTCTCCTGTGGGCTCTCCCAGCCTCAGGCTCTGACAATACAGCTACCATGCCTCTTGTAGCAACCCTCACTCCAGGGTCTCTTCCATGCGAAGTGTCCCCCTCTCTCTTGGCTTCTCTATAGTGACATGGAGTTCTCCCCCTCATCCAGGGCACACATTCCTTGCCCTGGCACAGTCACCGCACTCAGACTTCCAGGCAATGCTGGGGGATCCTGGAGCTTCCACCCCACTCTCCCAGGTCCCCAGCTACATCTCCCCTCTCCTGTCTCATCTCTCCCTCCCTCTCCTCCCTTTCTGACAGCCCCTCCTTCTTCTCACTCAGTCTCACAGGCTGGGCTGGGTTATCACCATGGTAACCAGGTTATGTAACTTTTCATGAACTTCTAGCTTGCCCTCTAGGTGACCCCTCCCGTATTCACTGAGGTGCAGGATTCACCAAAACGCCACTAGGGGGCGTTACATATATATATATATATATATATATACACACATACATATATATATATATATATATATATATATATACATACATACACAGATATACACACACACACAGAATGGCTGAGGCATACATTAATTCAACAACTAGAGGGAGCACTGGACTAAAGCACTACTTAAACGGGTTTTCTAAATGCATTTTTCTTTTACCAAATCCCGCACTCTCCTAATAATAATAGTTTGGTGGGGGTCTTCTCCCAGAAAGTGCCCTCCACTCACTGTATTTAGCAGAGACTTATGTTAGTCATCTTAGATGTTGCTCAGCTACCTCTATAGCAGGAGAGATCTGACATGACAGGTCTAACTGACAGTCTTGAGTCAGATCTCTTCTACTAAGGTAAAGCTGGGTACACACTACAGAAATTTCGACCAACTTTTTATGCTGAGCGATTTTACATGTGACCGATGGTCCGATCGCTCGGTCCATAGACTGCATACACACTAGCCTTGTTTAGCACGAGAAAGGGAAGAGCGGACGTCCCGTTAGTGACTTTTTTCAGCCATGTTGTCGTGAACAATGATTTCAATTCCGTACACACTGCAGCGACATTTGCGGGGAAATGTATGAGATACCGAAGACATTAGCATAAAGGGGCGGACCCTTCACTATAGTTAACTTCCAAAACAGCTTAAAAACAGAAGGCTACACTGTCCCTTCATTCATTCCCATTTGTAAACGTACAATGGCTACAAAACAAGAACAAGCAGCTGCACTTCTCATGCTTACTGTGGCAAGAAGACTGCTGGTACGGAACCGAAGAGAAAGAAAGAGAAAGAATAGATCTTGTTGGAGCAAAGAGTGGTTCAAGAGGAGAGACATGTTCTGCCATATGCCCCTGCTACAGGAGATACAGGACAACAACCCCGATGATTTCAAGAATTTTCTTCGTATGAATGATTCAACTTTTCAGGAACTGCTCCAACTTGTAACCCCTCTCATCCAGAGGGAGAACACCCATTTAAGGAGACCCATACTGCCAGAGCAAAGACTGGTGGCAACCCTACGTTTTTTGGCAACAGGAAGAACACTGGCAGATCTTAAATACAGCACGGCTATTTCACCTCAAGCTCTTGGCATGATAATACCTGACACCTGTGATGCTATCATTGAAGTTCTCAGTGACCAGTATATGAAGGTTGGTGAAAATAAATAGTATTTATTGTAAAAATATTGTTTTACATATTAACACATATAACATTATAAAAATACATTTAACTTGGAATGTGCAAATCATAAATTGTTAGGACCAGCGCAATAGTTTATAAATGTTGGTAGTGCAAAATGTCGCTTGTGTCCATACCAGGTGTGTCCCCAACGTAATGTGGCATCCTTACTGATGGTAATGGCGTGGATGTCATACAAGGTTGAGACATGCCGGTTTGTCCACCCATGATCTGAAATGTGTATGCTTGTTTGTGTCTATGGTTAGTTGAGGAAAGACATGTGTCCGGCCACAAATCTTCAGCGGTAGCCCTACACATGACGTCGCACAGCAGCCGCTCCATTTCAGTTTGTATGCGCTTGCTACTACTTCTCATTTTGCTAGCTAGTGTTGCTGTGAGTAAATCAAATTTATCCTGTTCCTTTCTTGGTGTTAGCAGACTGTTAGCGCAATCAAGCATCCTTTCTGCTAGTGCATCAGTTTCTTGTATTTCATGTATTCTGCGTCTCTTTCGCTTCTGATTTATTTTTGCTGGTGTATCACCTTGGCTGTCTTGCCTGTCTTCAGTTAGCTGGCTTTCACGTGGAGTGGGATTAATTGTTGTAGCATCCGGGTCTTCAACTTCCAGCAAGAGCCCATCAGACAGTAGTGCAGGCTGAAAAAGAGCAAACGAATGAGGGGATGTAATTGCATGCATGTTAAAATGTAAACTATTTACACATCTTTATGTTTCAGTTTCCATCGACTGAAGCAGACTATGGAATTTCCCAAATTGCGGTGGTGCCATTGATGGCAAACATGTCCGAATCATGCCACCATCAAACAGTGGATCTTTCTACTACTCGTGGATGCGAACTATGAATTCCTATTTGTGGACATTGGAAAAAATGGAAGAGTCTCAGATGGTGGTGCATTGGAGCATACTGCCTTCCATAATAAACTAAAAAACAATGCCCTAAACTTTCCATCACGGAGCAGCACAAAATATGGATTGAACTTTGTGTTTGTGGCAGATGACGCCTTTGCATTGCACAGGAATGTATTAAATCCATACCCTCAAAGAAATATGACCCATGAAAGGCGTATATTTATACAGACTGTCACGTGCTCGGCGTGTAGTTGAAAATGCCTTTGGGATTCTAAGCAACAGGTTCCAAGTTTTTCATTCGACAATAAACCTGGTTTTGGACAAAATCGACAAAGTTGTGATGGCCTGTTGTGTTCTGCATAACTTTCTGCGGCGTAAAAGCAACAGTGGACGTACCACTCAGGTCAATGTGGAAAGTAATGCCGAGGACATGGAGGTAGTGGGCTTAACACCATTAGAGTGTGGCCACTCTAAAAACAGTAGTTCAGTGGCAAAATTAAATCGTGAGGCCTACCTTTCGTATTTCAACAGTGATGGTGCCGTGCCATGGCAAAATAATTGTATATGAATATTTATATACATGTTATGCATTGTTATTGTGTTGTTGATTGTTTGAACATTAATAAATCTGTTACATTACAACATCATAATGTACTGTACTTACTGTGCCGCTTGCAGGTATATCATATGCTTGCTCTACCTCTGGGGATGAACTGCTGTCTGTGGGCATGCTGCTAGTGGACATACGTGGTGTTTCTTGGTCCCTCACAAAGTGTAACATATCAAAGTACCATAGCTTTGGCACATACACATCTGCAGCTGCAGCTCCTGATTTTTTGGATGCTTCAACTTTATTTAATTCTTTTTTATACACAGTCCTAAGGTTCTGGATCTTGCTTTTTGCCCATTCAACAGTTGCTCCAGGGTGATATGGCAGACATGCTTTTACAAGCTCTTGCATCGCCATGTTTCGCATCATTCTGTTAGAATACTCTTTGGATTTGGCTTTCCACAAACATGGGTGAGCCCTGTAGGTCTCAATAAAATCCTTCATTAGGTCAGCATTTCTTTCATATGTCATTATGATTATCTGTTTGGGTATAATAAAAAAAACATAAGTCCCATCCGTGCTGTAAATTACACCAATGCAAGTACACATGTATGTATCAATCAGAAATGTGAACGAATGTACAGCTCCGAAGAATCGTAAAATGTAATGGTCATGAACGGGTTACAGTTATAGAAAAAAAACACTGATACACGAGGTTATTATACACAAATAGGCTTCACCCACAATGCTCCATTCTCTAAACAAACGCCCATGTCAGAGTGTATAAAATTATAGAGGAGCCTGTCTGGCGCTGAGGAACGTGAGAAGATGGAGAATAAAGAGAAAGTGTTAGTGGGGGTGGAAGCAATGGAGACGGAGACGCAGGCCCAAATGGTGCCGGAAGGGCCAACAAATGTAGGAAAAGTCACAGAGGGGGATGGAGATGCTCAAGAAGAATGTACTGCAGGTAAAAGAGCAAAGTCAATGAGCCCTAGAGAGATGGAGATGATGGTAAAAGTACTGGACCAGTAAGACTACGACTGTCAAAAGCGAAAGTACAGAAAAGTGAATAATAGAAAGGAATTGATAATGCAAAAACTACTGTGATTACTGAAGGAAAAACTTGGAAAGAAAATAAATAAATTCCAAGTCCAGAAGAGGTGGTCGGACTTTAAAAATAAAGAAGCTAGGAGACTGGAACGAATCCGTAAAAACATTAACAAAAGTGAGTAGCCCGTGTAGTCGTGTAATGTACCTGTTTGAAGGACTTTATGTATTTCATTCTACTGTCACCTGAACCAATGCAAACGTATGATTATTGTTTTGTCAGAAGCAAGAATTAACGGTGACAAGACCACTGTAGATACCACTGATGTAATTACACCTGTTACAAAACAAGAAAAAATAAATGTGCCCGAGGGACCACAACACAAAGTGATCTCGAGCAGTGTGCAAGGTGAGCACATGTCAGGTGTTGGAATAAAACTTGTATTAACTTTATTACAGATATAGAAGCGCAATGGTAAAACCTTTGTATTTTCTTGCTTCATAGATACCATCGTCATATCAGATGAAAGTTCGGAAGAGGAAAAATATGTCGCCGAGCTCTACGATCATTTTAAAAAAATTAAAGCCAATATTGCGAACATAAAGAGAAAAATCAAAATCCTTGATAATACTTTTGATGATATGTATATGCTGTTTGCAACTGTTGTGCCACAAACCAGTACCACCATTTCACTGTAATAATACTATTTTTTCACTTTTCATATTGTACTAGAGAAGTTTGACATTGCTATTTTTTTACCAGCAATAAAAGGGTTGCGTTAACACTGTGTGGTTTATTCAGAGTATTTCAGACATATTGGGGCATATTCATTATGTAATAAAGGTTAATATGGCATTATAACTTTCATAGTTTTGAAACTTTATAAAGGTTAAATGAGAAATGATTGCCAACATACATCCAGAGGGTAACAACCCACGTGGTTTATACACGTGTAACTGTCTGCAGCCAGACAGGTGCAATACACATCTATACAAAACACAAGTCTGTGATGTGCGGATTCCGCACCACGTGGGACTGGGATTGACATAAAAAATTACCATACACACGCCCCCCAGGTCGAGGAAGTATTGGAGGATTGTCGTGGATCTGTTGGAAGTTTATACACACTACACAGCGGAAACGAGATTGGAACGAAGATATTAAACGGCACGACCAACCAAATGAGGCGAGAATCGTCCATTTGGGCAGACTTTCGACCTTCGTGTAACTGCACACACTGACCCGACTTTTGAACGAGCTGTCGTATGTCGGCTGTTTGAGCCGATTATTGGACGAAAACAGTGTTGTGTGTACCCAGCTTAAGACGCAAACAACACTGAAGGTGACTGTCACTAGTCCCAGCTCTATAGAATACCAGTAAAATGCAACACACTGTGGAATAATAATATCAAAGTATTATCATTGGGATAAACTTATCTATCTGGACACACAAACATATGTACACATTTCAGATACAGTATTGTACTACCCAAACTGTAAAGCAAACTTTTATATAGCTGCAAAATAAAATAAAAGGACATTTTGGGAAAATGCTAAATAATTACATTTCATCAAATCAGATCTATATAGAGATAAAATCACCTATACCAGGTGTTGATTCCTACATGCATTGTCTGAACACTATTTTGTGCAGCTCTGCTGAATATAGTGACATTGTTTGAAAAGAAACATCCTACCAATTAATGGATTACATCCACCGGTTTCTTAAAACCAATCATGTATGTGGCTTTATCTAAATATATGAGGCACCTTTAGATGCTAAAAGCAGACATCAAACATGTTTAGATTAAAAGAGTGAAAAATAGATTTCCTCAAATCATATTAAAAAATACAGTTCCACCAAATCTTGAAAAAAATGCAATTTAAAAAGAGGTTTTTGATGTATAAAAATAATTACCATACTGTCTGACACATTTTTCCTCTTTTAGATCTGAATGATGGATATGGGCTGTAATTCAGGATTCTGTTTAGTTATAGGTTGTGCTCAGTCATACATAAGTAAGTAATATAGTGATCGCAATCCATGCAGCTGTCATCGTATCTACATAGAGCAAATTATAGCAGGCATCTAGAAAATCTCATGTTTCACAATTGCCCTTGACAGGTTATGAGCACAGAATTCTTTTCAGTGAGAAATTTAGTAAACAACAAATCCCTTGAACCTCAGGCAATATTCTCCTTGCATTTTCTCCTCCTTTATGAATGACAAGTAATAAGTAATTTATAGATATGTTGCCGTAAAGGTTTAATGTCTTTGACTAGAAACACGTTGTTAGGGGCTCGCTTTGTAAATTGTGGGGTATTTATCAATCAGTGATATTCTACACATCACTTAGCAATTTACTTAAATTAAAGTTGGATGTCAGATAACAACAAACTACTTAGTGATCCAACATTTCCATTTGGTCTAAATGGTTGTACAGCATGCCAATCAAAATATGTCCAACACTGTACACTGAGTTAATTGAGTAAAATAACAATTCAGTTTATATCAAACCATAATACAGAGTTTCAAGATATTCAATCAAATGATGACATTATGGCCATACTATTGCCACTGTCTATCTTTGGATACGGTAATTGTGCACATCTACACTGTAACAATGTCTACAGTACTTGTTGATGTGTTTGTGTGTCCATCTGACATTTGAAAGATGTCTATAGGGCTAAGAATGTAAAACTTCAGCACCCTGGACAGTTCTTCGCCGTTTGTTGAATTAAACACTGGATTTAATAATATTATTTTACCGGCCTTAAGCAACTATATTAAATCTCAATATATTTAATCTATGATAATGGGGGATTGAGTCTGGGGGAGCTCACACAAGTATATTACACTGTTATTCAAATGAATTATAGGGTTACTACCAATAATTCTAAATAAGAAGAAGGCATCTGTTATTTAAAAAAATAGAAGACTATAATTTCACTACCATGAATAATAATTAATAGATAAGTGCAAAGGTGTTCAATGCTTATCAATGCTGTATCAGGAAGGGGGTCCATAGGAACCTATATTTCTATGTATGTAAACACAAATTTAAAAAATCAGCACTTATGCAATATCTGGTCCAACTGGCTATTAAAGAGGGACAAAAATCAACATAAAAAATATTATAACAAACAACAGTACTAAAAGTTCCACTAATGTGTATCTGCATTTTCTATTAAAAACAACACTACTTAAATGAACACATTATTTTATGGTAATGGATAAATAGCAATTACTTAAAAGAAAATGTTATGATAATGATTCCATAATTCGATACATTTATGCTCAGTCCTAACCATCCATATTAAATGTCTCTAGTAGAAAATTCACTGATCATAGAGAGATTGGTTTGCATTTTGAGGAGCAGTCGGTTTCCTCTAACAGCTGCTGTTAATATCTGACCAGCCGATCTCCTAATTATGGGTTTATTTGTGCTTTTCATTTTTTGTTGGAAATATGTATGTCACTTCTACTGGATATGTACTGTATATACATAGTATACTATATTATGAACTATTGTTCAACTGCAAGACATAAGAGCAAACTGTTGGATCTCCACAATGGAAGCAGATATTACTTCAACCTATGACATCTGTCTGATCTTTTTAAAAATATCTGCCAGAGTACTTCCTGTGGGAAGCTGTGTCCTCTTATACAGCTCTTGAAAATACTGTATATCTATCTGCATGTTTCAGGGTTATGGGAGATAACATGAACATCTAAAGAAGAACAATTTAAGTTTACAAGTAAACAGTTTAAGATCAATTTTACAAGCCAAAGTGGATCTGTTATAAATTTTATGGAACTTGGATGAATTCAAATAAAAAATGTGTACATATATTTATGCTTAAAGAGTTAATAAGAGTTAATGCTATGTAGAAGTAATAGTCTGCTCAAGTTGGTTTCTAACAAAAAGAGAGATAAGACTCATTTCTGTACCTGGTTGTACCAAATTAAAAGAGAAAGCAGATGTAGTGCATACCCCTGCAAGGTCAAACACTGTATAGGACAGTGTTGGCAAACCTGTGACACTCCAGGTGTTGTGAAACTACAAGTCCCAGCATACCCTTCCAGCAATAAGCTGCTATATATTGGCAAAGCATGCTGGGACTTGTAGTTTCACAACACCTGGAGTGTCACACTGGTATAGAGGGAAGTCCCAGGACAGGGTGTGTTACTAAAATCTGTCCAGTAACAAGAAAGGTATATAAGACTGTGTAAATGCATTATTTGCTATTAAATGCATTATTTGCTATCAAGATTCCTGATAGAATGCTGCAGCCATCCTTGCATGCCTGAATAAAGAAGCTCACATCTGGATCTTTTAGCTACATACTGATTGGTAAAATACTAGCGACAAAAGATCTGTTGGTGATTTGTGTGCTCAAGTGCATGGATGTCTACTAAGTGTTCTCCTATTAAAGTTAGTGCAGTGGCCAATATGCTTGAGAGGAACTCAAAGGGGTGATCATTTACATTGTAAGACAGTACATTAGATCTTGCAAAATAACACTGTTATAATTTAAAATACATTTTATAATTTTATTTATTATATTCTACTGTGTTTAACCCAGGTACTGCTAAACAAAACTCAGACATTCAATTACTATTGAGTTCTAATGTTGTTGGTGTGTTATTACTTGGGGAAATTGTTTGTACATCCAAAATACAAGTCAAAGACCCCTATATTACCTGTAACACCACTGAGTGGACTAGGTTTGCATATATTATATATGAAAGCCTAGCGGAATGTGTTAGTGTGTGTGTGTGTGTGTGTGTGTGTGTGTGGAAAAAACTATTTTCTCAGAAAGGGCCATTCCAATTGACCTGAAATTTGGTATACTGACATTATTTGACAAAAAAATTATAATAGTGAAGTCAGTTAACTTCCATCACCCCCCTTTCCCCCCGTGGGAGGGGTAGTAAAGGCTAAATTTACGAGTTGAGGGCTTTAACTCATTTTCGTGAGGTAATTTTACCTCATGAACACGCATGCTGTGTTAGTGTGTATGTGTGTGTGTAAAAGACTACCGGGTGACAGAGTGCTCAAGCTGCAGCGCCACCTGCTGGGCGGAGTTATATACTACACTGACCTACTAAATTCTTAGCATTATCTAATATATAAAAGCCTAGCGGCGTGTGTTTGGCGATGAAGATGACAAGAACCTTTTTAACACCTTAAGTAGCTTGATTTGACTAGAATGCATAAGTATCATGCACGTGGTAACTTGTAATGTTATATGTAACCATGCAATACACTAAGTGGTCAGTTATTATACAATGTCTAAATAAAAGATATATTTTTAAACATATTTTTGCTACATTGAAATTGTTACATTTACAGAAACCAAAGTTGGTCATTGCTAAGTGACCAACTTTGTGAATACAACATTTTTACCAATTTTACCAATTTTTACCAACCCTCTTTTTAATTATTACATTACAATGGTGTTTGACATGTCACTTTCAGATATTATATTTTATATTCAAATATGAATTTAAGTATGCAATTGATAGACATTTCATTGTTATATGTTCATATAGATTGAATAATGTGTTTTTTCTATTACTGTGTCATAACACAATGTACAGTACCACCAGTCAAAACAACACTATTCTCCCAATAGCCAATCACAAAGACTGTTCAATATGCCATCATATCACTAATAAATAGCGCCCCTACCTAGCTCCTCTTTTACAACTGTGCTAACAATACAAACCACTTAATCTCTTTCCTTTGTAGACACTCCGGTCATTTGTTTTAAGTGGCAATAGCCCTGTATTGGAGAACTACATATTTAAGCTTCATCATGCAAGGCAATTATTATTGACTGAGGTGGATTTTTCAGTTAAGGCACAGTCACAAAGCAATGGACCGTATTTACCAACAGAACAGTACCGGGGCAAACAAATTTCTATAGGAGGGTTTCACGTTCGGACATATGTCCATGTCCATATCTCATCTTGCACGATTCCCCACTGTGTATGCCCAGAAATGCAGGTTACTCCAATGAACGCATTCAAATCTTATCTGAATGCAAATGGCACTTACAACTCCTTATGACTTGAAAAGCCAAATAGAGGATGAAACGGGCGGACTAACACAGGCCATGTACACTAAGGGTGTTCTGATGCAGATATGGCCAATTCAAATCCTGGCTTTGTCGTTAGTACGCTTGTTTTATGACATATGGTTTGCACCTGCTCCAGGGCAGGTGTAATTGAGGAACGATAGTGTTGACCAAACAGCATTGCCTCTTACAATCTAATGGGATGATTGCTCATTCACTTCCACACCAACAATCTCATAAAACAACTCTATATAGGACCATTGAGGGGGGGGACAGATTTAGTGCCATTTTGTTTCATAATTGAAACACTTGTGGTCCTTCTAAAGAAGGTAGGTGAAACTTTCATAAGTGCAAAGCAGTAGCATCAAACAATAATACCATGGTTTTATTTTAATTTTAAGCAGTTGCACATGTTAACATTGCTGATTTTTTTATGATAATTTCCAAGCAGTTATATATAATAGCATTGCTGTTTTTTTGTGATCACTTTCCAAGCAGTTGCATACATTTGTATTGGGGTTTTTTTAAGAATTTTTTTTATTATCCTTTCAAAGCAGCCATGTCTGTTAGTATTTATGTATTTATTTATGTTT